>NC_088863.1:28700495-29066745 GCF_032884065.1 Artemia franciscana | reverse complement strand
GTAATATATTATTAGATTTTCCGTCTGTAATATACTAATGAGGTTTAGGGTATATGCAATAAAGTTTAGGGTATAATCTTTAGAGCCTCAGGCGTTCCGGCCGGAGTATAGGCAATGTTTAGAGTCTCAGGCTTTAAGTCTACGGTGCCTAACCCCATACTAATCATAATTATTTGGCCTTTATACTATTTTGAAAAACATAGCTATTTCAAAATTTTGATCAAACGTTTTTGGAGAAGGTGCTACTAAAAAAGTATGGGAGGGGCCTGGCAGCCCTCCAACCATATCCCTATCAACATGTCCCGAAAGTTTCAACTTAATGGTATCAGCTGTTCTTAAAATATTGCATTTCTTCATTTTCGATAAACTGGACGAACATAGTGCTTTTTGATTTAGTACAACATGTCCCTCACAATTCTCCAAACTTTCACCTTAATATACTTAGCCTTTTCGAATACGCTCAAAATCAAACATTTTCCCTTTTCCTATTGATAAATCCTGCATATAGACAAACGGCAAATTGTATAATTTACAATCTTTGTCTCAGGGTTGTATGGACAAATTGTCCACACAACCCTGTGTAAGGGTTGACAACCACACAGTTTGTGTCAGGGTTGTGCCTAAAATTGGCAAGAAGAGCGGGGTAGGGGCTGCCTGCCCTCCAATTTATCTTTCAAAATCCCCTCAACATACCTCGAAAGTTTCAACTGAAAACCCTCAGCCGTTCCTTAGATATTGCTGATATTCCTTTTTCACAACCAGCAAGCACAAAGTGTATTCTCATTGTATGTATGTATGTATGTATGTATGTATATGTTTATTTCCCATCATATTGCAAAAAATACAAAACTGACGGAGTAATACGAGAAAAAACAAAAGAAAAGAAAAGAAAAAGAAAAACATACTTCTAAAAACGAAATCAAACTCAGTATTTATAACATGAATAAACTATCGGAAAACACTTAGCAAAGTGCTATTACTTCCCAGGCGTGTTATATAACGCTCATTTCGCTTTTCTGCTGTACGCACTGGACTAGCTACTCCGTAACATATTGACAGGGTTGTATTACTGGTCCATAGAGGCAATCTAAGCATATATTTTGCATATTTGTAAAAACACTTCTTTATGTCACTGACATCTGTCTGCGAGAAAAGAGACCAAAATGGGGCGAGCGCAAGCAAATGGGGAACTGCAAAAGCAATATATAAAGTCGCAAGGATGCGACGGTTAAACTTGAACTTCAGCACTACCAAGAGGCCATATGCCTTCCTAGTTTTATTCGCAAAAGAAATCTTTAAGCAACATCCTCGTCGATCGGAGATTATTTCCAATTGAGATTCCAAGATGCGTAAGACGTTCTTGTTCTTGTATGACGTGCACACCAAGAGAAACAGCAACGGGATCTTGGCAACGGCAATTAAAAACTAGAATTTCACTCTTACTATGATTAAAATTGAGACCAATACGATTATATTCATCTGACAAAATACGAAAGTTTTCTTCAATCCCTGCTAGTGTTCTACTTACTTTCACTACGTCATCTGCGTAATTTAGTAATGAAACGTCTATTCCTTTTAAAATACATGTCATGAGGTGTATTTTGATTGTGTTTTTGATTGTGAGAGTGATTGTGTTCACACTCAGCATTTACATCCCTCTCACCATTTATTTAAGCTTTCACCTTAATAGTCTAAGCTTTTTATGTGATCCTTGATCAGAGATGCCTTCCTTTCTTAACAAAAACCTCATGTGTTAACAATGGGCAGCTTACATAGCTCACAGCCCTTGCACCGGGGGCTAGGAGGAGTTTTCAACCCCAGAGGTGTATTTATTTGACCTTTAGGGTATTTTGAACAAAATAGTTATCTCAGTATTTTGATGGAATGCATGTCGGAAAGGAAAGGCATGGGGGAGTTGCCCTTCGATCACTTTTGACTCTTAAAAAGAGCACTAGAAGTACCTCCAATCGAAAGAGCCCCCTCCAAAATCTATACGACCACATTTTCCATAAAAACCTTGTATGCTAACAATGGGTAGCTTGCATTATTTGAAGTCTCTTGTCCCGGAGCTGTGAGGGGTTTTGCAATCCCTAGAGTCATGGCTATTTGGCCTTTAGACTTCTTTAACAAAAGGGCTATCTAGAAATTTTGATTGGACACCATGAAGGGAAAAGGTCGCGTGGGGTGGGGTTGATTCCATCCGATCAATTTTGATTCTTAAATAGGACCAACGACTTCCAATTTCCTATCGAATGATCCCCCTTCAAAGTTCATAAGATCAATCATACCTTTTTTGTTAACAATGGCCAAACAGCCCTTGCTCTGGGGGCTGTTCGGGGTTTCGTCCACCCCTGAGGTATAGCTATTTGGCTTTTGGACTTTTTCATTTTTATCGAAAGCATTTGGGGAAGGATTGTTGCCTTTTGATCACTTTCGACTCTTAAAAATGCACTAGAACTTTCAACCTTCGATCGAACGAGCCCCCTCCGAAGTTTACACGACTACTCCTTCCATAAAAACCTTATATGTTAACAATTGGCAACTTACACTTCTTACAGCCCTTGCTCCGAGGGCTGCGGGGGGTTTCATCAACACCGGAAGGATAGTAATTTGGCCTTTGGACTGTTTTGAACAAAATGGCTACCCAAAAATATTGATTGTGTGTCTTTAGGGGGAAAAGGGTGCGCGCGGAGGAAGGATTTGTTACCCTCAAATCGGTTTCAATTCTTAAAAAACGAATGCTCCCCTTCCAAAGTTAATAAGACCACCCGCTCCGTAAAAACCTTACGTGTTAAAAATATGCAATTTGCTTAATTTACAGCCCTTGTCCCGGAGGCCGTGGGGAATTTTCACCCCGGAGGTATATTTATTTGGCGTTTTTACTATTTTGAACAAAAAGGGCATCTAAAAATTTCGGTCGCATGTATTTGGGAGGGGGAATGGCCATTTGGGAGGGGGAGGCTTGTTTCCTTCTGGACACCTTTGACTCTTAAAGAGGCTCTAGAACTTTCAATTTCCAATCAAATAAGCCTCCTCAGAAGCTTACATGACCATTTATTCCATATGAAATGCCTTTGGAGAAAAAAATTAATAATAATACATTGAAGTCTTGTGGCTCTTTACTATAGGTACCGCTATAGTGTTGCCTCTGATTACTGTCGATTCTGAAATATAAAAAACCTATTAGTGTCCAACCATTTGAATGAATATTAATATTTCTATAATTTACAAAGATGGGGTTAACGGAATAACATGAGAAGTGTTTCTCAGACTTCCCTTAAGGCTGAATATGAAAAGCAGGTGCTTTGGTGATTCTGTTCGCATGAGTGTCCTCTAAAATAAAGGATCCTAGTTGCCATGGTAACTACCAAACCAGTGATCATTCAGTCTAGGAAAAATCCAAAGTTTGAACAAGTAACATTTGAGGTTACAGGCGTAAGTTAATGGATTATATATGTTCATTCTTATTAAATAGCCCTTCAAGAACCATAATGGTTGTATGCACATAATTTTAGTCACTTTAACACATGCAGGATGAGTTACGATAGATTTTCAAAATAGAAAATCAAAATAAATACGCCTTTTTTCATTAGCACAGGAGTATTACAGATGCTGAAAGATATCACTCTGTCGATACGTTTGTAATTCAAATAGTGTTCCAATGGGTTTACGGTAAATAAAGGGCAACTTTTGCAAATAAAACCGAAAAAAAAATTAGAGCAGTATATACACCTTTCATCGGCGATTTTAGATATGAGTTTATTTTTATCCAACTGAATTGAATGAAAAATTTATTCAACTGAGAGTAAGGAGCAATATTAAAACTTAAGAGGTCCCCATATTAACATCTCGCTCTTCACGCTAAAGTTTTTAGTACTTAAAAAAAAAACTTCTTATTGTTCTAATTAAACGACCCTTGTGTTTCAGGGGTTATTCTTGAAGGATTGGAAAAAAAAGTCAATTTTTAGCGCAAAGAGCGAGGTATTAAGAAGGGGGAAATTCTCCTCACATACACAATAATTTCTGTTCGTTTTCAGTTTTAATATTGCTCCTTACTTTTAGTTGAAAAGCATGTTTTTATTTAATTTTCAATTATATTTTAAATCTTGCCAGAAAATCTGGCTCCCCCTCCACGGAAAGATGCTCTAGACAGTTCAATCCCGGGGAAAATTTACCCGGTACAATTACCGGTAACATATCCAAATGTATCTTGTGTCGGCAAAGAGAAGGTAAGACAAATAAAATAATTTGTTTTGAACACCGGCAAATTCCCCAGTACAAAATTTTCCCTGAAAATTTCAACATCGAAAACTCCCCTCCCCATGGAAAATCTTCCACATTGAAAATTCCCCAGCACTCAATTCACAAATCCTCCCAACCAAAAATAAGAAAATTTCAAAAATTTTTTTAATTTCGATTAAATAAAAAAAAACAAGTTTTTTTTAACTGAAAGTAAGGAGCAGCATTAAAACTTAAAACGAACAGAAATTACTTCGTATATGAAAGGGGCTGCTTCCTCATCAACGCCCCGCTCTTTACGCTAAAGTTTACTCTTTCTCTCAACTCTTCTTTCTAAAACAGTAAAAAACTTTAGCGTAAAGAGCGTGGTGTTGATGAGGAAGCAGCCCCTCTCATATACGAAAGTAATTTCTGTTCGTTGTAAGTTTTAATGTTGCTCCTTACTTTCAGTTAAAAAAAACTTTTTTTTTATTTAATTTTGAACGTTTTTGAATCAATGCATGTTTTGATTTTGGCTCTCCGCAGAGGAATAATTAAAACCAAATTTCCAATTTTTTTTTTGTCTAAATGGCTTTCTCATAATTTTGATCGAATGATTTGAAAAAAAGAGCGGGGGAGTAAGCCTAGTTGCCCTCCAATTTTTTGGTTAATTAAAAACGCAACTAGAACTTTTAATTTTTTGCGAATCTTTTTATTAGTAAAAGACATACGTAACTTATAAATTAGCTTACGTAAAGAACTTTTGTATTCTCATTTTTTTATTACATATATGAGGGGGTTCGCCCCCTCGTCAGTACCTCGCTCTTTACACTAAAGCTTACATTTTGTCCCAATTCATTAAGAATGACCCCTGAATTACAAAAGCTGTAGAATAAATAGTTGAAATTACTAAAAATACTTTAGTGTAAAGAGAGAGGTATTAGGAGGAGGTGAGCCCCTCATATGGATAATAGTTTCTGTTCGTTTCAAGTTTTAATGCTGCTCCTTACTTCCAGCTGAAAAAAAACTTTTTCATATTTATTTTTTCATTGTTTTTGTTTAAATAATGCTAGTAAATCCTGTGCTCCCTTCATAGAAATTGTCTTCCCCAATGACAAATTCCTCGATGGAAAGTTCCCCCAGCATATCCCCCTCTTCTCAACCCCTCCCCCAACCAAAAAATCCTCCTGAAAACGCCTCTACACTTCCCAATAACCATTAGTATATGTAAGCACTGGTCAAAGTTTGTAACTTGTAGCCCCTCCCAAGGGGATTGTCAGGAAGTAAGTCGTCGCCAAAGACATAGTTATAAGGTTTTGCGACTACGCTGAATAAAATGGCTATCTCAGCATTTTAATCCGTTGACTTTGGGAAAATAATCAGCTTGGAAGGGGGCCTAGTCGCCCTCTAATTTTATGGTCACTTAAAAAGGGCACTATAACTTTTCATTTCCGTTAGAATGAACCCTCTCGCAACATTCTAGAACGACTGGGTCAATACGATCACCCCTGGGAATAAAAAAACAAAAAAACAAAAAAACAAACAAACAAATAGACACGCATCCGGGATATGCCTTCTGGCAAAAAATACAAAATTCCACATTTTTGTAGATAGGAGCTTGAAACTTCTACAGTAGGGTTTTAGGATACGCTGAATCTGATGATTTGATTTTCGTTAAGATTCTATGACTTTTAGAGGGTGTCTCCCCCTATTGTCTAAAATAACGCAAATTTTCTCAGACTCGTAACATTTGATGTGTAAGACTAAACTTGATGAAATTTATATATTTAAAATCAGCATTAAAAGGCGATTCTTTTGATGTAGCCAATGGTATCAAAATGTTATACAATAGGGTTCTCTGATACGCTGAATCAGATTCTATGACTTTTAGGGGGTGTTTCCCCCTATTTTCTAAAATAAGGCAAACTTTCTCAGGCTCGTAACTTCTGATGGGTAAGACTACACTTAATGAAACTTATATATTTGAAATCAGCATTAAAATGCGATTCTTTTGATGTAGCTACTGATATCAAAATTCCATTTTTTTTAGAGTTTTGGTTACTATTGAGCAGGGTCGCTCCTTACTACAGTTCGTTACCACGAACTGTTTGACAAAGCGGTGAACAAAAAATGGAATATAAAAACAAAACTACACTCAAACTAAAAAAAATCAAATATTCCAAATAATTCAGCCCACGTCCGAGAGCCTTTCCCAACAGAAAAAAATTAACAACGACAAAAAAGAAAAAAAAAACATAACTAAAAAAAATAGGACAACCACTAAACACACGAAAAAAAACAATAAATAAATAAGAACAACCGACATTGTAAACAAAACTCCCAGCACTGAGGGTAATAATTTAAGACAAAACCAAAGCAAGTGTTTATAAAGAAATCACGGGTTCCTTTCCTCTACAAAAAAATTATTCGGAATATTTTAATTTTTTTAGTTAAAGTGTAGTTTTTCTTTCACATTTTATTTTTTGTTCACTGCTTTGTCGGAATTAAAACCTATTTTCTCTTTGTTTAATTTTTCGTAAATGGAAAAACAGTGTGGTCTAAGAAATCACCCAACCAAAAATGTATGCATAATTCCCAATAACAAATGCTATAGTCTACATAGTCAATGGTCAAATTCCATAACTTAAATACCTCCCTCCATAGGCTGTTTGGGGGGGGGGGTATTTTATCTCCAAAGACATGGATATTGGACATTTCAACTATGCTGAACATTATGGCTATCTCGAAATTTTGATCAAACGGCTTTGGAAAAAACAGAGGCGTGGGAGGGAGGGCTAGATGCCCTATAATCTTTTTATAGGGTTTAATCTATTAAAAAAAAAAAAGATTTTATATGTTTTATTGAAAATCTATAACCATTTTCAAAACACTTTTGAAAATGGGAGCCTGAAGCCTCTACAGTATTGAAACACTATTCGAATAATAGATATATCGACAGAGTGATATCTTTCAGTATCTGTAATACTCCTTTATTAATGAAAGAGAAGCATTTATGTTGGGTATAATATTTTATAGGGTTTCGTGTGCGACTGGCTTGAAATTAAACTTATTCCAGGCATTGACGTCCGACAATTTGGTAATATAAGTATAACTTGCTATGCGCTTAATAAAATCCATCTAAAGCAACCTAGAGAGACCAAACGTTGTGCTAAATCCGTCTTACTCGACCCCCCAAAAAATTGTTTGGCCACAGCATCCTGATTCGCTTATTACTAGAGAACTTAGAGCTTGACCCTCTCCCAAGGCCGTATCCAGGGGGGTTAGGGGGCTTGAACTTCCCCTTCGAAAGGTTCGTCCGACTCGTAAAAACCGTAACAATAATGAAATAAAAACAAATTTCTGATTCGTTTTGAGTTTCTTTTGTAATCCCTCACCCTTGAAAAAAATCCTTCTGTACCCCCTTCCCCTCCCCTGAAAAACCTGGATACAGCCCTGCCCTCTCCTCGTGAATATTTTTTTATCGTTTCTTTCAAATATATCACAAGTTGTAAAATACAAAGATACTTTCTATGACCCTCTCCCTATTTACTCTGGAATTCCTCACGGACTTGTATTGGGGCCACTCTTACTTCTAGCAATGGTTAAAGATATTGGCCTAAAAGATGGAAATAGGTGGATGAATTTTCGATCCTTGAAGTATGTCTAAGCAACCCCTCTCGAAATCCTAACCCAGCTTAAGCTAATAATCTAAAATGAAAGTAAATACCACCAAATCATAAATAATGACAATGAAGTTGTTGAAGTCAACTCCCGTTTTTCTAGACTCTATCCCATCCAAAATGGTAGTCAAGCATGTTGAACTCCTGGTTGTCACAATTTTAATAGTCTTAAGTGGGACATTCCGTTTTTATTTATCTTTTGACAGGCCGTTATTGGAATTTTCACGTTCGGTGTGGTTTTCATGACTTTCAAGTAAACTTGGCAACAAAATTGAGTCGGTCCCAAAGCGTTCACTCAAGATCATTTACAAAGAGACAAAAATCCCATTCTCCTTCCTCCTTAAGCCACACAAGAGGGATAAAATATATTTTCGTTTTCTAAATCTGCCATTTTTAAGCCCCGTACTGAGGACATTTCCCCCGAACCAGTAGACCCCAGCGCAAACGCTTAGCCTCCAAATCAGTCCCAATTTTCTCTCCGATCCTTGGTGTTACAGAGAGTTCCAAAAGCTTCATCCCCTTTATTTTGGAGCACCTTAATAATTCCTGATATGTGTCCTGAACCAAAATCAACTCCTTCGTCTCTTTTTTTTCAGTTGATGGTACGTGGTTTCAATACCTATTCCCCCCTTTTTTAATCTAGTGCCACTTTAGTTTTTACCCATTTGTAATGCTTATTTGAGCTCAACTTTTTTTTTATCTAGTCGTTTGCACAATTTTTTCTTTAATTATCAGTATATCTGATTCTTCTCGTGTCTTTAAGGATTTAAACTTATGATTTCATTTGTTTAGAGTTTTGTAGTATTTGACTTGCAATGCGGCTATTATCTTTTTTCAGCTTGTGATTGTTGTCTGTTATAAAGTATTATCAAATGTTATTTTATCCACCTCCCTGTTATTTCTTTGCCATTAGTCGTGCGAAGTTCATTTTACTTCTTGGAAATGGATTTTTTTTCATTTTATATTTCATTATTTTTTTTTAAGTTTCTATCGAATATTTTCATGCTTGATTAATTTTTTTTGTTTTGTCTTGCTATCTTTGTTGTTTCTTGTTTTGCTTTCTTTTACTCGGCATGTGACTCGAATTTAACTCTATTAGAGCTTGTGATAGCCTTTTGAAAATAAGTATGATCTTATTTTGTCTTGCCAGGGAAAACAAGTTTTTGCCCCCACCCCCTCTCCCTAATATCCTGCTTCTTCCCAAGGAAGTAGTTTATCAACTTGCCCAAGAAAATAATTCTTGATTTTTCAAGTCAGTTGGGAAAATCAATCTCTTCAAATTCTTTTTGGGCTCTATATTTGAGGAGCCCTTCCTCCCAAGTAAAAAAGGTTTTGTCGCTTCTTAGGGCAGCATTTTATGGGTGCGGGCCTGTGTCTCTAATCCTGATTTTTCTGTATATTATGGTTCTCTCCCCCCAGGGACTAAAAGTTTCAAGTGTCCAGTCGTTCACATGAAAACAGTTTTCTATTGCTTTTTTTGGCCCCTTGTCGGTCCTCATTTTCGGTAAATGATTTTTTTTATGTTCTTCATTCCTGAATAGGTCCCCTTACCTCATGAAATTAAGAATATGTGTTTCGATCTAATCGGCAAAAGTTTTCTTATACCTTTTTTGGGGGTCTGTTTGTCCGTATATTGTGTTCATCTTTGCCGAAGTACAAATGGCTCTAAGTTTCAGAAGGATCAGGGAAAATAATTTTTGACCTATTCGCAGGGCCCATATCTACCTCCCCTTTTCAAAAGAGGGGTTGAGTAGGGGCTCCCTTTTTTTTCTTTTTGTTCTTGGAACTGGAAACGGCCCCTGAAGGGGTCAGGGCAATCAGACAGCGATGACCAAATATACCCTCTTTTTCCACAACAAAATCTACTCAAAAACAATTGAGAATTTGTATCATTCACAACCATTGTCCACTAGGTTGCGGGTATTATGGAGTCCCTGCGGGGATTATAGCATCCCTCTGGGGATGATGGAGAAGAAAATAGTTATCTCAAAACTTTGATCCGATGTCATGGAGTAAATAACCCCATAGTTTTAATAAACCCAGTTACTATCCCTGTAGTTTTACTTGTGGTTTTATACTATCTTGGGGGCTACAGAGTGGGGAGGGAGGAGACAGGTAAATAACAAAGTGTGGAAAGGGAACTGGTTGTACTTGAATCACTTTTGACTGTAAGAAAGGGCACCTAAACTCTCAATTTCCATTTGATAAGCCCATTTTTAAGTTTCCACAAAGACCCCTTGCATACAAAGTATCCGAAGAAAAAAATAAATTAAATAAATAAAAAGATACTGCATGATAGGAACATAGTTTTACTGAGGCAACGCTGGAGCGTTCCCTCTGGAAGCGCAGATTTGAGCACATGGCGGTCCTTCTCGTCGAGGGTAACCTTTTACTTTTTTCATGTTTAATATCAGGCAGGGGCAAATCTAGAGCAATTTTTTTTTTTGGGGGGGGGTTGGCAATCTGAAAATCGCGCCAATAAGCAGAATGTCGAGGGGACTAATTTGACAAGGGCGCCAACGATTTTTCTTTGAAAAAATCTTTTTAAAATAATCTTTTTAAAAAAGAGTGGGAAACGGGAAAAAACAAGGAATGGGGCGCCAAAAAATTTTGGGGGCCCCGGCCTACCTTTATTTGCCAGTGTTATTAGCTGACAATATGATTTAAAATGGTGAAATTAGTCAAATTGGTAGTTTTATTTCAGTGACAATTTGCATTCAGAGGAATTACTTTTCAATACAAGGAAAGCGAAAATATGACGGAAGAAGCTCCAACGAAAAGTGGCGCCTCGGACGATGATGGTGTCGATAGCTTTATATCTACAGTTGACAGTTTTAATCTCACAATAGAAGGCGCTACATTTACAGATAGTGATGATGAAATGCTCAGTGTAGTTGACCCTGACCATTATGCATTAAAGAGGTACCAAGAAGCCTTAAAGACTCAATTTTTAGCGGATATAGATACGTTAAAAGATAAATTAAGAGAAACTAGATTAAGGAATGAGAAGTCTCTCCAATATGAGAATGTGCTGGAAAAGGAATTAAAATTAGTTGAAAATGGGATTTCTATTGAAAAATCCAATCTTAAAAAGGTAATGGGAAATATTGATTGCCTAGAAAAAGCAAAGTTAGAACAACAAAAAAAGCTTAAGCATGTTCGGTCTGTGGTTAACACTGCGGAAAATGCAAATAAAAAAAGACGGGAAGATTTAAAAGTCTGGGATACTATTCTTCCAAAGCTTAATGAGGAATTATTTCGACTTAAGATACTCTTGGAATACCATGAATCTCAAAAACAGGCACTAAAAAAACAAGTAATGACTAATATTAACGTCAAAGCTGGAAAAGAAAACTTAGCATTAAAACTCCTCACTAAGAAGATGGAAGAAGATATATCAAGGGTAAATTTACGCATTGAAGATATAGAAAATTGGACACTTGATCTTGAAAGGAAGTACAGTGACATAATAAAACGATTAAAGACCTTTAAAATGGAATTGGATAGCACAATCGTGTACAATCGTCAACTTAGAATAACTTGGAAAACTGAAATAAATAGCTTAAGGTTAAAAAAGGAAAAAATTAGTGAACTGCAGAGACAGTTGGGAACTATAGAGAATGACTCAATGAATCAAGACGAAAGAATTGAAAAACTTGAAGATGAAATAAAAATAGTTGTAAAAGAGTCTAACAATATTTCTATTGAAACAAATATATCACTTAAACGATGTAAGAACTTTAAAAATAATTATAGTAAAGGACAAGATAAAGTAGTAGATATGAAAAGTGAATTAAAAAGAGAAATTGAAGGCCTAAACTGTTTACTTGAGAAAAAAGATGTGCTAAATCAAGAGCTTAAAGGACTAAAGAAAATAACTGAGAAAGAATCCATGAAATTACTGGAAATAGAAACCTCTAAAAATGGTCTAGAATCAAAATTAATTCTAGATACCAAGTTGATAGATTATGACCAACTTAACATTAGAAATGAGAGTAAGTATCTAGAGGAGCTAAAAACAAATGGTATTTCCTATGAGCTTGAATGCTCTCGCTTGGAAAATATATATACTCGCCTGCAGCTTCAGTTTGAAAATGACAGTGAAAGAAAGAAATTATTAGATAAGGATTTACTTGAAGCCAAAAAAGAAGAAGAGGAAATAGCTAAACATTACGAAGATTTGAAAAAGATATATTCAATGCATGTGAAAATGCTGGAATCAAAACAAAGTGAACTGGAGAGAAAACGAAGGAAATATGAGGAGCTAAAGTTGAAAATAGAAGAAAAGAAAGAGGGAGATGGACCGAAAAGAGTCTTGGTCCTCAAAGAAGAGCTTGAATACGTGGGAAATGACTGCAAGAAATTACAAGAAGCATGGCTTTCATTGCAAAATCATATAATCAAAATAGAAAGTGACAAGGAAAATATTTTGAATAACCGACTGGATTGTGAAGAAAGAATTAGAACCCTTGATCAGAAGAGAATATTGTCAAACCGATTACTTGAAGAAAAAAGGAAGGAATGTCTGGAATTATACAGAAATACTGGAGGATTGCACGATAATTTGAAGATAATAAACAATTTACTTAGTTCAGATGATGAAAATAAAGAACTAAGCTTAGTTGCTTTTGAAAAAGAGCTGCTTGAAAAACTTGACACGCTGGAGAGAATTGTTACAAAACTACAAGATGTAATACATCAATGTGAAGAAGAAAAGAATGAGCATAAAGCTCAAATTTTTGAGTCCGAAAGACTAAGGAAATTATGGTCTATGAAACTTAAAGAAGCACTCAACTTACGTCACACAGTATTTTTTGAAAAAGGAGACTGCAGTGAACTTGCAATACTAAAAGAATGCATTCATCGACTGGAACTCGAGAAAACGAAATTAGTAAAAGCTATCGAAGAGCTAAGTAGAATCCTGGAAAAAGCTGTGAATCAACGAGCATGCCTTGTAGAAGCTTCTGACTTAAGAAAAGGTAGGCCTGATCCTTCATTAAAGGCAAAAGCAAAACTGTTAAAGTGTGAAGTGAAAAAGCTGCTCATTTCTATAGGAAAATCGGACAGGGAGATAGAATCGTTTCAACTCAAGCACTCTGATCTGAGAACCGTGACCGAAGCAAAGAGAGAGGAATTGATGTTAAATAGTTCAAGAAAGGAAGATATGACATCATCAATAAAACAAATGACAAACTTGAAAAATAGACAAGTTAGGATGTTGTCTGTACTACAAAGAAGACAAAAGCAACTCTCTGATGCATTACTCAGTAAGCTTCCACTTCCTTTATTACATTTTTTAGGCTTATGTTCAAATTAGTTGGTCAATTTGAATGAAATATTGGTGGATTAACAAAACTTATTTGTAGATGAAGAAAAAGGTTTTTTTTGTGTATGCTTGTCTTTTGAACTTTATGTTCAAGTGAAATAAAAACATATAATCGGTAACAATTAGTACCAGGGGGCCGAACATCCTGGGTTAAGTAAATTTTATGCATAAGAAGTCTGTCCGGCGTATTCTCCCTCAGTATGAATTCTATCCCACAAAAAATTCCCCCCTTAGAAGAATAATCCCCTCATACCCTGACTCGCACAAAAAATTGTTTTGCGTAATAGCTTGCTGAGATCACAATTGAATTATTCTGTGAATCTGCAAGGATAAATCGACCTGTGAGGTGCCTAATTAATTAAGCAATCGTTGTAGACGAATTTAAGACAAGTAGGAGATCAAATACAATAAAATTTACCTAGGTCAGAACGTTAAAAAACAGTAACGACATAAGTGATATTAACTCACCCTTGCCCAACTGTCAAATTTCATTTTTCCAGTTTTTCTGGTTTTTCGTCTCTAATTTCAATTAGCAGAGGATCTATGAAATATGTATTAACTGTTGTCTTATTCTTTAGCTTTAAGCCATGGATTTTCAAATCAGCAATTTCAATTGAGTTACAAAGTTCTGTCGTGAATTCAGTTCCTCTCTCTTGTTTATTCTTCACAGAATCACAGCATTAATTTTTTCCTGATACTGGCATATTATATTCTTCTATATTCTTATAAAGGAAACAAAATGATAGAAATGTATATGAAGGTATGCTCGGTTCCTACTGCTGGTACACATGTCCCTAATACACATGATGTCACAATGTCATGACATCTTGGGAAATTCCCATTAAAAATAGTGGTTCATTCTTTACAGGGTTTTGGAGTTATAAAATTGTCGTACTATTGTCATTTTCGTTTGTAATTCATTGTGATATCTTTTGTCTAGAGCCTTGAAAGTTTTCTTGGGATTGAAATGAATTAAGTATCATCATTACCGAAACTGATTAAAAAAAAATATATTTTTTTTTCTTAGTTGATTTGATGCTCTATAGGTTTTCAAAAAGTTTTTAAGTTTTCACTATAAGTTTTTAAAGTTTCAAAATTCGAAAATGGGGAATACTAGATACACATTTGCAGCTGATCACAAATTCTTATGATCGGATACATAATCCAGCAGAAATTTATGATCTGATTTTAGTTGAAATTCCAAATACCGACAATCCTGAATAATGAGAATTAGTGTTTAAGTGGATGATCTATAATCCGTGCTGAGTAGAGTTAAATCCAAATGCTAGATGTGTGATAAATCAAAATGGAAAATTGCAGAGCTGCTTTGGTTCTCCAATGTAATCTAAAAAAGTTACATCTCAAGCTGATGATGAGACCCCAAAATATTGTCCTCGTTATGACCCCAAGTTGGACCAAAGTAATCGAGAAATATTTTCACATGCCCTTGCAGTATATCAAAAAGACAAAGATAAACACCAAGTCAAACGAAATAACCTTCACGTGACAACATATGATGGTTTTTTACTAAAAAAATTCTAATGTCACATCAATGTTGAATATGTAGGCAGGACAAGTCCAGTAAAACATTTATAAGAATACGTATCCAAAAGACATGATTGCACTGCAATAAAAGTTTGTCAAAAATCAAAGGAGTTTGATTTATAATGAAGCAGATACTTGTGTTCAAGGTCACTGAATTAAACCAAATAAAACTTTCGGTGATTATTTGGCAACCATATCCAAAGAAAGAGTCATGTTGTTCAACGCTTGAATATTCATTTTTGTAGTCAATACCAAATCCATGGTATTAACTACTCCGAAGAAGATGTGTCAACAAGGTTCAATGTTAGAAGTATAGTTTTTATACAACCTGGCGTTGAAGCAAATGCAAACAAACCAGAACTACTATTGTTATTGGCAAATGTCCAAACATTTTGAATCTGATTGGATAATGAGTACATGGGAACCGTGAAACTGTCAATTTCGTGTTGTTGGTCAAAAACTCAGCATAAATTATGTAGCTCATCGAGAATACTTCTATGTTGTGAGTATTTCTCTATCATAGGAAGGATGCAACAAGCTTTTAAGATCTCCTTATTCTGAATAGCATTCGTTATAAGACATAAAAACAAGCTGGCCTAGCTCATGGCCTCACGTTCGAAAATCAACAGTGGATAGACGGTCAAGACGAATAAGCAGTGTGCGAAATGCCTTCTGTAATTCAAACGCTGATCGTTCATATTCTTGGTTTACGATGACTTGCAGATCCATAAGGTCTTTTGGAAAGGTCTAAAAATCAGTTGGCTGAAGATTTTATTCTGCAAGCACGACGAAATAATATATCTGAGGATACTGCAATCAAACATTTTTACCGTATTATTTCATCCAAGTTAAATATGATATGAAAAGGTCAAAATTTTAGTGTCTGGGTAGAACAATATGGCATGGACAACATTGACGCTTACCAAGATGACACAAACATGGAAGTTCTAAATTTTGATGAGCCTCCTGCTATAGGAGAACAGCTGCTACTGAAGCTAAGGCTGTTGGTCACCTCCGAGGAGAGTACATATTCGGTAAAATTTATTATTATCTTAAGGATAAACAGGAAGGAGGAATTGAATTCACGCCAGAATTTCTTAACTCAATTGAAATTGCAGATTAGTCACTCATAACTCAAAACTAAAGAATAATACGATATTTTGTTATTACGCGTAAGTTACATATTTTAGGGGGCATGTGCAATGGAATACGCCAGGTTGCTAATGCAATATGTAACAACATAAATGAAGCGGAAATAAATACTGTTGAAAAAGCTGGAAACGAAGCTCATATTAATCTGGGGCTAGAAGACAAGGGATAGCGAGAATCACTTATAGCAAGTCTGCCACGTACCGATTGCTTCATAAATCATCACCTTGATTTCTTATGCTGAGAGGCTTAACATATTTTTAAACTACCAGTTAAAATTTAATATTGACCAAGAGAGGAGAACGGAAAGAAAATTGAAGCCAAGTTCTTTGTCTTTAATTTCCAGGGGAATATTGGTTACCACTTTAGATTTTACCTCTCTTGTTCAGCGTTTCTTAACTGTGCTACCCTTGGGAAACCTTTGTATGTCACGCTAAATTGAATGTCTCAAGTGACCTCTTCTCAAAATGTAAAGTGTCCTTTTTATATTTTTCTTTCCACAGTTAGCGTTGTTTGTCGTAGTTTTACATTTTTCACTGAGCTTACTGCACAGCCAAAAGTTTTCAAGATGTCACAGCCAAGAAACCCTTGTGTAAGTCTTGTGCAATTCGACATTACTGATGTTCTTGTTATATAGGAGTTAGTCACGGATGAATAAAATTTTGACATGGCAGCTAAAATTTGTACTTTTAAGATTTCCACCTAGATAACATTTGGTTTAAAAAAATTTAAAGCTAAGAAATTCCATCTCAACTGACAATTTTGTACACAAATGACCTACTAGACCATGGAAAGGTTTAAAATAATATTTCATGTCATTTGCATTTCGAAGTGCATTAGTTTTCAATAAAATAAATATAGATAAAAAAAGACTTCCCATCTTAGAATTATTCTAGGTTGGTTAATGAAGTATTTTCTTTTTTACTTTTAATTATTCAAAGCTGCGATATTATTTTTGAATTTTCAAAAGAAAATTTTAATACTGTCAACGGTAAAATCATGACCAAGTGTATTTGAATGGGATCATTAGCAATTTAATTTCGTGTTTATGTATTTATTTTTCAGGCACTGTAACTCGAGAATTTCCCAAGTCAGACGACATAAGATCAGACACTTACCAGCCATCAGACGCCACTATTGAAAAGCTCGCAAAAGCTTCAACTGAAGTGTCACATTTGGCCAATCGTGTAGGTACTGCTATTAGAGAAAACCCTAATATGGCTCAATGGCTAAAACCAATACTTGAGTTGCTGCTGGAGCAGTATTGATTTTCTGAATAACCAACATGAGAGAGGGATGATTCCATTGTAATGTTTAAAAAACAGCTACAATTTAACTCACCCCACTCCCCAAAGAAGTGAAAACCTGTCTGGGGATGGCAAAAATACTTTAAAACAAGAAAAACAATGAACCAACCCGTTCACAACCCATTTCCTTGTCAGCACCACAAACCTTAAAGCAAAACAATTTCAACAAATTTACTATTCTATTCATACCCCGAGAGGTCATAATTATGACATTTAATCACTCATTTTCTTACCAATTCACAACCTCCCTCCTCTTCCCCCTCTCCAAAAAACACAAGACTTTATACTTGATCAGAATAATGTCTTTAATTATACTGTAAAACATAGAAACATCATTGGCAATATTTTTACTATGGTCAACACGGTTCCAACTCCTAATCCCCTTATGAAGCGAAGAAAACGTCAACGTAGCCGAAAAAAAAACAGTGGACTATTAATCTCCGTAGAAGATTGAATGTCGCAATCGTGGACCAGTGATGTCAAATTTGATAAATAATAAAAACTTGAATTACTTGTATCTTGCTGTAGCTTCAAAATAAAAAGTGTGTAAATAACTTTATTGATCCAGAAGTTGGCAGTATCCTCACTCGCTCATAAGCGTTCCATACCGAATCCAAGGGTCTTAGGCCACCCAAGAATTGAACAGCATTGTTTTGTAGAATTCATACGCTCGTAACTTCCCTTTCATGATGAAAGGAAAGTAACAGACTATAGCTCCTATCAATTTTTAGCTTTAGGTTGAAGATGTTCAAACCAATCACTAAAAATATAGTGGGAATAATCAGTCAAAATGTAATTTAAAAGAATTATCATGTCCACTTTAGAAGAAGTATTTTCAAATTGTTGCATTAAAATATTTGTGTCTTACAGCACTCGAGTTCAATTTCTATTTCAATTTTTCCATTTTGTTTTTTAATTTCTTACGACTTTCCTAGAAACAAAACTTTGACAAGGAAGTTCTTCAAGTGGAACGAAAATAATAGAACTCAATGCCATCGCACCACTTGCAGAACTGTGAGAAAATCTTTAGGAAAAAAGCTGTTTTTTCCGTCATGATAGATTGTTTTATATCTTTTTCTTATAAATTCATAAATGGACAACATTTTAACTAGTGGGTATGAAAAGACATTATGTCATTAATACTTATTGAGTAAATAAAGTGATTTAAAAAAGATTAAAAGAAAAGATTACGACAAATGTCGAGGAAAAATCGAAACAGAGAGTTTATCGGAGATTAAAAAACGCAGGCAAATATTTAATTTTAACCTTAGTTTTCATTAAGCCCACGTTCAACAATGCGGAATACCATTTTTCCACTAGGCTACAAAAATGAAGGCATCTTTGCAAAATCATAGGACTTGAAAATTTTCCCATAGCCTGAATGCGAAAATTGAGAATGGTAGCTTTACTTACAGGCTTTCATCATGTTCGGCAAGAACCAAGCAATAAAGTGAACAAAACATAGCCTAAAAACGCCCTTTTAAATTAAAGAATACGTTTTACAGTTTGTGGTAACAAACTGAAAGTAAGCAGTGACTCGGCCCAATAGTAATTGAAACTCCAAAAAATGGAATCATTATAACAATAGATGCATCAAAAAGATTGGTTTTCTGTACTGATTCCAAATATCTGAAATATTTAGTTTTATTTTATTTTTCAAAAGCTGTATCCAGACAATTTACCATAGAAATAGTTACGTCATCGTTTTTTTTTGCTATAGTCATTAATTTTAATTTTTTTTTTATCTTCATCGGACAAACTATCATTGTTTTTCCTTGTTATCGGACAGATTGTCATTGTTTTCGCGTAATCGCATAAATTGTCATTGTTTTTTCTTATCATTGAATTGACTGTCATGGTTTTTCTTGTCATAATACAAATTGTTATCATTTTCGCTTGCTATTGGACACACGATCATTGTTTTTTATGACCATCGAAAAAAGGGCCTTCGTTTTTATTTGTCATATGACAAAGCGTCACTGTTTTTGTCTGTCATCGGACAAAATGCCTTTGTTTTACTGTCACTGAACAAATGATCATTTGTGAGTCTTAAACTTATAATGTAAGTCCTTTGCATGCATCTGACCTCCCCCCCTTCAGAGGACAGGCTAGCTTATAAGACGTTTTCATAAGCGATCCACTCCAGGTCTAGCTCCAATGGCAAATTCCAAAGCTGATGCTAAAGCTGTAATTAAGAACTTTGTCAGTTGGTCCTTAGACTAACTTGTCTTGCTTAAAAGGCGCTTTCGTTTTGGGATTCAAAGGCCGAAGTTCAAGGGTTCAGAGGTACAAATATACAAAACAATAAGTACAGCTCCCTCAAGCTAATGCCAAAGTTATATCTAAGTAAAAACGCAACTACTGTTTAATCTCCCATTCAAAATAGTGGCATTGTGTGTGTCTATCATCAGACGAAGTATGATCGTTTTTCTGCCATTAAACAGGAGGTCATTAGTGGGGTTTTTGCATACCTTCAAGTACCATTTTGATTGACAGGTTTGCTAAAAAAAAAAATAAAAAAAATTCAGAAACCTTTTGCCTAGTTCTTATGAATTATTTTTGCTCTTGGTTCCAATGGCAAGAAGCAAAATCCAAAGCTGAGTCTCATACTGTTCTTGGGGACTTTTTCTGCTGGGCTTTAGACTGACTTGACTCGCTTATAAGGCTTTTGGGCTTGTGATTCAAAAGGCCAAAGTTTAATAGCTCAGACATTGAAAGTGGAAGGATTGGGCAAATCCTAGAACCAGCCTATGCCCTTAAGTGATAGTGGCCAAGTCATTAATCTTGTTCACGTGATCTGACATTTTAAAATTTTACTGTTCAAACGGAAGATTCCTTCAAAACCGACGAGGAACTAGAGTTTTTCTCAAGATGAAAAAAGCCAATGGCTTTGGAATAAACTGTCTTTTTAATCACCGAACTGCTGATTTTCGACGACTAATCGGCCCATCTAAACACGGCAAAAGGCTGGAAAGACTTTCAAGTTTGGCATTAATAAGTATTTTTCCTTTTTATGTTTTTTCTTTCCTCAGTTATTAGCGATTAAGACAGTGCCCTACCGTAAAGGGGGATGGGATCCAGTTTTAATTACTGTAATACAACCGCGTGACTGTATGATCTCACATTTTGCCTAAATATTAAAGTTTCTTCCTTTAGACTAGTACAATACAAAAAAAATTGGGAAGATGGTACTCTCGCGGTGATTTTCCATTACACACATTCTATACGTTAAATTATTATCCCTTGCATTGTCGCATGTATTGTAAGTGAGAAAAGCTGAAAAGTTCGTACAATACGACTAACCCTCAACATGGAGAATTAGCGCTATCTAAGCAAACTTGATACAACTCTTTTAATGGCTGCTACGTAAAATGTGTGATCTCTCTTTTTGTACCCCCTGAAGGATACCCTTTTTAATCAGTATATTTTCTCTTTGAAACTCATATTTTGTCTAATAATCATTAAAAAATGGCATTTTTTCTCTCTTTGAGCACTTTGACTTAGGCCTGTAAATACCCAACGAAACTACCTTAAATGGAATAAAAATCTTCATAATATTTGAGCATATGGTTGAAGCTATTTTGACCACCATCATATTAAAAACCACAAAGGTTAATTGACCCTGCCCCTCAACATACCCTAAAAGTTTCAGCATAATGTTTTTTTTTACTTTCCTGACATGTAGCAGAAAATGCTTTTTAACAACCTTGAATGATCACACTGACTTTTGATTTTGCTCAGCTTCCACCTCAATATGCTCTCAAACTCGTAATTTAATATCCTTAGACTTTAACAATTGGGAGGCAAACAATATCATTCAGTCCAGTCCAATCTCTCCCTTAACATGCCATGAATTTTTCAATTTAATACCTTTAGATATTTCTTGTATATGCAGACATATTTTTTTGGCAACCTGGATGCAAATAGTTTTCCTGTTGACATAACTAAATTTCCTCTTCAACGTGCCCTGGAATTTTCAACTTAACAAACTTACCTATTCCTTAGAAATAGCAGATACACCCTTTGACAACCTTAGATGCGCGTAGTCGTTTTAAATTAGTTAGAATTTCCAGCAACATACACTTATTTTTTACTTAGGTGTTGCATCTATACGCCATTCTGACAACCTGGACGCAATCCAGCTCTTTCAATTCAAATGATTAACTGTAGCAATTAATTGAGTAAAAGCAGTATAAGAAGTCGTGGCAATACAAGTGGTGGTCGCAGTAGTATTAGTTGCACTTGCAATTAGCCCCAATCAGAAATAGTCACAGTCGCAGTTCCAAGTTGTTGCAACCTCAGTCGCAAGCAGTCTTAGTCGGAGTCACAAGTAGCACAACAGTTCTTGTTTGCCTTTGAATAGTTCAACATCCCCCCTCCCAAAAAAATTCCCTTGGAGCTTTGAATTTTTGGAGGTCCAGGATCAAACATTCCCATTTTCCCAAATGGCAAATCTTATGCATAATCCATGGATAAATTGCATAGCCTTAAAGGTATACCTATTGAATCTTTCAAGCATACTGAACAAAATGGTACCTCAAGATATCGATTAGATATTTTTGGGGTAGGGTAGCTGAAAAGAGCGTGAAAGGAGGATGGGTACCCACCAATCACTTTTGAATCTTAAAAGGGGCACTGAAATTTTTAATTTCCAATAAAATCAGTAAACTCCAAAATTTCTACGACAGCTTTCTCTATACTGAGTGAGCTTTGTAAAAAAAAAAGAAAATATAATCCATAAGACCCACTTTAATCTTTACTTATAGAGTGCTACTGCGCTATCTATGATAACGAAGGTTTAATAGTCAAGGAAAATAGAAGAAAACTGACGCTTCAACTTAGCATATGAAAACAAGGTTTTCTATTAGTCGATTCATTTCATTTGGCCTTTTATATTTGATTAAATAAAAAAAAACTAATTTTTTTAGCTGAAAGTAAGGAGTGACATTAAAACTTAAAACGAACAGAAATTAGTTCGTATATGAAATGGGTTGTCCCCTCTGCAATCCCTCGCTCTTTACGCTAAAGCTTTTAATTGTTTTAAAAAGTAGAATTGTGGCAAAGAGTCAAACTTTAGCGTAAAGAGCGAGGGATTGCGGAAGGGACAACCCATTTCATATACGGAGTAATTTCTGTTCGTTTTAAGTTTTAATGTCACTCCTTACTTTCAGCTAAGAAAAATTAGTTTTTTTTATTTAATTCTGTACGTTTTTGAATTAATGCATCTTTGGTTTTAGCTCTCCGCACATAAATTATTAAAATGAAAATTGTATATTCTTTTTTTTTTTTTGCTAAATGGCTTTCTCTTAGTTTTGTTCAGACGATTTTGAGAAATAAGGGGTGGAGAAGGAGGCCTAGTTGCCCTCCAATTTTTCGGTTACTTAAAAAGGCAACTAGAACTTTTAATTTTTAACGAACGTTTTTATTAGTAAAAAATATACGTAACTTAAGAATTAAGTTACGTAACAAACTTTCATAGTCTTATATTTTTATTATGTATACGAGGGGGTTTGTACCCTCGTTAATACCTCGCTCTTTACACTAAATCGTAAGTTTTGTCCCAATTCTTTAAGAATGACCCCTGAATCAGAAAGGTCGTAGAATAAATAGTTGAAATTATATGAAGAAATTATATGAGGGGTTCAAATAGTTGAACCCCTCATATGCGTAATAATCTTTGTTCGTTTTAAGTTTCAATGCTACTCCTTCCTTTCATTTGAAAAAACGTTTTCATGTGTATTTTTCATTGTTTTCTTATAGTAATGCTAGAAAATCCTGCGCCCTTTTCATTGAATTTTTCTTCCCCCCCTTGACAGATTCCTCCAAGGAAAGATCCTCTAAAATAGCCCCCTCCCCTGAGCCCCACCCCCATACAAAATAAAATCCCCCTGAAAACGTCTGTACACTTCCCAATAACCATTACTATATGTAAACACTGGTCAAAGATTGTAACTTGCAGCCCCTCTCCCAGGGATTGTGGGGGAGTAAGTCATCCCCAAAGACATAGTTATTATGGTTTTTGACTATGGTGAACAAAATGGCTATCTCAAAATTTTGATCCGTTGACTTTGGGAAAAAAATGAGCGTAGGAGGGGGCCTAGATGCCCTCCAATTTTTTTGGTCACTTAAAAAGGGCACTAGAACTTTTCATTTCCGTTAGAATGAGCCCTCTTGCGACATTCTAGGACCACTTGGTCGATACCAAGGCCCCTGGGAAAAAAAACAAAACAAAAACAAACAAATAAACACGCACCCGTGATTTGTCTTCTGGCAAAAAATACAAAATTCCACATTTTTGTAGATAGGGGCTTGAAACTTCTACAGCAGGGTTCTCTGATACACTGAATCTGATGGTGTCATTTTTGTTAAGATTCTACGACTTTTAGGGGGTGTTCCCTCCTATTTTCTTAAATAAGGCAAATTTTCTCAGGCTCGTAACTTTTGATGGGTAAGACTAAACTTGGTGAAACTTATATATTTAACATCAGCATGAAAATGCAATTCTTTTGATGTAGCTATTGATATCAAAATTCTATTTTTTTTTTAGTTTTGGTTACTATTGAGCCGGGTCGCTCCTATCTACAGTTCGTTACCACGAACTGTTTGTAACGACAAAAGAGAACGTTTAGAAATTCACCCTGGCATTTCCAGAGGTAAAGAAAAAAACGCGAAACAATTCAAAAATCTGAAGAAATTGTAGCTGCATTCAAAATGGAACATGACGACTACGAGCCAGATGAGTGAGAATTGATTGCTATTTAAGATTTCATTTCTCTTTGTTTTTCTTAATTTCAGTGTTGATTACCTTGAACCATAAAGCTGAAGTTAAAGTACCTTCCAAGTGTTTTCTTTCTCTAGGCCTAGGCATAAGTTTAATATGCCTATCAAAAGAACTAGATTTAGACCAATTCAAAGGATATCGACTAGTTAATGGTATAAATCTTCATTGAAATATTAGGATTTTCCACTCTTGGAAGTAGGCTTAGTCATGTTGAGTTAGGCAAATGAAACTTTTCTAGAATGAATGCAAAACTTTGATTCTACACCACAAAGACAAGTAACACCATGAGAAAAGGGCTCTCCTAAAGGTAACCTCTTGATAAACCATAAGTAGTACCCTTTGACTCCTTATTTATTTTTAGTTTCAATGTTAAACTGGTTGTTCTTGCAGTGTGAAATTTATCTTTGTTTATGATTAAGGAGGCCTAGTCCTAGGGAGTGGGGTAATTTTTCTCAAATCCAGGGAGGGGGACAAAGTTGACACTAATTTTCACATATCAAATGAAAATGACAGTAAAAACTTAAAATTAGCCATATAGTACCACAGAGATAAAGATATACTAAAGAAAACTGACCCATTTCTATACATGCTTGAATAATTCAGGCTTGTCTTAGTTTTTACAAGATTTTTGAAAATTCCAAGTTTCAGCTTTGGCAAACTGGGGTCTGGGAGGGGCAGTTGCCCCCCCCCCTTTTCCATAGCAATTTATGCCCCTGGTCATTAGCCACATCATTTAACAAAATACCAAATAATTTACTAACATTACCAAAACATGTAATGTCAGAAAAGTAACCATGATATTTTAAAATAGCATAAAATAAGGGTATCAGTGTACATTTTGGGCTGTTGAGAAGGAAATGCTTTGAAACTCTAAAAACCCTTAAGTCATTCCAAAAGTACTTTACTTACCCCCCCCCCCCCCTTTCATTCTTATATATAGCCCAAATTAGACTTTCTGAAGTTGGTCTTGACCTTGATTTTCTTTGCTGTAGCTAGATGTCTTGCAATACTTCAAGATGAGGGGCCAGTAAGTTTAGAAATCAGAGCCTTTACTGCTAGTTTCTCAATTACTAAAATAGGAAGCTCTTTTATTCAAACCATTTTGCTACACAACTTGTTAAGCTTTAGCTATTGCTGCTTTGTTACCTTCAAAGAATTTCTTTCTTGGGAGGGTTTAAAGATGGAGGCTTTGAATAGATTGGGATAGAGGAGCCAGGGGCAGATCCACAATTTTCCTTAGGAGGCAGGTGCATAATAGGTGCAATAAAGAAATAGGCCTGCAATTAAAATTGAACCTTGGCAACTATGTGTCATAGGTAGGTACTGGAAATAGTTATAAATTTAATCTAAAATCTGGTAAGGGTTTAAGTTCTAACAAATCTGTTGAAATTAAAATGGTATAAAAATATTGATACACAAAATAGTAAGTTATAAAAACCACCTCAGCATAAAAAAAAAGTAAAAAGCAGTTTGCCATCTATAAAAAAAATATGATATTTAATATTTTTTGCATAATTTTTTGCCTTTGCACTTCTGACCACTGTAGTAAGTGAGTTAAGCTTTTTATCATAAGAAACAACATTGGTCTTTGAACCATCTTTTGGGGTCATGCACTCTTTGTGACAATTTATATAGGTCAATCCATGTATGTTGTCTAACTTTGTGGCATTGCTTAGTAACTATGATAGCAAGGAAGAGTGGGAAATGAGGATAAAGACACATCTTGTATATATGTAAAAGATATATTAAACTTTAAATATTAGTTCTTTTAGGGGTGTAATAAGAAAAACAGTATGAAGAGATAGAAATGCATAGAAAACATTTAAAATGATGGTTTTATATATAGGTAATAAAGCATTAACTAATCACTGTTTCTTTTTTAAAATATTGTTTTAATAAACAGTGTCATCTTCAACAAAATATCAAAAATTTACTGATTAAAATTTTACTTTGCATAACAACATAGCACATCTTCCCACTTTTTAAAGTTCAATATATTTTGCTTAAATTGCAGAATTCACCATTTTATAAGAAAAATCTTTTTCTCTATTTTCACTCCCACTGTATCTATTTATTACAAAATCAATGTCTACCTCAATATTTTGGTGAATGTTTATAATGGTCAGACAAGAGTCCTGTCAGTTTAGAGCTTTTTGTTAGTATTTCCTCTTCTATTCATCCTAAAATACTTGAATAAAGACCAAAATCATCAGAAAAATAGGAACTATTAAATATGCATGTAGGTATGTGCCTCAAACTAAGTATATGAGTCAAAATAGAAATAATTATGTGTTTGTTATCTTTGTGTTTGATAGGTATAGATTGGTGTTTAAATTCTCATGGTTTCAAGCTGTGGGGATTTCTAATTATTTTTTTTTTAATCTTGATATTTTAAGATATTCTATTCAAATGGCTAAATCTTGATATGTCTGTTGAGCAAAAAAAAATAAAAATTGAAGTTTGACTCAGATTTAGCATTAACTAAGAGAATTGTCCTATAAAAATTTTGATTTATAAACAGTTAATTGGGGAAATATGATTGGATGGCATGTATTAAAATAAATATAAAACTCCTCAGTGGTATATATGTAGCAGTTTAGGCAATTTTATGGACAAATATATTCAGCCTCTATACAAAAACATAACTATATTTTGTGACTGGTTGGTTTTGAGAAGATGAGAACTTCTGAAGTAATATTGGAGTTGCATTCTGTTTATGTGCTTAACTCAAGTTGTTTGAATTCCTACTTTTTTATATTTTTTTTTATTATTTTCAAATGTTTGAAAAAAAATCGATACCATTCAACTGATTCAAAC
Organism: Artemia franciscana; assembly: GCF_032884065.1. NCBI lineage: Eukaryota > Metazoa > Arthropoda > Branchiopoda > Anostraca > Artemiidae > Artemia > Artemia franciscana. The sequence goes on along the minus strand of NC_088863.1, from coordinate 29,039,922 downwards.
TGAGAATTCAGAGACCCATATATACCAGCTAGATAAAAAGAAAAAGAAACACATAATTACTTGTCTTGTTCTATAAATAATTTTTTGAAAATCAATTCTTCTTAAATGATTACTACAGCCTTTGAAGGAGTATTTTGCCTCATATACTTAGTTTTAAGTATATACTTATATGAATCTTTATTAAAGTTTAAAGAGTATGGCCTTTATTTTAAAGCTTAGGATGGATGGAGGCTATTTTTCATATAATGTAGAGCTTAAATTAAATGAAAATAGGCTGTAAGGTGGCCACCATTTGCTCACCAAAATCCAAAATTTAAATTAATGATTTTTGCACTTCCCATACATTTAATTTCTATTATACAAATCCCCTAAAAAGCAACTTCGTTGTAAAATCCACCCTGGTTTAAAAAAAAAATTAAACCCAAATAAACAAAACAGACAGCTATAAAAAAGTAATGATATCAATTTCTGTGTCTCAGTGCTATGACAAGACTTAAAAAACAAATTTTGAATAGTAAAAAGAATTAAATATTTTGCTTTTCAGCCCCATTGTGACAGCACAATCCTGAAATATCATTTTGACAGTCTAAAGAAGCTAGGGTTTTCAATTTCCCCTCCTTGTATTACAAAATGAATATTTTTGCCTCCCAGTTGGCTTTTGTGGTAAAATGTACAGATTCCCTTGATAAACCTAAATTTAATTAAATACTTTTGGTCAGTATGTGTCATTAGTAAAATCTAACAGAGACCACACACAGTAACTAAAACCTTTTTTACAAAAAGAAACAATCTTAATAATCATAAACTTATTAAAAACCAATTGTAAAACAAAACCTTTGTCCAAAACCAGAGCAAGCATACTCCACCACAAATCCGCCACTATGTCAGGGGGGCACACGCCCCCCTCCTCCTGGATCCACCACTGAGAGGAGCATACATAGCTATGTTGGCCTCAGGTGGCTTGGTATTGCAGTGAGTTATAGCATTAATGCTTCTTGGTATGCTTGGTATGCTTTGGTATCCTCTTGGTATGCTTCTTTAAAAACATTACCAGTTCATTTAGCAGTTAAAATAATTGTTTGGTATGCGCTGATGATATAATTATACTTAGTCAATCTAAGGTGTATTGATTTATAAATTTTAAGTCTTGAGTGAGTTTTACAAAAAGACTGAAAATTTTTCGTGGAAAATGTCAACATTTTGTTGTGAATGACGATCCTCTTGGCTCTTCCCTTAGAGTTCAACTTATTTAATAATAAGCAGTTTAGAAACAAAAATTCAAAGGTCTTAGGGTTTCTTGTTCATCTGCATGATAGTATAAGAAAATATATTTTGTTAGACTTCATAAGGTGATGGCTGTCCCTTAGATGAGCTATCTGGCTGCAATTTCAAAAAAAAAAAAAAATTTTCCTTTTACTTTGTTCTAAATTAAAGTTGGACACTTAAAATACCTTACATTTCTATTAGAATTCCCTATATAAACAGGTTTAACATTTGTTCAAAAAACATTTAGGCATATAGAAATAAATGCCCACTTTACATAGTGCAGAAAAAATGTAAGCTCCAAGTCACAACAGTCAAAATTATCTATATAATAGAAATGTATTCCCTTTTTTTAAAATACCTTCTTTTTTTCCAAAAAGAAGCCAGCTTGTGCTGAAAAAAATTGCTATCTTTTTTTTGTGCATTATCTCAAAAAAAGAACAAAACAGAAAACAGGATGAAAAAAACAGAAATGGTGCTGATCCTGATTCTTATTAGGTATTTCAAATAAATTATTAAGGCTTGCAACAAGAAATTGAGTTGATTGTTTCAGACACAAGATTCAGCTCTGAAGAGGTTTTTTAGACTCTGAGGCTAGGGGGGAGATATAGTTTGAACTAGGAAACGTTAAAATATTTAATTTGAATCAGCTACTGGTTGCTATAGTAGGATAAAATAGTATACATTTTTAAAGCATTACATAGACCCTATTCTAAGCCAAGTGGGGTTTAATTTCTGATCAATTCTCTTCAATATGCTTCTTTGATTTGGATCATAAGAGTTTCTAGTAGAATGTTAAACCAGTTTTCAGTGACAAAATCGAACATAATGTAAATTTTGGACTATTTTGTAATTCTTAAGTACTGTATAGCTTAGAGACTCTGTTACGCTGATGCATAGAGGTTATGTTAAAATATTGTAAATATTATTATATTTGAAAATATAGAAATTAAACTGTGAATACTGTTTATGATGTTTAATTTTTTTTTGCAGCTTAAATGAGCCTGATTTTGAAGAAATTGGAGATGATCTCCCTGATGATGTTGACCAACAAGAAGAGGTTTGTTATAGAGTCAATATGTATACTTTATTGCTAAAAAGGTCTTCTGTGCGACATTAAATTCTGCTGTGGTTTCTTTGAATTCTCAGCTATCTTTATTGTCCCCGTGTCAAAGAAGTTGGTCCTGAATGAGAAACAAAAACAAGCAACAAAGTATTTCTGATGGAAGTCAAAGAGCAAATTCAAAACATAAAACAAACAAAAGTTGTTACTTTTCAGCTTGTGCAACACAAATGTATAAATGTGGCTGAAATGAAGGGGATGTTTCCCCATATTTGTATATTTATTATTTATAGGATTTTACAAAACTAACATTTTACTTAAAACCCCCAATCCCTGTATAACAAAAAGAATGTGTTTTTTTTTTGCCAAAAAGTCATTACAGAGACTGCAGAAAATAATATGCTAATGTATAGGCTAAGGCTTTCCATTGTTTTATACCAGTAATTGTATATATAGCTGCTAAAACATCATCTGTTAAGTTCTATTAAAAACTCAAGTCCTCCCCCTCGCCAAAATAATTACTTTAGTAACCAAAAAAATCATTAAACAGCATACAAAAATAATGGATGATCTATAAGGAAACTCGTTGGTCTCAGCAGCTATAATATCAATAGCTCACCCTCGGCTGTAGATCCTTTTTTGCCTCCAGAGGCACCCATAGCATCCAAGAAGAACTCTTTATTGTCTCTAAACCTTGTGCTTGTGATAATATATTCCCACTACAATTGCAAACAGGCATGAAAGTGCCATAGGCTGTTGTTATTGCAACATATTTGTAAATCTTTCTCTATGGCAGGTGTCTTTGAGTAACCACAAGAATAATATTTTAGAAATTCTAAAATTTCCCATGCATTGCACATCCAAGGGAACTCAAACTTGTTTGTTGTTTTGTGAGTCGAATGGATGCCAAGTAGTCTGTGGATGCACATGTTTTCAAATGGCTACATTCTCCTCTCTTTCCCTTTCCAGTCTGTTTAAAGGGCTGCTTATCTGTCTGATTATGGGAATGACTTCTTTGACTGTAACTTCTGTATTTGCTTTTGATACTAAAAATAAAACTGAAATTTACGTTTTGTTCTTCTTTGTTGTGGGCACATCTAACGGGCACTGTCAAATTGCTATTTGTTGTATCTTTGGTTTTACTGGCATTCATATTAACCCTAAAACCTTCTATTCTTTGCTGGATGCTTGTGAGCACCTCCTGCAAATATTTTTTGTATGTTTCAACAAGGGTGATATTGTCAACAAAAGCCAGGCTACTGAGACGGCAATCATTTAAGCATAACTCTGTTGATTCAACAGTTGTCAATACAGAGTCCATGAAGACAGCAAAGAGTAGTGATTTTAAAACACGCCCTTGTTTTGCCCCATATAAAATATGGAATTTATGTAGCGTTTCTTGTGCTCTCTGCAGATGGTTTTGACTTTGTAGATCATCATTCTAATATTTACTATGGCACCTGGGATAACATAATATAATAATAATAATAATAATTTATTCCAGAAAAAGCCCGTGGGCCATAGGAAAATTACATAACAAAAAACAAACAGCAAATTAATTAAATTAATACTATTTAAAGAAAAAGCTCCTGATGTGCCGCTGGAATACTTACAAATCTTGCTATCTCTTTAATACTCAGGAAATTTGTCTCTTTCATTCTATCTACCATCCATATCTCATTCAATTTTTCTTTACCATACGTCTCTCGCCTCCAATCATTCAATTCGACACATTCACACAAAAAATGTATTAAACTTTCATCCTGAGATCCACACATAGGACAAGCAATAGATTCTACCTTCTCCCCTCTTCTCCCTTGATAGTTTCTTTTCTCCCCAATCAAAAATCTGGCATATTGGCGTAGAATTTCCATTGCGGCTAGTGACTTGTGAGTCAATTATTTTTAAAATTTATAAAGACAATGTAGAGTCTATTGAATAATTGAATAATCTTTAAAAATAAATCTTTATAATATGAATAAACATATTGAATAATTTTGGGTCTTGTATAAGAACAGTTTGGGCTGATGCTATGCTAGTTGGTGTTGTGGGAAAGCAGTTCACCAGAAACTTAAAGTAGACTCATGCTGTAACAGTTATTGCTTTTCCTTGCATCACCCTTCTTGAACAGCTTTTTGTTCAAGATTGTTCATGATGTGGTACCAGCATGTCTGTAGGTACCCAAGCAATCGATCTGATTGTAACTTTGAATAAATCTTTCCAATAGGCAGTGATTTCTGTAGATCATTTTATTTAGACTGTAATACAGAAGTGTCAATTATAGTTGGGAGGTTGGTTGAATAATACCTTCTTTGGTATTTTTTGAACAATGGCTTTTTGAAATCCTATTTTAGCGAATTAAAATAACAGCACAATTTTCTCCCCTAGGCTATGTAAAATGCATTCTCTCTCCATACTTTTTGTGAATTGACGCCTTTGCTGTAGAAACACACATAATTGTACACATATAAAGGATTATTAAGCCATAATATGAACCATAGAAATTTAGTTAATTTAGTCTGTAGAACAGAAAATTTCTAGCTTTAATGTAACTTTTAAAGCTATTCTTTAGTATTAACAATACCAAGATCCGATAACCTGTTCATAAGTTAAAACTACCTCATTTTTATAGTTTTCTGAATTATGCCTCCTTCCACTCCCCCAAATGGTTAAATTGGAGAAGCGACTATTTCTAATTTAATCTGGTCGGGTCCCTGATATGCCTGCCAACTTTCAGCAATTGCTATGTTGCTCATGTATCTAGTTATGGCTCTTCTTCATGTAGAAATTGGGGTGGTCTGAGATTCGAACCTGAGACCTCTTCTACCCTAAGCGAGAATCATACCCCCAGACCACAAGCAATACTTGAGAAGAACAATCATTTGTCTTTATCAACAAATAAAATTCTTCTCAACTATCTTGTTCGCTCACTCCACCTCAGATGGTCGAATCAAGGAAGAGACTATTTCTAATTTAATCTAGTCTGATCCCTGATACGCCTGCCAACTTTCATTGTCCGAGCTTATCTGAAAGTGGTAAAACTAGTAAATCACCCAACTCCCCCAAAAAGAGCAGATCTGGTCCAGTTATGTCAATAACGTATCTAGGACAAGTGCTCATTCTTCCCACTAAGTTTCATCCCAATCTCTACACTCTAAATTTTTTCCAAGATTTTCAGTTTTCCCCTCCATTTTCCCCAATGTCACCAGATCCAGTCAGGATTTAGAATAAGAGCTCCGAAACACGAGGTCTTTCTAATTATCAAATTTCATTAAGATCCAATTACCTGTTTTTAAGTTAAAAATACCTCATGTTTTCTAATTTTTGCAAATTACCGAATTAGGTGCCCCCCAACTCTCCCAAAGAGAGCAAATTCGGTCCGGTTATGTCAATAACGTATCTAGGACATGTGCTTATTTTTTCCACTAAGTTTCATCCCAATCTCTTGACTCTAAGATTTCCAGTCCCCCCCCCAAACTCCTCCCAATGACGCTGGATCTGGTCGGGATTTAAAATAAGAGGTCTGGGTTACGAGGTCCTTCTAAATGTTTAATTTCATTAAGATCCGATCACTTGTTCTTAAGTTAAAAATACTTCATTTTTTCTAATTTTTCCGAATTAACTGTTCCCCCCCCAACCCCTCCCAGATGGACAAATTGGGGAAATGACTATTTCTAACGTAATCTGGTTTGGTCCCTGATACGCCTGCAAATATCCTTGTCCTAGCTTGTCTGGAAGTGCCGAAACTAGCAAAACAAGGACAGACAGACCAAAAGACCAACAGAATTTACGATTGCTAATGTCACTTGATAAATACCAAATGTCATGAAAAGAGAGACATGTGTTGAAGTGGGATCAATTTGGAGAAATTAAGCAAATTCTATAAATAAAAACCCTAAAACGCTTTATTTTTATGCTGTAAAAGACGTCATAAAATTAACAAGAATCGATTTTTTTAGATTTTCATTTAAAAAATTGAAAAAGGCAGCTAAACTTGGATTGTTTGGGTACCCAACTGACTGACAATATCTCAGACAGTAAGCTTTACAAAAAAAAAGTGATTCAACTCCACTTTCTTGGCGTATAATGAGAGAAAGGTTGAGATGGCTAATTCGATATTGTTACAAAAGTATTTTCTATAAAGTGGTTAATGACACTTGAGAGTTAGAACTTCGATCAGCTAATTTCTGCTCATTTCAGCCTTAATGTTAAACATTTAACTTTGCACAGAATAAGTCATCTAATATATTAGTCCCTAGACGTAGCAGCCGGTTGCTCAATTAAATTTTCCTAGTTTTAATTTTTCCTAGCCTTTTGATTCTAAACATTTCAATAAAATTCGATATTGTTACAAAAGTGTTTTCTATAAAGTGGTTAATGGCACTTCAGAGTTAGAACTTCGATCATCTAATTCCTGCTCATTTCAGCCTTAATATTAAACAGTTAACTTTGCACAGAATAAGTCATCTAATATATTAGTCCCCAGACGTAGAAGCCGGTTGCTCAATTAAGTTTTCCTAGTTTATAATTTTTCTTAGCCTTTTGATTCTAAACATTTCTCCTCAGGAACTGAGCTCCTCAGGAAGTTTACTTCACTCCAACATTATTTATGTAAACTGGATAAAAAAAAGCAGTTGAAATTAAGTATGTGATTAAAAAAAAAGGAAAAGGCATGTATATTCAAAGAGATCCCTGTGGTTGATGCTTCTCGACAAGTTTCTTTGTATTTGGTTCTATCAATGTTAATGATAGTTTATCACCCCATTTCACAATGTCAAGTCTATTGCAAGCTTTTGATAAAATTTGAGAAACACGACTAAATCCCGCTTCAACAAGATAAGATGTAGGAAAAGCAATAACGTAGAACTGCGCTTTATCCCAGAGCAAAGGGTACTTTGTAGCAACATCATTTGGTTTCCATATATTGTACTTTCCATCTTTAAATTTTGCACACATTATTTCATCACTTAGTCATTCTATGAGGGGCTCTTGCAAAGATAATTCTATATGGGCAACATTAACTTCGAAAGGATTTGAAACCCAAATCGGTATATTCATTCCGAGCAGGTCACTAAACTGATTCAAAATAATGTAAATTACAGTAGAAATTGAATTCTTAAAAATAAAGAGCATTCTGAGTTGGTTTTCTTCATGGACCCCCAATATATCATTGTGGACCCCCAATTTGTTGTGTTTTGCCTGTGGACCCCCCGAAATATTACATGGACCCCTAAGGTCCATGTGGACCCCGGTTGAGAACCACTGATATAGTCTAATAAAAATCATGTTTTATATTGTCAGAAAGTTTTAATGTTTATAGAGCTTATTTTATGCATTACGGTAAACTTTAGTAAATCATTAAAGCAAAATATTGCCATCAATAAGGCTTGCTGGTGACTTTAATAGGTGAGGAATCTGTCAGCTGTCAAATTATGTAAGTCAAATGTTCCTTATAATGCTTGTCAGCCACACTCAATTATACTTGTCAATCATCATACTTGTCGATCATATTTGTCAGATTTTAGCTCTTTTCATTCAAAGTTATGCATTCAAATCGTAAGTGCCATTGAAAAACCTCCCTGAAATTGTACAACCAATAGCTTTGTTTTAACTAAGATTTAAGTGAGAATGTTTCTCATTTTCCTGTTTGTACTAATTTCTTAATCTTCTTGCTTGCCAGGAAGGGAATCTCCCTGACAGTACCATAATCACAACTTAGATACCAATACAGTTATGAAAACTTGATTTATTTTTGGGATACAGTGCGCGGTAGCGATGATAGCGGCTGCAGACAGGAAACTGGTATTGTAAACTGATATGGCGAAAAGTGGTAGGTAAAACATATGCAATAAAACAAAATTACATTCCCGTCTATGGTGTTGGAGTACGATCTATGCGTCAGAGCGTGGGCTTGGAGGAGGTGCCAAATTCAGAGCTCTGTACCAAAAGCTTCTCGTGGGTAAGATAGGAGTTTTCATAACTGTATTGGTATCTAAGCTGTGACCGTAATCCATATTACAACTTAATCACCTAAATAGATATCTGATAATAGAGGAAAGAAATCAGAACATGCGAGTAAGTGAACAATCAACAAGTATCAAATATGAATGGTGGCAACAAATCTACGATCTTATCAAGTTTTCCCCTGTATTCTTCATAAACTTAGAAAGAAACTTTGGAAAATCTTGCTGGTTGGCTTGGTAGAAAAAGTGCACAGATCTTATGAAAACCAAGATTGCCAAAAGTCTAATAAGAATGAAAATTTCAATGACTCGTACATTACATGCAAGGCACGCTCATTCATGTGCTAATTTACTGGGTATATACATAGGCCCTGTTCATACATGTTGATAGCACATGAATATCCTTTTTTAACGCTGAAAATTACCATTTGATTCGGTTTTATATCCCTAAACGCCCCAGTTTGAACCAGCTTCAGGTTAGGTTCCTGACCTATGGTGTCAGGAACCTAACCTGACAATTGTAACCTGACAATGGTCTGTCACCATTGTCTATGGTGACAGACAATGCTGTCACTTGCTATGGTGTGAGAAAATATTTTCCCCCAGAAAAGAGTCGTTGCTTCCTCAAATATATTACAAGGTATTGCACATTTTGTATATTTCTGGCAAAATAAACCAACATTTTTGAAAGAAAGTTTAAAAGAAACTACGTATGCCTAAAATATATGCCCATAAGATTTATAAAACTCTAAAATCTACATAAACAGCTAGTGAAAAAATTGAAAATTATGCAAATATTTTGGTTAAGACCTTTGCTTGACCGTCCTCAGTGCAGAATAAACTGAAAAAAAAAATTAAAACAAAACACAAAACTAAAATATGATGACCCTTTCTCAGTGACGGTGAAAGGGTAATTGAATAAGAAACACAAGTTTAAATGACATTTCACAGTTTCATCTTACTTACACCACTCTTAAAGGCTAATCGCTTTCCAGGTAGATTATTATCAGACATATGTTTTGTGAGAAGTGTATTAACATATTCTAAGAAAAATCAAATAATCTAATACCTTGTGACGGCGTAGTGGATGACGCTGAGGTTTCCAGTCTAAGATTTCTTGGTTCAATCCCACGTCTCGCAAGGAAATACTCCAAATAGAAGGTTTTCCATAATTTTTTTTCTTGTTTTGAATCATTTTCTAATACCTGTTTCTGTCCGGCTGAAGAAGATAATTTTGCTATCCGCCGTAATTTTAGTTTTTTTTTTGTTTTGTTTTTTTCTCTTTACCTTTGACGGGAGCAAATTAAACCTATTTAGCTAATCCATAGGAGCAAACAAACAAATTTTGGGGGGATAGAAAGGGGTTAGGTTTTAGGTGATTTAATTCGATGTGGATGCTAAATTACTTATAAGTGAAACACCTTCTGCGTTTAGTAGTGGCTGTTAAATATTATTTTACATCAGCATTGGTAAAATGATGCAAACAAAGTGTGGATGATGGTACGAATTATGGTGATTTAGTTTGATGTGGATGCTAAATTACTTATGGGTGAAACACCTTTTGCGTACAGTAGTGGGTACTAAATATTATTTTACATCAGCATTGGTAAAATGATGCAAACAAAGTGTGGATGATGGTACGAATTCTGGTGATTTAATTCGATGTGGATGCTAAATTACTTCAGGGTTCACATTAACAGAAACATCTTTTTTGTTCAGTAGTGGGTGCAAATGGTGCAATCTTAGTGAATCTTACTGCCTTTAGAGCGGTCTTTTTTCCAATCTTTTCTCATTCCTTTTCTTTGGCTTGCTATTTGAATTTGATTAAATAAATAAATAAAAATTAGTATAAAATTAAATAAATAAAATAAATAAATAAAAAATTAAATAAAGAAATTAATTGACCAAGAAGTGGGAAATTTATAATTATGAATAAGGGGAACATTTGCGATATAAGCTTTACTTCATATGTTTAATTATGTGTTATTATCATTATTATTTTTTCGGATTATTGCATTATTTTTTATCGTATTATTATTAATGTATGTTAAAATGTGGTTTATTTCAAGACTTACCCATATACAAGCTAAAGAACACTGATCTAACCCTTCGTTCCCACAGTCGGCGGATTGCGAAAAATCGTTGTTAGTTACTAATTCTGCAAAGATTTTTTTTTCAGTATATTTGCGGAAAAACGCGAATCGCATTCGTTGACATATTCAAAGACTTACGGAAAACTCATGCGGATTATAAAGACGGAAACTGTCAAAATTGATAATTGTAATAAGATTTCTAGATTACTGATCAACAAAAGCCACAAAAATCGCCAATAAGATAAGATTCAACGTTCCCACAGTCTGCGGATTGCGAAAAATCGTTGCGAGTTACTGATTCCGCAAAGATTTGTTGTAGCAATTTTGCGGGAAAACGTAAATCGCGTTTGTTGACATATTTAAAAACTTGCGGAAAACTCATGCGGATTATAAAGATGGAAAATGTAGAAAAATTTTTAATTGTAATTACATTTCAAGATTACTGATCAACAAAAGCCACAAAAATCACCATAATAAGATAAGATTCAACGAGTCAAGGCGTGGCAACAAGCTACTAGGGAGACTGAACTGTCAGGTGAGCAAATGACTGGAATTTTTAAAAAAACATGTAGAATAGCAGCTGTAGGGGGGGGGAGAATCACCCTAAGATCTTCTAGCTTGTTTACCTCGCACTTATTCTGCATGCGCTTTTCCCGCATTCAAAATGTGCTTCTCTGGAAAAATTTCAGCGATCTTCTCGCATTGAGATCGCGGTTATCGTATTTCGTTTATCCGTAATCCATAGCGTGTGTGCTCCATAAGAAGGTAATTCACAATGTGGGGACGAAGGGTAAGTAAAGTATTTAATCGATCGACTGTGTGACAATCTATTCCTTCGCTAGTTTTTCCTTGCCAATTAAGGGAATAGTATCCCTATAAAGTTATTTATAAAGTGGTTAATGACACTTGAGAGTTAGAACTTCGATCAGCTAATTTCTGCTCATTTCAGCCTTAATATTAAACATTTAACTTTGCACAAAATAAGTCATCTAATATATTAGTCCGTAGACGTAGCAGCCGGCTGCTCAATTAAGTTTTCCTAGTTTCTATTTTTCCTAGCCTTTTGATTCTTAACATTTAGATAAAATTCCATATTGTTACAAAAGTGTTTTCTATAAAGTGGTAAATGACACTTGAGAGTTAGAACTTTGGTCAGCTAATTTCTGCTCATTTCAGCCTTAGTATTAAAGATTCTTTTACATTATTTGGTTTTACAATTTAAAGTAGGTTTTATTATGAAAATGATGGGTTTTTGGCCATTGTTACCTTCCAATCAATGTTATTTGAAAAAAACCTCCATGTAAACCTACTATAGCAAACATAATTGGTAGACTACACGTAAAATTTAAGAGGAGCTTCTATCCCCTTTCGTAATAGCTAGTACTCAATGTCTGGATTAATCAGTACATAATGTTCTGCATTAGTCTCCAAGTACCCATGGGTTCATTTTAAATGAATTAAATGCAATTATGTTCAGACATTTTTTTACCACGGTATAAATATATAAATATATATATACATACTAGCTGTTGGGGTGGTGCTTCGCGCCACCCCAACATCTAGTTGGTGGGGGCGCTTCGTGCCCCCCCAAGCCCCCCCCCCCCGCGCGCGTAAGTCGTTACGCGTCATATTGGTTACGCGCCATTGTAGTTGTGTCCCTGTGTCCCACCTGTGAATATAGATAGATATAAATATATTTTTAACTACGTAAAACTTGCGAATATACAACATTCTTGGCTGTCCCATTGTCTGTGCATATAAATAGATTGTTAGGTTTACCGACTCTTGAACATGCAACTTATAATTGTCCATGGGAAAAACAATCTGTATTCAGATCTATACCTTATTATTCTAATGATTGCCCTTGAGCTTTGTTGATGGTGATTGCTAATCGAACATTCCCTGTGTCCCCGTCGTCATTTATATATCCCCCTGTGCCCCCCGGCGTCCCCGTTGTTGTTGTTTCCCTGTGTCCCTGATTGCTAATCGAACATTCCTTGTGTCCCGGTCGCTTTCTCTTTGAGTGTCCCGGTCGTCATTTATATTCCCTATTGTGTCCCTGTGTCCCACCTGTAAATATAGATAGATATATATATATATATATATATATATATATATATATATATATATATATATATATATATATATATATATATATATATATATATATATTTTTAACTACGTAAAACTTGCGAATATACAACATTCTTGGCCGTCCCATTGTCTGTGCAGTGCTGCAACAAGTACTCCAAATTTTTACTTAAGTATCAAATATCAAGTACTTGCCAAAATTGTACTTAAGTACTACTTCAAGTACTACTTTAAGTATTTACTCTATGTAAATATATATATATATATATGTATATATATAAAGCCCATGCTACCTTTTTTTAAAGCCATTCTGAACGCTTCTTAGCCCCTTCCCTTGCCTATAAAATGTCCCCTGTCATTCCTCCCTTGGAAATCTTGATCAAGAACCAGAATTTCCGTTTTATCGTTTAGTGTTCAGTCAAATCTGGCACGTGTGAAAAAATACAGGGTTATTCTGAAACATGTCGGAATGGTGGAAAAAATATTGAAGATGGAAAAATAAACTTTGGATTGGCTTTAAAACAGATAAAAGGTAATAAAGTAGTTCATTCTCTGATTCAATAAGTAAAAACCTTAGCAACAAAAAACTCATTTAAAAGTAAGGAGCCAAGTGATTCAGTTGCCGACTTTTTTAATAAGAGAAATCAAAGCTCAATAATCAAAAATCAATTGATGACATGTCTCGCCCTCGGCACCTTTACAAGGAAACTGCCTCAAGTTTTCAAGTTAAATTTCAGACACGCTATGAAAATGTATTGCATCTATATCCTTTGGCTGGTTTTCACTCAAGCAAGCCGCATGCTGTGTAATCAATTCAGATGGTCGGTAAAACTCCCTACAAAAATGTATTATAAAATCACGGGCCTGCAGCAAGCCCGCTGATTCAGACGTATTCCATACGGCTCTTCAAACTGTAGAATGAATGAATGGATCAGTGAACGAACTTTATTATCCGTAAAAGTATAAAAAAAACACAAAGTACGGAGTATTATAAATAAACAAAAACGAAAACGATAAACAGCAAGAAAAAAATTCAAACTAACAAAAGACAACATGGACTAATTAACCGGTATCCATATGGAAAAAAGGCTGCAGAGGGTCGTAAACGTGAATAAAGTAGATAGTGTTTTTTACATAAATCATCACTGGAGACCGAATTCGAGAAGGCATATCTATTAAACCAAATCGAGCAATTATTTTTCTGTTTTGGTGCCATCTAGGAAGCCGGAGGAGGAATTTGCAATATCTGAAATAAGCCGTACGTAGAGTATGGTGATTTTTCTTACGAAACGGCTTGATTCACTAGGGATGAAAAGGTAGTGGAAAGTGTTGGACCGAAATACAGACCAAGCCAACTAACTAAAGAAGAACATAGCAGAATTGCAGTCCCAGCAACGAATGGAGCGACCGCATAAGGGCTATTATAACAAATAAACTCGCATTTAGACGCATTAACTGACAGTCCAGTCTTAGATAGTTCATTGGTTAATATAGTAAAATTGGAAAGCAGCCCACGGCGAGTCCGGGCAACAAGAAGAACGTCGTCTGCATATGCAACAGAAGACAAACCAATATTACCGTAAGAAACGGAACTTTTAATGGGACGCAGGCACAATGCAAGCACACATTTAAATATACTAGGAGACAATACGGCAGAAGTTGCAACCTATCTATTTCTAGCAGCAGTTTTCACACCATTAAGTGGCAAAAACCATGAGACTAAGTCAAAAATCTTCTGAGAAAAAAGGAATAAAACAAGAGCTAAGAGCTCATATGGCACTTGTGACGAGGTCGGAAGAGCCAAGAGCTCATATGGCATGAGCTCTAGCAAAATTATAAGAATCAATAGATTAATTTAAAAGAAAAATCAGAGGCTTAATGCTGGTCGGCATTCAAAATAAGAGCTCTGAGACACAAGGTCCTTTTAAATATCAAAATTCATCAAGATCCGATCACCCACTCACAAGTTAAAAATACCTCATTTTTCTAATTTTTCCTCTCCCATCAGCCCTCTCCCCCAGATGGTTGAATCGGGGAAATCAACTTTATCTAGTCAATTTGTGCATGTCCCTGACATGCCTACCAATTTTCATTGTCCTAGCACGTCCAGAAGTACCGAACTCGCCAAAGCACTGAACCCCCCTAACTACCCCAAAGAGAGTGGATCCAGTCCGGTTTCGTCAATCACGTATCTACGACATTTGATTATTCTACCCACCAAGTTTCATCCCAATCTCGCCATTCTAAGCGTTTTCCAAGATTTCCGGTTTCCCCGTCCAACTCTACCCCAATATCACCAGAACTGGTCGGGGTTTAAAATAAGAGATCTGAGACATGAGCTCCTTCTTAATATCATATTCAAAATACCTCACGAACGGTCATCCGCTCTTAAGTTAAAAATACCTCAGTTTTTATGATTTTTCCGAATTAACACCCCCTCCAACTCCCCCAAAGAGAGCGAATCCATTTCGGTTATGTCAATCACCTATCTAAGAATTGTACTTATTCTTCCCACCAAGTTTCATCCTGATCATTCCACTCTAAGCGTTTTCCAAGATTTCCCCCCCCCCCCAAATCTCCCCCCAATGACACTGGATCCTATCGGGATTTAAAACATGAGATCTGAGTTACGAGGTCCTTCTAATATGAATTTTTATCCGATGAAATTCAAGATCCGATCACTCTTTCGTAAGTTAAAAATACCTCATTTTTTCTAATTTTTCAAAATTAACCCTCCCCCCAACTCCCCAAAAGAGAGTGAATTCGTTCTGTTTATGTCAATCACGTATCTAGGAATTGTGCTTATTTTTCCCACTAAGGTTCATCCTGATCCCTCCACTCTAAGTATTTTCCAAGATTTTAGGTTTCCCCCTCCAATGTCACCTGATCCGGTCGGAATTTAAAGTAAGAGCTCTGAGATATGATATCCTTCTAAATATCAAATTTAATTAAAATCCGATCTAATTTTTCCAAATTAACCGTCCTCCCACCCTCCCTCCAGATGGTCGAATCGGGGAAACAACTATTTTAAATTTAATCTGGTCTGGTCCCTGATACGCCTGCCAAATTTCATCGTCCTAGCTTATCTGGAAGTGTCTAAACTAGCAAGACCGGGACTGACAAACCGAAAGACCTACAGAATTTGCTATCACTGTATGTCACTTGGTAAATACCAAGTGCCATACAAAGTAATTTTTCTCTGGGAATGGAATATTTGGTTGAAGGTTGGCTTCAGTATGACTTATTTTTGAAAAGGGTTATTTCCAGGCTTTGGGCAAGCCATAGGTGGAAGTAGTTATAGGCCCTACTAAACTGAAGGAAAACTCGACTTTTTAAAACTTGAAACCCCTTCCCCCTCGCCCTATTTTATATAGGGCTTGTGATATCAGAGTTCGATATGAACCCTGATCCTAGACATCTTTGGTCTAGCTTTCATTTGGATCCGTTGCTCCATTCGCAAGTTATACTAAATTAAACCAAAAGCTTCACTGAGATCCATCAATCTCTCGCAAGCGACACTGAATTAAATGAAAAACTTAACTTTTAATTAAGCTTGGGTCTTCATCCCAGAACTCAATGCATACCATACTCTTAGGCATCTTTATTCAATTTTCATCGAAATTCATCTCCATATGCAAGTTACAGTGAATTAAATGAAAAACTCGAATTTCTTTAACACTTAAAGCCCCATCGCCCTAATTAAGCTCAACTTTAATCCAAATAGTTCAATTAAAAAATAGTCAAAACAGTTTTTCGTTTAATTCAGAGTAACTTGACAAATCTGAAGTCAGATTCGTCTGAATGCCTGAATTTTCTGGAACGAATTTGACAAAATACCACTGCATTGGACCAGCTAGAATTCCCTTGACTTGTTTATTGCAGACAACTTTTAGATGGGCAAAGATTCATAGCTTCAGCAGTTTTATCAATAATATGGTCCTGAAGATGATGAAATGTTAGAAATCTGGTTCAGTTGACGAGATGACCAAACTTAAACACTAATGTCAGAGATATAAGCCCAAATGGACTACAGTATGCAACATTTAGCACAAAACAAGGGATTTTAGCTCACTGTCGAACAGTGAACCGTGAAATAATTTCAATTTTCTTTGTTATATAACTTTTAAACAAAAATTAAACCAAGTGTTAATCATACTATAATTTTTTTTTCGTCAAAAACAAATAACTTATTTCATATCCAAAAATAGGGCATGGAGCTATATCTGAGTTTACTCTAAATCTAAAGGGTGATGTTTTCTTGTACATCGCCTGGGTGATGTATATCTGGGTTTGTATTTTCGTATCAAAGGTAAAGTATTTGAAAAACAAGTACATTAAAAGTATCTTAAGTAATAAGTATTTCGTAATCTTACTTAAGTATCAAGTAATAAGTACACCCTAGAGTTTTTACTTAAGTATAAGTACAAGTAATGGAAAATTTTAGTTAAGTAGTACTTCAAGTAAGTGACAGCACTGTGTCTGTGCATATAAATAGATTGTCAGGTTTACTGACTCTTGAACATGCAACATATAATTTTCCATGGGTAAAACAATCTGTATTCAGATCTATACCTCATTATTCTAATGATTGCCCTTGAGCTTTGTTGATGGTGATTGCTAATCGAACATTCCCTGTGTCCCCGTCTTCATTTATATATCCCCCTGTGCCCCCCGGCGTCCCCGTTGTTGTTGTTTCCCTGTGTCCCGGTCGTCATTTGTGTCCCGGTGTCCCAGTCTGTAATTTCTCTTTGAGTGTCGCGGTCGTCATTTATATTCTCTGTGTCCCGGTCGTCATTTTTGTCCCGGTCGTCATTTGTGTTCCGGTGTCCCGGTCTGTAATTTCTCTTTGAGTATCCTGGTCGTCATTTATATTCCCTGTGTCCCGGTCGTCATTTGTGTCCCGGTGCTTTGTTGATGGTGATTGCTAATCGAACATTCCTTGTGTCCCGGTCGCTTTCTCTTTGAGTGTCCCGGTCGTCATTTATATTCCCTATGTCCCGGTCGTCATTTGTGTCCCGATGTCCTGGTCTTTAATTTCGTCAGTCGACACACAAACATGACGTCACTCGACACACACATCCACAGACAGACAACTTATTTTTATATATATAGATATATATATATATATATATATATATATATCTTCTATCTATATATATAAAAATAATTGTCTGTGTGTGTGTGGGTCTGTCGGGTGACGTCATGTTTGTGTGTTGACTGACGTCATGTTTTCGACTGACGAAATTACAGACCGGGACATCGGGACACAAATGACGACCGGGACACTCAAAGAGAAAGCGACTGGGACACAAGGAATGTTCGATTAGCAATCATCAACAAAGCACCGGGACACAAATGACGACCGGGACACAGGGAGTATAAATGACGACCAGGACATAAGTAAAAAAAAACTAAAAAAAAACTAAAAAAAGGTAAAAACTACAAAAAAACTAAAAAGAAAAAAAAACTAAAAACTAATAAAAAAAACTAAAAAAGCTAAAAAACTAAAAAAAAACTAAAAAAGAAAAAAAAATAAAAAAAGGAAAAAAGATGAAAAATAAAGGAGAAAAATAAAACTGAAAAAAAATAAGAATAAAAAAAAACTAAAAAGAAAAAAAACTAAAAAAAAAAGTAAAAACCAAAAAAAAACTAAAAAGAAAAAAAGGGGAAAAATGCAAAAATTTATTTCATTATATACCATTTCAAAAACGAATGTATATACAGACCGGGACACCGGGATACAAATGACGACCGGGACACAGGGAATATAAATGACGATCGGGACACAGGGACACAACTACAACGGGGACGCCGGGGGGCACAGGGGGATATATAAATGACGACGGGGACACAGGGAATGTTCGATTAGCAATCACCATCAACAAAGCTCAAGGGCAATCATTAGAATCATGAGGTATAACTAAAAAAAACTAAAAAAAGGTAAAAAACTAAAATGTTTTCGACTGACGAAATTACAGACCGGGACATCGGGACACAAATGACGACCGGAACACCGGCACATAGGGAATATAAATGACGACCGGGACACTCAAAGAGAAAGCGACCGGGACACAAGGAATGTTCGATTAGCAATCACCATCAACAAAGCACCGGGACACAAATGACGACCAGGACACAGGGAGTATAAATGACGACCAGGACATAAGTAAAAAAAAACTAAAAAAAAGGTAAAAACTACAAAAAAAAAACTAAAAAGAAAAAAACTAAAAAAGCTAAAAAACTAAAAAACTAAAAAAGAAAAAAGGAAAAAAAAATGAAAAATAAAGGAGAAAAACAAAACTAAAAAAAAAATAAAAATAGAAAAAACTAAAAAGAAAAAAGAAAAAAACCAAAAAAACTAAAAAAAAAGTAAAAACCAAAAAAAAAACTAAAAAGAAAAAAAGGGGAAAAATACAAAAATTTATTTCATCATATACCATTTTAAAAACGAATGTATATACAGACTGGGACACCGGGATACAAATGACGACCGGGACACAGGGAATATAAATGACGACCGGGACACAGGGACACAACTACAACGGGGACGCCGGGGGGCACAGGGGAATATATAAATGACGACGGGGACACGGGGAATGTTCGATTAGCAATCACCATCAACAAAGCTCAAGGGCAATCATTAGAATCATGAGGTATAACTAAAAAACTAAAAAAAGGTAAAAAACTAAAACCTAAAAAAAGACCAATTCAAAAACGAATGTATATACAGACCGGGACAGTGGGACACAATGACGACCGGGACACCGGGACACAAGGAACATAAATGACGCCCGGGACCCTCAAAGAGAAATCACAGACTGGGACACCGGGACACAAATGACGACCGGGACACAGGGAATATAAATGACGACCGGGACACAGGGACACAACTACAACGGGGACGCCGGGGGGCACAGGGGGATATATAAATGACGACGGCGACACAGGGAATCGTCGATTAGCAATCACCATCAACAAAGCTCAAGGGCAAACATTAGAATCATGAGGTATAGATCTGAATACGGATTGTTTTCCCATGGACCATTATATGTTGCATGTTCAAGAGTCGGTAAACCTGACAATCTATTTATATGCACAGACAATGGGACAGCAAAGAATGTTGTATATTCGCAAGTTTTACGTAGTTAAAAACACATATATATATATATATATATATATATATATATATATATATGTATATATATATACTAGCTGTTGGGGTGGCGCTTCGCGCCACCCCAACACCTAGTTGGTGGGGGCGCCCCCCCCCCCCCAAGCCCCCCCGCGTAAGTCGTTACGCGCCATAATAGTTACGCGCCATTGTAGTTGTGTCCCTATGTCCCACCTGTGAATATAGATATATATATATATATATATATATATATATATATATATATATATATATATATATATATATATATATATATATATATATATATATATATATATATATATATATATATATATATATATATATGGTTTTAACTACGTAAAACTTGCGAATATACAACATTCTTTGCTGTCCCATTGTCTTTGCATATAAATAGATTGTCAGGTTTACCGACTCTTGAACATGCAACATATAATGGTCCATGGGAAAACAATCTGTATTCAGATCTATACCTCATGATTCTAATGATTGCCCTTGAGCTTTGTTGATGGTGATTGCTAATCGACCATTCCCTGTCCCGGTGTCCCGGTCGTCATTTATATCCCCCTGTTTCCCCCGGTGTCCCCGTTGTAGTTGTGTCCCTGTGTCCCGGTCGTCATTTATATTCCCTGTGTCCCGGTCGTCATTTGTATCCCGGTGTCCCGGTCTGTATATACATTCGTTTTTTAGTTTTGTTTTTCTCCTTTATTTTTTTCCTTTTTTTTCTTTTTTAGTTTATTTAGATTTTTAGATTTTTTAGTTTTTTTATTAGTTTTTAGTTTTTTTTTCTTTTTTTTTTTGTAGTTTTTACCTTCTTTTTAGTTTTGTTTGTTTTTTTTTTTACTTATGTCCTGGTCGTCATTTATACTCCCTGTGTCCCGGTGCTTTGTTGATTGCTAATCGAACATTCCTTTTGTCCTGGTCGCTTTCTCTTTGAGTGTCGTCATTTATTTTTTTCTTTTTTATTTAGTTTTTTTAGTTTTTTAGCTTTTTTATTTTTTTATTAGTTTTTAGTTTTTTTTGTAGTTTTTGCCTTTTTTTAGTTTTTTTAGTTTTTTAGCTTTTTTATTAGTTTTTAGTTTTTTTTGTAGTTTTTGCCTTTTTTTAGTTTTTTTCTTTTTAGTTTTTTTGTAGTTTTTACCTTCTTTTTAGTTTTGTTAGTTTTTTTTTACTTATGTCCTGGTCGTCATTTATACTCCCTGTGTCCCGGTGCTTTGTTGATTGCTAATCGAACATTCCTTTTGTCCTGGTCGCTTTCTCTTTGAGTGTCGTCATTTATTTTTTTCTTTTTTAGTTCTTTTAGTTTTTACCTTTTTTAGTTTTTTTAGTTTTTTAGATGAAAATTTTTTTTAGTTTTTTCTTTTTTTCTTTTTAGTTTTTTATTGGTTTTTACCTTTATTTTAGCTTATTTTTCAGTTTTTTCCTTTTTTTTAGTTTTTTTTTGTTTTTTATTTTTTTTAGTTTTTTACCTTTTTTTAGTTTTTTTTTTAGTTTTTTTAGTTTTTTAGCTTTTTTATTTTTTTTATTAGTTTTTAGTTTTTTTTGTATTTTTTGCCTTATTTTAGTTTTTTTAGTTTTTTAGCTTTTTTATTAGTTTTTAGTTTTTTTTTGTAGTTTTTGCCTTTTTTTAGTTTTTTAGCTTTTTTATTTTTTTTATTAGTTTTTAGTTTTTTTTTGTAGTTTTTGCCTTTTTTTAGTTTTTTCAGTTTTCAGTTTTGTCACCTGATCCAGTTTTTTCAGGTGACGTCACCTGATCCATCCACAGATCCACACACAGACAACTTATTTTTATATATATAGATATATATATATATATATATATATATATATATATATATATATATATATATATATATATATATATATATATATATATCACAGGTGGGACATAGGGACACAACTACAATGGCGCGTAACTAATATGGTGCGTAACGACTTACGCGCGCGGGGGGCTTTGGGGGGCGAAGCGCCCCCACCAACTAGGTGTTGGGGTGGCGCGAAGCCACCCCAACAGCTAGTATATATATATATATATATATATATATATATATATATATATATATATATATATATATATATATATATATATATAAAGTAGTGAAAAGCCGTAGACTCTCCATTAAATATTTTTGGGACACATCAACTGCAGACTTCTCTTCTTGACTCCGTATCTCGAGCACGCGCAATGACAAATTTTTAGCGCATTACAACGGGTGATCTATTTTTCTGACGTATTGGTCAGCGCAGTTCGATGTTTCCCATTTTGACGACCGGGACACTCAAAGAGAGATTAAAGACTGGGACACCGGGACACAAATGACGAGGGAAGAAAAAAGAAAAAAAAAACTAAAAAAAAGTAAAAACCAAAAAAAAACTAAAAAGAATATAAATGACGACCGGGACACAGGGACACAACTACAACGGGGACGCCGGGGGGCACAGGGGGATATATAAATGACGACGGGGACATAGGGAATGTTCGGTTAGCAATCACCATCAACAAAGCTCAAGGGCAATCATTAGAATCTTGAGGTATAAATCTGAATACGGATTGTTTTGCCCATTGAGAATTATAAGTTGCATGTTCAAGAGTCGGTAAACCTGACAATCTATTTATATGCACAGACAATGGGACAGCAAAGAATGTCGTATATTCGTAAGTTTTACGTAGTTAAAAATATATATATATATATATATATATATATATATATATATATATATATATATATATATATATATATATATATATATATATATATATATATATATATATATCACAGGTGGGACATAGGGACACAACTACAATGGCGCGTAACTAATATGGCGCGTAACGACTTACGCGCGCGGGGGGCGCGAAGCGCCCCCACCAACTAGGTGTTGGGGTGTCGCGAAGCGCCATCCCAACAGCTAGTATATATATATATATATATATATATATATATATATATATATATATATATATATACTAGCTGCTGGGGTGGCGCTTCGCGCCACCCCAACACCTAGTTGGTTGGGCGCTTCGCGCCCCCCAAGCCCCTCCGCGTGCGTAAGTCGTTACGCGCCATGTTAGTTACGCGCCATTGTAGTTGTGTCCCTGTGCCCCACCTGTGAATAGAAATATATATATATATATATATATATATATATATATATATATATATATATATATATATATATATATATATATGTAAAACATGCGAATATACAACATTCTTCGCTGTCCCATTGTCTGTGCATATAAATAGATTGTCAGGTTTACTGACTCTTGAACATGCAACATTTAATTGTCCATGGGAAAAACAATCCGTATTCAGATCTATGCCTCATTGTTCTAATGATGTGTCCCTGTGTCCCGGTCGTCATTTATATCCCCTGTGTCCCGGTCGTCATTTGTGTCCCGGTGTCCTAGTTTGTAATTTCTCTTTGAGTGTCCCGGTCGTCATTTATATTCCCTGTGTCCCGGTGTCCCGGTCGTCATTTGTGTCCCGATCTGTAATTTCTATTCGAACAATCCCTGCATCCCGGTCGTCATTTATATATCCCGCCTGTGCCCCCGGCGTCTCCGTTGTAGTTGTGTCCCTGTGTCCCGGTTGTCATTTATATTCCCTGTGTCCCGGTCGTGATTTGTGTCCGGGTGTCCCAGTCTGTAATTACTCTTTGAGGTTCCCGGTCGTCATTTATATTCCCTGTGTCCCGGTCGTCATTTGTGTCCCGGTATGTAATTTCATCAGTTGACAAACATGACGTCAGTCGACACACAAACATAACGTCACTCGACACACACACACACACACAGAGACAACGTATTTTTATATATATAGATATATATATGAATATATATATATATTCTCTGGTTTTCACTGTGTTATTATAAACAGAAAGATTTCATATTGGGCTTTGACCTCATCTAAGTGGATTAGATGTCTCATAATGTTAGTTTAATGGCACTTTGGCCCTTTGTGGGATAAACTTGCATAACAAATTGGTGGGAAACGACAGTTTTTTTGGCGTTATCTATGGTAATCACCACCGTTATAGGTGTAGGCAGGTCCGAACTGAAGGTAAGAGGGCTGAAAGAGGATCAAACAGTTGGTGGTAACGAACTGTAGTAAGGAGCGACCCGACTCAATAGTAACCGAAACTCTAAAAAATGGAATTTTGATACCAATAGTTACATCAAAAGAATCGCATTTTAATGCTGATTTTAGCTGAAAGTAAGGAGCGACATTCAAACTTAAAACGAAAAGAAATTACTTCGTATATGAAAGGGGCTGCTTCCTCATCATCGCCCATCTCTTTACGCTAAAGTTTTTTACTATTTTAAAAAGCAGAGTTAAGAGAAAGAGTCAAACTTTAGCGTAAAGAGCGAAGCGTTGATGAGGAAGCAACCCCTTTCATTTACGAAGTAATTTCTGTTCGTTTTAAGTTTTAATGTCGCTCCTTACTTTCAGCTAAAAAAAACTTGTTTTTTTTATTTAATCATTGTATAAGTTGAGGTATCGCTCTCCTTCTTGTTTTTAGGTTCAACTACTGAGAATAGTTTGATTATGCATTTATACAATTGAAAGAAAAAAGTCAAATGGCTCGTGGGTGAGAAAAATTAAGATATTTTTTTTGTTCATTGATTTTTAAGTGCTAATTAGCATATATTTATATGTCACTCAATCATCTCTGCTTGAATTATTTTAGCCAAAACTATTTTGGAAAAGGTAATGCGAACTATTTTCTATGGGAACTTGCATCTGTATAAAGACCTCAAAATCTCCACAATTTTTTTTCTATTAGATAAAATAACTGCAAAAATTATTTAAAATATATTTTTATAAGTCCGGCTTCAGATACTTCTAAGTCCAAATAAAAGAAGACTTGTTTATTCTAGGAAGTAGGTGTAGACATTCTTGCCTCTAGTGAGGCAACTGCTCAAGAGCCATCTAAGAGAATCACGACGCCTTATATGACGAAGTACGAGAGAGCTCGAGTGTTAGGAACCAGAGCCTTACAAATAGCCATGTGTGCACCGGTAATGGTCGACATAGATTCAGAGACTGATCCGTTGGCGATCGCCATGAAAGAATTGAAAGCAAGAAAAATTCCGCTCATTATTAGGAGATATCTACCCGATGGCTCCTATGAGGATTGGGGTGTTGATGAGTTAATTATGACAGAATAACTTCATTTTTTGCATTTTTATATATATTTAATAAATGTGATTCTTACTTTCAGTTGGAGAATAGAAATTTATGAGAACCATAAGAGATTGCTCTAAGAATGAAAAAAAATCGCTCTATTGTATTTATATCTAGTAAATCTAAAATTTTTCGGAAAAAAGGTAAATGCATAAATAAAATAAGAAGAAGAACGCGAAAAAATATGCGTTTATTTGATATTAGGAGATAAAGACTCTAGTAGGCTACCATAGAAACATAGAAAATGCTATAGAAAACGAAAAGGAGACTGAAAATCAGAACACAGATGAAATAACTGTCAAAAGTTACTTCAGAGGTTAATTTTTTTTGTTTAATTATATTTGTTTTTTTTAACCCTGGAGACGGTTTGGCGAAGGTCTCCACTAAAAACTATAAAGTGACTGAAAATTTTCTTTGCTGTTGTTTTGTCTTATGTTCTTCGTTTCTTTCGTCCGTCAATTATTTGAAGGAACCCAAGTTGTTTCTCGACTGCATTAACACAAATATCTTGAGGACAATGTTTGTACCTACTAAAAATAATTTACAATAACCTCGATATAGTTGTTTGAGCTAATGGCTAAATTATTCACCCATGTGAAGGCTAAATTTGAAACCATTCGATTTGTATAGTAAGAAAAGATAAAAATAACATTCACTTAATCACATAGTGCAATTATTACGAGCTTTTTATTGTGTTAATCACATGGTATATTTTCAGTCACATAGTACATGGTATTGTAATTTTCGTCTTTTCTCACGAGAAAGGACGGTTCTAGTTTAGCTTAAACGTTTGCTTTAATAGGTAAAACTGAAATCCTTCAAAAATTGATATCTTTCAGAGAAGGGATAGCATGTTGGCAAGGGGTAGTAGAACCAAAAGGTCCTGATATCTTATGACTTGTCTTCACTTCCATGTAATTTATGACTAATCCGCCCATTTTGTTAGCATTCAGAAAACTCCCGTAAAGTTTTTTCGCTTATCCAGACGTTAGGTTTCACGACTATCAGACTAATAGTTTATCTTCGCACGTAAGAACAAGCCAAAAATCACAAAACTTGGTCAAAAGTTTTGCCTTCAAGAGGTACCGAAAGACTTCAAAATGAAAACCTCAAAAGTGGAAGCACTGCTTGTGAATCTAATGTTTATTTCGTTATTTTATAAAGGCTAGAGCAATTTCTTAAATTAATAAATGATCAGACGATGGATTAGTACTCGTTGGGAATGTTGTATTGATGAAGTACTATGCATAATTTCCTTTAGTTGTCAGGAAGCAGAACATATCTCATTGCGTTAAATTTTGTTTCAAATTATTCTGTTTTCTTAGTCATTTCAGCACATAGGCAAAGGAGGAAGGACCCATCTCCTCGTAAAAAATCATAAAAATCCAGTGTATTATTGTTTCTGAATATTTCTCCTTAGGAAATCCATTGATACTGCTCCGCCTCTAAGAGGTCAATCTATATTCAGTTATTTTTTGTTTTTGTTTACACGCGTCATGCATTACTCGTAATTAGCAGAATAATCAACTGTCTCATAACAGATTCACTCACTTATCTCAGCTACTTTCCTTAAAAGAAATTGCAGCATATGATGGTCTAAAACTTTTTGGTTAGCTTGGATGTATCAGCCACAGCCATTTGACTATCCTGACTTGGCTTTGAATGAAGTTGACGGTTTAATAAAAACATAATCAATGATAAGCTCGGATTTATCACTGGGAAGGACCACCCATTAGCAGTTAGATCACAAGAAATTTGTTGGGCTACTTTTTTTAATGCTTTAAACACATTAGAAAATGTAAAAAATATAATCCTATATAAGAAACTGATTTTGAGAGCTGAATCTGTTTCACGCAGAAATTTCCTTAACCATTTTTGGTTCACATTCATAGTAAAACCTGTTTTCAGAGATTTCTGGGGAGGGAGGGGTGTCTGGTCTCCTACCAATACACTTGTAATTATTAGCATTTACCTCTTATTCTTATTTTTTCTTTGTGTGCTGTTGGGATCCCTCCCCCCTATAGGTCCTCAGAAAGGGTTTTTGTCGGACGAAGTCCGACGATTGGACTCTACAAAACTGGGTATTTCGTCTTTCGTCGGGCGAAGAGCAACAAAATTTACTGCTTCATCTGCGCAAAGTCGAAAGAAACCAATTGCCCCCCCTAGAAAATGACTTGTTTGGCTGAATCCTACAAAACCTGATTTATAGTCGGTCTAATCTAATGTCATTAAAGACTTTCGTTGGGCGAAGGACTACGAAATTTACTGCTTCATCAGCACGAATTCAACAAAAACTTAATATTTGTCGGTCCATTACCATGTCATAAAAGACTTCTGTCGGGCAAAGACAACGGAATTGACTGCCCCATCTGCGCAAAGTTGACAGAAACCTATTTGCTACCTAGAAAACGCCTTGTCGGGTAAAGCCTTGATAAATATGATATTTTTCAACGTGTCGGCTAGCCGTGGCAATTCTAGTGGCTTTACTGAGAAAAAAACATGTTGGGAAATATTGTTGTTTGCTTCCAAAATATCGGAAGCAGGTGAAAAATTTTGCTAATACATGAGCCTATAGAATTGCAAGGTTATACTAAGCTTATTTAGAATTTTGGCCAGTTTTCCTTATAAAAGTTTTTGAATTTGTTTCAAGCTTTTCAATTTTTTGGATTACTTGAAATAAATACAGACACACAACTGTGGTGAAATCGAAGTAATATTTCAGACATCACTTGAGGAAGTTCATCCTGGTCCATCCTTGAAAAATATTGGAGTCTGAATTGAAGACGATGCGGCATAACACTGTGGAATCTAGTGGAAGAAAAAAAAATATATGAAGAAGTTTGCTATTTAGAAATTGATCACGAAGAAACGGTAGGAATCCGTATTATCTTCAATATTATTTCTTGTATTACTGGCTGTATCGAGGTAGCAAAAAAAAACTGACACTTCAAGTTAAGTCGGATTCCGTCACAAACGAATTGGACGCTGCAATAAGAGCGGTAGACATAGGGCGATCAATCAGCGAATATGGAACTAGGCTTTTTAGTCAGAGAAATTCATTTCTCAGAAATTGTTAAGAAAGGAAGGAGTAGAATCTGAAGCTGAAAGTTTATAGCAAGCTGGAATCGTAAGAGTCATGCACAACCCCGGGCTCAAAAAAGAAAATTCAAACTCAGAAAAGCTGAAGCCTATCAAGCTAGGACCATTTCAGCCAAAAATCAATTTTCCAAAAAACGAGGAAATCCAATCCCAGACTTCCAAATACCAGTTGTGGTTTATTAAAAATGAGTACCCGTACCTAGAGTATAATGTCGAGAAAGGTTTAGCCCACTGCTTTGCCTGTTCGTTGTTTCCAACTGAATGAACCTGGCCGCGAATACAGAAATAAAGATTCTTCATTTATAACAGGAACAAGAAACTGCCATAAAATGCGAAGCAAGGGCACCAAGGTTGAAATGCTAGTCATTCACTTCCAATCAAATGGTCACAAAGTATCTGTAGGTGGTTTATTTGTTTTTAGAGACAGATAAATCATTGCCAAGCTTAGTTAACAATGAGAAACTTATGAAAGATATAGTCAAAAAAAGAAAGGGAAAGAGGGCGTCGCATATACATGTTGCTAGATGTTACCACCACTCAAGGTAAACAAGGGCTGCCATTTCGTAGGTTGAATCATGACGGGGAAAATCATGTTGAGCTAGCCAATCTTCTTTCGAGACACAACACGGAAATGGACTGTCGAAAGAAACGCCAGATGAAGCCGAATGTCACAAGCTATCTGTTAGGTAGTAGCCAAAATAAATTAATCGCGATTGCTTGAACATAGCTAGTTATAAAAACGTAGCAAAAGTTAGTGAAGCAGGCTTCTTTGGCATCTTTGCAAACGAAAAACCCGCTGCCAGCCATGAAGAGTGTTTCGCTGTTGGTGTACGGTACATTGATAGGGAGGGAGCCGCTAAAGAGCGTTTACTCGTCCTTATAGATTCTGAGTCAAAGAAAGGAGCAGATATAGCAGAAGAAATTCAACGAGTTTTGTGAAGGGCTCGTATCAATGGATAAAAACTGGCATCTCAGTTCAACGATTTTGCAATTAACATGAGTGGGGGCTTCGATGCAACACAAGCTCACATTTCCACGAACTTAGGTAGAAATATTAAATAATTAAGATGCCTAGCACACAGAGGGAACATTATCGTTCTTTTTGCAGATATTTATAAAAGTGCTGGAAGTATTATTGAGTCTGCCCAATTGTTCTTACTAGCGAAAAAGATCAGACGAGGGTTGCCTTTAGTTTAAAGAGCAATCACTTTTGCAAAAACTATTGCTGTGACACTGGCTGAAGGTGAACGAATATTTAGCAAGATGAAAATCATCAAGAACATATTGAGGTCAACTATGGGATATGAGCAAAGTGACCATTTCATGCTGATGATGTCGATCTACTAGAAAGAATTGACCTTAACCTGCTTGTAGAAAAGTGGAAAGTTGAAAAGCCACACAGCCTTAAAGTTTGGTTTATTTTCTTTGTTTTGGTTTTGCTTTTATATCGGAGTTTTTCTCTACAATGAATACCAGTTTTCCGCAACTAATAAACATTATTCTAACACTTAAAAGACGAAGCAACAAATTTCGGTTGTTGTTGGCACCTACCCAAATTCGTCAGCACATTTTGGATGTCAGAAAAAGACCAACTGGAAAAAATTGACCTCGACCTACTTGCAGAAAAGTGGAAAGTTGAAGAGCCGCGCGGCCTTAAAGTTTAGCTTATTTTCTTTCTCTTGATTCTACTTTCATACCTGACTTTTTCTCTATAATATGTGCCAGTTTTCCGCACCTAATAAACATTATTTTAAAACCTAAAAAATCAAATGTTGGTTATCGTCGGCGCCTACCAGAATTCGTCTGTATATTTTGGACGTCCCCCAAAGGAAAAATGCTAGTGACGCCCCTGCGTTGGGTAACCATACCTTCTATCTATCAATATACCAAGACAATATTATAATTCTGTTCGAAAAAAAAAATATAAACTCATACTCATACAGGCAATGACGTCAAACTGCCAACGGAAATCAGTCCTATGTAACTCATTTTTCAACAAAGAAGGCAACCCATTCCGCAGCGCTGGGTGAGCATGGCTACTGGAAAATGCCGACTTTTTCGATACCTTCAGTGGTTTCCTATACTGACTTACCTGTCTAGTTCCATAGCTATGAACATCCGCAGCAGACAAAAAACATATTCGAAAAGCAAACCGGAATAATATGATTAATAATATCAAACATAAACAAAATCTTATAAAACTTACTTAATCCTGAAAACGGCGGTTTTTAGGACGCGATATTAGATGGATCTTACAGTAGTTTGGCTCTCAACCGTATACATCACTCTCATCGCTTGATTTTGTAATGACCGCGACTTCTTAAGATGTGTCGAAAATATATTAGACCATACCGAACAACAATGCAATAAATATGGATGGATTAGTAAAAGTAAAGAAGCTGTAACACTTTTTCAGGAAAGTGGTGTTTCAGTTTTCAGAACAATCCTACGTTTCTTGCAATCTTCGAGGATAATCACTGAATGGGTCATGAAAAACACATTTTTTCATCAATCAGAACGCCTAAGTATTTCACAACTTTTCATCGTGATATGACCGATTCACCAATGTAAAGGTCTTTCAGCCACTAGTAATAGTTTGTCGATCTCCCAAAAACAATAGAGGCAGACTTGTTGCAATTGATTTTGAGCTTGTTAAGTCTCGTCTATCTCTCTAAGCGGATCCTATCTTCCTTCATTAAGGACAAAAGGTGTCTCTCGGTAAGTGCCATAACTGAATGGTTTATGTTTTCGGTAAAAAGAACAAGTGATTTTCTTGGTTTCAAATTTACAGTCTCTTCACTCAAATCTGTCACCGACGAAGGTGCGCGTTGAATATCATTTATATAAATCGCGAACAATAAGAGGCCAAGAGTTAAAAAAATTGTTTAAAGAAAAATAAGAAAACAGCACGCGCAATGTTAGGACTCTGAAGTTTGAAAAAATACTGGTATCGTAGAATAATTTTGTTTCTTTAACCAAACCCAGAGAAAGAATCATAGGTGAAAAATCCAGCTTCTGGCCAACCACTCAGTTGGATCGTTTAGATTAGATTTATTCATCTCCCAGAAAATCTTCACTCGACTATTCAAGAACAAGAATAGTAAAATGTGCATTAGGCGCGTTTTGTACAAAAATCAATTCTTAAAGAAAAAATCCATTCTCCCAGGTGTTAACAACTCTCTAGATTTACTAATTCATAGTACCAGAGACTTATCTGTGTTTTTCGTATTGTTTAAGGTAATAGCCAATAATCCTATCTGAAATCATTTGACACCATACTGCAATCTTAAATTGATTCTGAAATTTGGGTGATGTAATGCGAGGTTCTTCACCAACCAGTAATTAAAGTTTTAATGGTTCACAAACCAACCAATATTAACCTTCATACAGAGCTAATATGGACCCCACTAACTCCATATGCATGTCGCAGTCTTGCTTAGAGGGTGCTTGACAGTAATTTGGCTTCTACGCCTGCCGTTTGAGCTTCCTCTTGAGCATATTTCATACACTGTGAAAAGTGAAGTAACTTTCCCTTTCTGCTTCTCACAAGGAATTCTTTATTCTGAGTGTCCATTTATGAAAATATTTTCACATACTCTGAGTCACTACCATTGGAAGGACAGCCGCCATGAGTTCAGTGTGGCTTTGATTAATGCTCTTTGCATCGAATTGAGCAAAACCTTTCGATGGTCTTTCATCATCTTGAAAAGTAATTCTTTTTCTGAACATGTAATACTTGGAAAATTGAAGAGACTGAGTCTGAAGGAAAGAGTTGTAATCGACAGAAACTCAAACCAGGTATGTATCGTGAGTGTCTTAGAGGATTGAAAGAGCCGAGATAGCGTTTTATAATAATCCGTCTGATATGTTATGTTGCGGATGTCCAAACTGTTAAAAAATATTGAAAGATCATCACCTGGATGAAAAAATTCATTAGGAATCACCAGATCTGAAACCACAGTTTGATCTTAGTGGAACTGGAGAAAGCACAGTAGGTATGGTTGAAAGTCAGTCTTGATTGTTAGAGGAATATCGTTTTGTTATCTGCTGTCGATGTAGCATCACTTATACAATCAATGTTCTCATTTTTCCAATCCAAATTGTTACCGAAAAACACCTCTAAACATGAGGATACATTACTGCTTTCCATATTTGAATCTCAAGCACATATGCTCGCATAAATTTTGGTCGATACATGCTGCTGTTCAGTTTTACCTAACTTAAAACAACTCAAGGGACACCCCCTACCTACTTGTGCAATCAGCTTCTGGATATGCTCTACGCATCTTTTCTCAGTAATTCATAATCAATAGCCTTTTTCATGCTAAACAAATTAAACGCATTGAAAGCTTGTCGCCGAATGATGGTAGCCGGTCATAATTCTAGACTATGATCTTTGTGTCAGTTATTTACCATTAAAAATGCTGAGTTTTTCTCTGCTTATGGGTGTGTGTACGAAGAATATGCTTAAACATATGTACCTAAAAACATATGGTACCTATCTTTACGTTATGGAGCAGTTATTCCTATAATATGCTTTCTCGCCGAATCTAGACAAAAAGAATATTTACTAAATTGATTTGGCTTCTGAGTGAGGTGTTTTATCTTGTAGCGACTGTCATTATCGATTGGTCTGAAAGACCAGAGGGTAAACACCTTGTAAATACTGGAGGAAAATTTTTATTGACAAGGGAAAAGATAAAAATGATCGTAATGTCTCTGGGGACTTCTTGTGTCGAGGGACAGTGAAACCTACCAGCCTGTCTTAAGGGTAATTCTTTACCCTTTTGTGTATGATCTAGGTACTCATTTGGCTGACCCTATGTCAAACACGAAGCTGTGCAGAAAATTCGGTTCGAAACCACTTTGTAGGTGTATAAAGAAAGAAAGGTTAATATGGCTAAGCCATGTTCCGAGGATGAAGGATGATAGATTGCCAAAAATCCTGGTTTTTAGCCTTCTGTCAGTTCTGCTCGCTTCTTGGTCTTTCTTAAATGTGGTGGGAAAAGGCCATAAGAAACGGTTTAAAGGAAATTGGAAATTTATGCGAGGGGCTAAAAAGTAATGCTTTGAATAAATTGGCATGGAAGAAGAGCTTCCGCAGCTATGTTGAACTCAGGCAGCTTGGTGCTGCAACGCATTGCTGATAGTAGTCTAGTAGTGGTCTTGTCTAACAGAAAAGTTTAGTTTTTGTGTTCTCCGTAATTAAATATTTAATTTGAGGTATTTATTTACAAAATATACAAACTTAAAACTTTAAATCATTTACATATATTTTTTTTTCTGAGGCTTAATATCATCTCGCGTGGCGAAAAAACCAACGAAATTTAAAATAGAAAATAATAGCCAAAAACCAATTACAACAAAAACAGGTATAAAACCATCATATTGCTTATTAACATTACCGTAAAATTCTAAGGCTTGTGTCCCGTTTGACACACCACACGTCACTTTAAGCACAATAATGTCTTTTAAATCTTGCATTGTGACGGGGTTTCGGCTGCAGCTCACAGTTGAAAGCGTTGCCAATTCTGCATTTTGCAATGGCTGATTTACCCAATATAGTGGTGATCCCCATGTTAGTGGAGACACCCAGAAACCCAAGTCTTTTGAGTGAATTGTTATACCGGCGGTTAAGGAGATTATTATACCAATTACAGATGATATGGCCATTGTTGTGTGAGGTGATGTTGTCAATGTTGATATGCCAGTAATCATTGCTCTTAAAGCAAGGAAGAACAGTATCATATATCCTAAAATAAAATCAAAACATTATATGAAGTTTTGATGTCGCAAGAAGCTATAATGTGAAAAGTAGCCAGATATAACTGTCAAATTTCACAACTGCATGCACATTGTGTCTTGGATTGGCCTCCTTGTCTCTTGGTAGCTCCAGAAACACCGGAAAAGCAGTCTTACAGCCTTTAAGGATAGCCATGGAAAAAAATGGCAAAGTGTTCAAACTATAATAGAATATTTAAAATGAGAGAAGAAAGTGCCATATTAGACGGTTCATATTGTATTGCAGAAATGAGTACTAATGGTCGTCGAGGGCTTAGAATCAATCCCTTTTTTTTAACTTTTTTTCTTTCTTTTTTTGTAAGCTAAGAATCAGTAAGGATGCAAACACGAATGTAAAATCAGTACAGAAAATCGGGCAGCTATATGTTTTTTGCGCTGGAAATGAAGGAAAGGGCAGGTTAACGGTAATTTCTTGTAAGCCAAATATACATTTGTTCAGGCCAAATTCTTACGGGATCATTCTCGGTTTTGTCTGAACTTGCAATCAAATAGAGGTTGAAAAAAAAAGTATTTTCAAGATTCAAACGGTTAAAACAAAATGAGGAGGAAAATGAAGAGGTACCCCTCCCATCTGAAGTTAGAAATTTAAATAAGAATACTCCTGTCGGTTAGAAAGACGTTTTTAATATTTGATTCCTCCCCAAGTAGGTTAAGCCTTCCCATGTCAAAATAAAATCACGCGTACGGACGTGAAAAGCTATGCCATGTTTCAGAAGATTCTAATGAAAAAAACCTATATTATACTTTATGACCACTGTACTGAAAGTTTGAAACCCTAATTTCATGGAAAAAAGCTATATATTTTCTCAATGTCATATTTTTATATAAGACACAATTTTTTGATTTTCCTTTATGTCGATTCTGTGCTTCACTCGGTTGCACAAGAATGTATTCATGTTTATACCTGACAACATTTCGGATGTTTATTCTGCAGTTACCTAATATTTAGTTTAAAAAAAATTGCAGCCAGTTCTTAATCATTCACTTAGCAGATTTTGTTCGGTCTTTTAAAAGCTCCAAAAGAGTGATAACAGCATTAAAACATTCGACAAATCATTCATTCGACCATCATCCATTCGACAAAATTTTGCAATAAATGACTCATTTTTCAAATCCTCATCTACACTGATGCATCCTACTTAAGACAACTCGAGAAAAACAAAGGCATACTTAAGACGGCATGCTAAAGACACATTGAATGTGTGTTTCATGATGAATAAATCTTATCTTATAGAGGGATTAAATAAAAAAACTAGTTTTCTTTTAAACTGAAAGTAAGGAGCGACATTAAAACTTAAAACGAACAGAAATTACTCCGTATATGAAATGGGTTGTCCCCTCCGCAATCCCTCGCTCTTTACGCTAAAGTTTTTAATTGTTTTAAAAAGTAGAATTGTGGCAAAGAGTCAAACTTTAGCGTAAAGAGCGAGGGACTGCGGAGGGGACAACCCATTTCATATACGGAGTAATTTCTGTTCGTTTTAAGTTTTAATGTCGCTCCTTACTTTCAGATAAAAAAACTAGTTTTTTTTATTTAATTTCTGAATGTTTTTGAATTAATGCATGTTTGATCTTGGCTCTCCGTACATAAATTATTAAAATGAAATTTGCATAATAATTCTTTTTTTGGCTAAATGGCTTTCTCTTAGTTTTGATCAGACGATTTTGAGAAATAAGGGGTGGGGAAGGAGTCCTAGTTGCCCTCCAATTTTTTGGTTACTTAAAGGCAACTAAAACTTTTAATTTTTAACGAACGTATTTATTAATAAAAAATATACGTAACTTAAGAATTACCTTACGTAACAAACTTTTATATTCTTATATTTTTGATTATATATATGAGGGGGTTTGTCCCCTCGTTAATGCCTCGCTCTTCACACTAAATCTTAAGTTTTGTCCCAATTCTTTAAGAATGACCCCTGAATCAGAAAGGCCGTAGAATAAAGAGTTGAAATTACTAAAAATACTTTAGCATAAAGAGCGAAGTATTATCTCCTCCTAAATACCTCGCTCTTTATGCTAAAGTATGTTTAGAACCCCTCATATGCGTAATAGTCTCTGTTCGTTTTAAGTTTTAATGCTACTCCTTACTTTCAATTGAAAAAACTTTTTCATGTTTATATTTTCATTGTTTTTTTTTTAATGGTAATGCTAGAAAATCCTGCGCCCTTTTCATTGAATTTCTCTTCACCCATGAAATATTTCTCCAAGGAAAGATCCTCCCACATAGCCCCCTCCCCTCAGCCCCACACTCAAACCAAAAAAATCCCACTGAAAACGTCGGTACACTTCCCAATAACCATTACTGTATGTAAATATTGGTCAAAGTTTGTAACTTGCAGCCACTCCCTCAGGGACTGTGGGGGAGTAAGTCATCCCCAAAGACATAGTTATTATGGTTTTCGACTATGCGGAACAAAATGGCTATCTCAAAATTTTGATCCGTTGACTTTGGGAAAAACTGAGCGTGGGAGGGGGCCTAGGTGCCCTCCATTTTTTTTGGTCACTTAAAAAGGACACTAGAACTTTTCATTTCCGTTAGAATGAGCCCTTTGCAACACTCTAGGACCACTTGGTCGATACGATGATCCCTGGGAAAAACAAAACAAAAAACAAACAAACAAATAAACACGCACCCGTGATCTGTCTTCTGGCAAAAAATACGAAATTCCACATTTTTTTAGGTTGGACCTTGAAATTTCTTCTATAGGGTTCTCTGATACGCTGAATGCGATGATGTGATTTTCGTTAAGATCCTATGACTTTTAGGGGGTATTTTCCCCTATTTTCCAAAATAAGGCAAATTTTCTCAGGCTCGTAACTTTTGATGACAAAGACTAAATTTGATGAAACTTATATATTTAAAATCAGAACGAAAATCCGATTCTTTTTATATATCTCTTAGCTCCGTTTTTTTAGAGTTTCGTTTACTATTGAGCCGGGTCGCTCCTTACCACAGTTCGTTACCACGAACTGTTTGATAGACGAAGATAGTAGTGACTCGGGTAGATTAAAATGCTACTCGAGGAACAAATAGACGAGATACCAGTTGGAAATATGGTATTTTTATTAGGGGACATGTAAGCACAAGCTGTTTGACAACTCGAGAAAAAAGGGCATAGTTAAGAAGGAAGCCAAAATTTTATATGTGCGTTCAGAAAAGAAAATGGTGGAAAAAATGATATAGTCATGGTATTTAAATATAACAATCGCTACGTAGTTTTGGAAGTAATTGAAAACAAAGGAATAAATTTTTTCAGATTTGTTTACTATAGCAGCACAGAAACTAAGCTTTGTTTCAAATCTGAATTGAAAACAAATACAGAAATGAATTATTACAGTTAAGTTTTATTATAAAATAAGGAGACACAAGAACGGAACTTTAGAAACTGGGGCATTCAAATAAAAAAGATTTAGCAAGTACTGTTTTTAACTGATACGTATAACGACAATGTCTCTTATGGAGTACGTAAGATATACTGCTTAGAGAATACATTTTTGAAAGTACTTGACCATTTTTTTTTTCACCATGCTTATGTTTAATTTATCGTTACGGAATACACTGTTTCACACTTATTCATCGTAACAGAATGGGGAAAAAAACTTCTTTTTTGTCAGATCTAAAATGAGGAAAAAATATAGACATGAATTTTTAGAGCTAGAGTTTAGTAATAAATTATCAAAAATATGAATGAGACTTGGGGCCTTCAATAAAAAAATAGCAATTACATTTAGGTTAATTCAGATTAGTGGACTCAGGATGAATAATCGATTTGCAACATATATGGAACTATGTTTGACACAGCACGTACTCTTATGGATTGCAAAAGATATAACACCAGGAACATGCTTTTCAGAGAGTACTTGACCGATTTTGCGGTGGAAGATTTCATGTTTATTGTTTTTATCATTTTTTTTTATGTTACCCATCAGAGATATAAAAAAAAATCAAGTTTATACATAAAATAATTATATTCACGGGAAAAACAAAAAAGCGTTATTCTGTCTGTTATAATAGGCGCCAAGCGAATCTTTTTATTTATAACCGTCAGAAAACCTGATTAAGTTAAGGGCATTTGCCTGTGTTAAAGTATTAAGGACAATCAAAATGGAGTCTGATTATTTGACTCGGTTAAAAGGAAACTTATGCAACCATAAGTCTTAAGAAATTAGAAAAACCGAGAATTTGACTTTTAACACAAAAAGGTCTCTGTATGCGGTTCAGCAGTTTTGGTAGTATCAGACCTGTGGTTTCAATTGAGGGGTTGGCTTTCCTTTCTACATCCTTGGTACTTTACGTATCAGGGAAAACTTGAGAAATACAACATGCAAACAATGCATACAAAGTATAAATAGCTAGTACAGATATCCAATTAAGGGACTAGAAAAAGTTGAAGCCTGAAGACTTGGTTATATATGAAGCGCATATATAAATATTTTGAGGTATGTCAAGATATAGAAAAGACAAAATAATCCTTACCACAATATAGAAAGTTTTCAAGGTTTCTTGAAATTCCAAACCAAATGCCGGACGAAAATAAAGCAGGTAAAAGAAGCGCCAAAAATATTGAAAGAGAACTTATGAATCCAGTTATCACCTAAATGAAATAGAAAATTAAAATCATTATCAGGTTAGGAGTTCTAATGCAGAAAGTTTCCAACTTTCAAAAGTTTTGAAAAATAGCCTCTCAGGTGACTGGGGACATTAGGTAAATACATAGGAATCAACTTGGGCTGGTAACAGTTATATAAAAAATTAGAAAATTATAGGATATATCTCATCCACAGTCCCTAGTACTACCATAGAAGGGTATTGGATCAAAGATAATTTTTTCATTAATTTATTTAATTTTCTCAAGATAAGCCCTTATGGAATATAGTCGGCAAAAGATAACTTAGAATAAAGTTAATGTTCATCTGAGTTCATAAGTTTTTCCATGAGAACAGTCCTTAGCTATCCATTTTTGCAATAACCGCAACACACAGTTGAAATTCATTTTACAGTTTGTAATTTTTAGCTTATTGAATTAACACTAAATAGAATCAGTGCCATTCAAAAGTAGTTAACGTGAGCTCTCATAGACAGGCTTGGAGAAACACCCCCCTTTCTGTGTTTAACGAATGTCTATAAAAATAAAACAAGGACTGGCATGAATTTCGGTCCTTGCCTGGCAGTACGGCAGAGGTCATACGGCAAGGATGACATAAGGAAGAAGGAGTATATCTGCAAGTTTGTCGGCGTCCTGTTACAATTTTTGGTGCTACTCATAGTCTGAAATGTTAAGTTTTATCAGAAAAAATTAATAACGCCCTAAGTCCTAAGAAAATGCTCCTTTCTCTAGAATTTCAGTTTAATAGTCAACAGTTCAAAATCTGTATTTATTTGATATAAAATTAAACAAAGGTTACTTTTTTTTCAGTGTACCATTTGACGCAAAATTACTGAAGTATGGCTTTTTGTAGACTCAGGTCTACAGCTGGGAAACAAAACGACTGGCTAGTTGGTTTTCTTTGCATTCTACTTGTTTCTTAGATATCACTGTGCCCAAAAGTACAGAGCTTATCTTATATTATTTTTCACAGGATATTAAGAATATCGTGAAGAAAGGCGTTTCCCCTCACCTGGATGTGAAGCCACTATAATCCCTGTCCATACGAAAGGTTCAAAGTCATTTTGTTCGAGCAACATGTCAGGGATCATCCCGGAACACAAAGCTGGTTTCTAACGAAAATGGTAGACGGTTGACGAGATTCTCACAGTCCGTCATACCAGGGAAAAATATCTCGAACTCGACCACCGTATCTAAAACTTCTTCCTAGACATTAAGCTGGGGTTCCACTCATCTGGAGAAAAGGTCTATGACATGTTATTCTTTACTCTGGCATCCCACCAACTCAGTTTCCCTAATCAGAGAGACGTATCTAAAATTCATACTTAGGGTTATGCTTTGAGAAAATTTTATTAAAAATTTTGAAACATCGACCGGTGTTTTGCAGGCTCGCTTTCTATCCCCAAAGCTCTTCAGTTTGTTTTAATCACAGTCCTTTAACTCATTGGTAACCCACTTTTTACTTAGAAGTTCATACATGAATTGCACTGAATAGACTTCTGAAAGAAAAGGCGTAAAAACGACCTTCGAGGATGGATGGTACTTGTGTCCAGTAGGTTAATATTGGAAATAAGGCTGTTATTTTTTTTTGCATCAAAACTATTTATTCCAGAATTTAGATATGAAGTAACTTGCTCAAATTGTAGAGTGTAGTTGAATAATGTGGCCCCGTTTTCTATATATATATATATATATATATATATATATATATATATATATATATATATATGCGTAGTAGGAGGAAGAAAACACGAACCAAACATGTATGCAGGGGGAATACCTCGAGATATCTGTGGTTTTTATCATCCTTTCCTAATCCTTACCCACAAGCGATATGTTTTTTGCTCCTCCTTCATCCCCAAAAATATTCCACGTACGGGGCTATATACGAAATAATATTCACAGATAACGATTAATGGGCAAAGAAAGAATTTTTTTAGTTTAAAAGTTTGAAGTACTCATGATATAGGCGCAGTGTTGTTTTTTTTGAAAGTGTTTTCACTGGTTTTTAAATTGAATAGCTTGGCAAAGTGGTGTCACTTCCCGAAAATTTATGGGGGGATGCTTTATTGAATATGTAAGGGGTAGGTAAATTTGTTGTTGCTTTGAATTTTTTAATGAAAATACCAAAAAAGGGAGTTTTCAATCAAAATTCCTCCAGAAAAGGTATTTCTTGAAATCCGGAGGGTCCCAAAAAATATAGTAAGGCACAGTCTCCCATTCCCTCCGCTAATTGACGCCGCTGGATTTTGCTTTTTGCTGGATTTTGCAATTTTTCCGTTGCATTGTCAGCAACAGAAAAATTGTCAATGTTGGTTGCGGCTGTCAAATTCATTCAGGATTATTATGTATTGTCAAGTCAATGCTCCTAAATACTAGGCCAAAAAAGTAATAGAATAGAAAAAATAAACCAAAAGAAACGAAATCTAATAGCTACAATACTTGCTGTAGCTAAAACTATTTATGGATTTACGATTCTACTTTCAGAAAAATTGGACTACTAAAAGTTTGATTCGTACCT
Source organism: Artemia franciscana (assembly GCF_032884065.1). Taxonomy (NCBI): domain Eukaryota; kingdom Metazoa; phylum Arthropoda; class Branchiopoda; order Anostraca; family Artemiidae; genus Artemia; species Artemia franciscana. Next base: position 28,999,081 of record NC_088863.1, on the reverse strand, counting down.
AAGTGCTTTATAAAATAATTCAGGGGATGAGAGAAACGGCAAAATTTGTTGTATAGAGGGGGAGGTAGTAAAGGTATGAAAAGACTTTTTTTTGCAAGAAAGTATTATATTTTTTCCTATTATTAAAATATTTTGTCCTTCAGAAGAAGGAGGCTAAATGGCAGATGCGTTGGGTGTTTTGTTAGCATATTTTTCTCATTATGAAGTTTAAATTCTATGCCATTAGTGGTCTGTACTGAATAGATTTAAAACTTGGTTATACCTGTCAATCGAAGCATTATAGAAAAAAAATCCAATAGTCAACAAAATATAGTATAGTTTGTCGATCTTATACAGATAGGTGACAGGTGGAAATGGGAAATTTATGTGAAATGGTTTCTTAGTCAGAAAAATATCTAACGGAAAAGAATATTTACGACAAGATATAGTTATCAGGCAAAAGAGTAACAGTATGTTGGAAGATATTACTTTAGAATATATTACAATAAATACTCGAATATTTTTGCTAAATACTATATATGCGTAAGAAAAATAAATTAGAAATTTTAGAAATATATTAATTTTCGGAATAGGGCACTAGATAACTTTTGGTTGTAGAAGTTTTTGATGGGTACCTTGCCCTGTAACGTGGACGCTTTTCCCAACGATGGAAGGAGGCTAGCATATCATCCTTCCTTAAGAGAAAGTGGCGAAGCTCCTATGCCTTTTTGGGGTTTGGTTTTTACAAGAAAATTACCTCAGTCCAATAATACCAAAACGACCCGTAAAGACCTTCACGAATTTCCATTGCAGTATAGCGACGTAACCGACCTTCTTGCTTTGAGAAGAACATCAGAAACGGCCAAATTGCAATGATTCCTATTGCATAGTTAAAATTTGTTCTATCTGTTATATCTTCTTGCTCTGGGGGAGGATCCTTCCGTTTTGAATCCCAGTAGATGGCACCAATTATCGTTGATAGTAAAGCAGCAAAAAACAAGACCCAGATCCATCGTAGAAAGCGGTTTAGTCCACCATATACGAGGTGTCGGCTGGAATAAAATAAAATCCTTTGAAATGCAATATCTTCTTTCCTATTTGGCTATAAATGCATATCTATGCTTGATGCAGGGAATGCAACAAGTTCTTTACTTATTCGACAAGCATTAAGAATGGCCCCTGAATCATGAAGGCCGTAGAATAAACAGTTGAAATTACTGAAAATGCTTTAGCGTAAAGAGCGAGGTATTAGGAGGAGGTGAGACCATCGCATGCGTAATAATTTCTCTTTGTTTTAAGTTTTAATGCTTCTCCTTACTTTCAGTTGAAAAACTTTTTCATATTTATTTATTTTTTTTTTAATAATGCTAGAGAGTCCTGCGCTCCCATCATGAAACTTTTCTTCCCCCATGACAAATTGCTCCAAGGAAAGTTCCCCCAACATATCCCCCCTTCTTCTGTTTTCTTCAGTGAGACTTTCAAAGGTCCAATTATATTGTTTCTATGAGATAGGTTGAATTTAAAAAATTGTCCATTAGTCTCATTGTTAGAAACTAAAATACAGACTAAAATTTAAAATTCAAGCTTCATTTTTTTTTTAATTCAGACTAAATTTTTGTATTTTGAAATCTAGATTTATTTTTATTTTATTAGTAACCATTAAATATTGAAAGAGATACACCATGACTTACAATAAAGCTTAGTACATAAAGTCATTTTTCGCCGTAATAAATGGAATGCAGTTAACTAAAGAATACGCCCCTGTGCAGGTCCTCAAACCTAGCTATTAAAAGGCTAGTTATAATTCCTACAAGCTTAAAAAAAGTGTAAAAATATTAGTTTTCATTGTTTATATAAGAGAGAAAACTCTTATATAAGAGAAAAAAGTCAAGAGACGTGAAGTTAATACAAGTACACTGGGAATCAATAGAGCCAGATCCTCTGAAGACTCAATGATTAAATCTTTTGAAAAAAAAAACTGATAAAGAACGAAATCCCATCATTCTTAAGTAGCACATTAAAATAATATAGCTAGTATGAGGAAGTATTTTAGGGACCCCTCCCATTCGGCATATATCTTGCACACCTAGTGAATGAATTACGACCCGTCGTTTTTTTCTCTTTATATAAGAGAAAAAAAAATACACTATTCACCGGGGTCTGATGCAATATTCACCATGATATTCTGAAAATTATCTATTTACAGCCTACACAAGTCGTGGGTGACATTTTATGAAAACTGAAAATCAAGAGTCAGGCCACGTGACATTGCCTCTGCAGGGGCTGGCATTTTTCATTGTTCTTGAATTTCTAGTTTCCCAGGCTTTTGAGTGCTTGCTTGAAAAAAAGGAGAACAAGGTCTTACATTCTCCCTGAAATAGTATCCTTGAAGCCACTCAAAGAGCGAAAAATGTGCACTTGACACACCAGCACTTGTTACATACTGTTGTCCACTTGTTACATACAGCAGATATTCGCTGGGGTTGTTTACTTGTATAGTCAGTTCACTCAATGAAGAAGAATAAAAAGAAAAAGAAAATAGAAAAGTGACGGACAAAATAAATATTTTGTTTTCTTTACGACACTCCTATCATCTAGTTGGATAGATATTTACATTAGTTTTGCATGCTTTATTTCGTAAGCATGTGTGAGGATTAATTTAGTCACATTGACTTCAATAAAGCAAACCCAAATTACAGTATTTAGTTTGATACATAGCCAAATTTATTTTTGTGGAGTGGGGTTAGGAACACTTTACGGGGGAGGGCACATATTTAGGAAAAAGGGCATATTAGGTGAATTATTTAGAAAATATAAAGAGTCATTAGGAATTAAAATGAAAAAGTAAAAGTAAAATTGGTTTTATATTATTTTCTGGTGCTCATTGTTGTTATTTTAAACTTCATAACGAAACTAAAAATTTTAGAGTGAAATCCATGGCTTTGACAATAAAATATTAAAAAAAAGTGACATTAATCTATCAGATAATCTTTTGATACTAAGAAACTTATATATTTTGTCGACCCCTTAAAAACACCAAAAACAAGAAGAACAATAGGGAATTTTTTAACACAGTGGGAAACAAATTAGAATGAATATTTTGACCCTATGTCCAAGGGCCGTCCTCAGCAATATAAATAAGAAAAAACAACTTACAAGAGGATAAAATCAATAAAACTAAAATGAACAGTTTTTCAAAACAGTCCCAGCATCCTTACCTCAGCGAAGTTCAACCAGACTCAGGTCTTCGTCGTTATTTACGACCCATTAAACTAAAAAAAAGAATCAAGAAAACAATACACGAGCTTTTAATTCATATATAAGTGAAAAGGAGGCGTGAGTTTTACAAGTTAAGAACCTTTACCTTCGGTTTGAAATTATTAATTTAATATATTAAAAATAAATATGTAGGAGACAAAGAAGTTCTTACACGTTTTACTTCATCATATACTTAAAAACAAAAATTATTTACAAAAATAAACATTTTTGGTTAAAGTTGAATTTTAGACCTAAAAAGATAAATTTAAAAACTATATACATACGCTGCATTGTCAATAAACGCAAGATCTTAATCTTACAACAAGAAAAACAAGTGTGATTTTCCAAAGTTTTAGAAAAAACTGTAGACAATGTTTTGCTTTTGCCCTTTTTCTACAAAAAAGGGCAAAAAGGCCTTTTTTCTACCTTTCTGCCGTTTTTTCCACTTACGTCCACAGGGCATTCATTGTTGTTAATGCATCAGCCTGTTCATAGCTTGGAGTTAGACTAGAGGGTGGACCGGGGTCGCTCAGAGGCTCTTGTCGTCTCATGAAAGCAGCACTTAGCTGTTCAACTCGCTGACTTGATTCCAAAATGGCTTCAGATGATAAATCGTCAAGGGTGACCAAATCAACTATAAAATTCAAGAATGAAATAATTCATAAAATACACTACTACGTTATTTTCGTCTTTAGAAGAAATAAGAGTATAAAATTCTATAGCTATGCGTAATTAACCGTAATTGGAAAAACCACTGGTTTTTCGCTTGATTTTCCTTTAGGCACTAAAACAAGGGAAATACATAGAGAAATATATAGTTTGTGAACTAAGAGAAATTTATTTATATAGATGATATTTAACAAGGGCGATAATAAAATTTTCCTTGTGAACAGGTCTGGGCCTTTTCCTTTTGGTTTTCCGGTGGGAAATCCCAGTCGTATTAATCCGGCATTAACAATCAAGGTTATAATCAATGCATCGTAGGCATGATTATGGAGTTTAGGCATCAAAAGTTTGCTTTTTGTTTTTCTTAATAAACAGTTAGATATGAAAAGGGCTTGTTAGTTTCCCAAAGTGAAGTTGAGATTCGAAAGATATCCACTCTCTCCAAGTAAGAGGTGGCTTTCACACTGTCGCAAAAAGAAGCCAATTGATTTTGAAACGGTTGCAAAAAAAGAATAAAAAGGAGATGGCAGTGATGGTCTGGAAAGAAACATATGTCTCATTTAAAGCAAAAGGTATGTTTCTTTTCGTTCCATACGAAAAGTCCTTCTACGTTGATTAAAATCATTACATTTTTTTAAACTTAATTACAACCATTCTTCTTACACTCACTATATGTTGCATGTGGTCCCAAGCATGTAGCAACGGTTTATTTTACCGCAGAACTGTCTTTGCTAGCCAACAACGAAAGATTTCGTGTTCACAATCATGAGAAATAATTAGACGCGATATCCGGGCTAAGAGGCTTAGAAAATGTGACGTATAATTCAGAATATGGGATCAGGTCTGCTCGGCCAGGATTTTGTTTCTTATCAAACAGTTCGTGGTAACGAAGTGTAGTAAGGAGCGATCCGGCTCAATAGTAACCAAAACTCTAAAAAATTGAATTTGGATATCAATAGCTACATCAAATGAATCGCATTTTAATGCTGATTTTAAATATGTAAGTTTCATCAAGTTTAGTCTTAGCCATCAAAAGTTACGAGCCTGAGAAAATTTGCCTTATTTAGGAAAATAGGGGGAAACACCCCTTAAAAGTCGCAGGATCTTAAAGAAAATGACACCATCAGATTCAGCGTATCAGAGAACCCTCCTGTAGAAGTTTCAAGCTCCTATGTACAAAAATGTGGAATTTTGCATTTTTTGCCAGAGGACAAATCACGGGTGCGTGTTTATTTGTTTTTTTTTTTTGTTTTTTTTTCCCCAGGGGTCATCATATCGACCAAGTGGCCCTAGAATGTCGCAAGAGGTTTCATTCTAACGGAAATGAAAAGTTCTAGTGCCCTTTTTAAGTGACCAAAAAAATTGGAGGGCATCTAGGCCCCCTCCCACGCTAATTTTTTTCCCAAAGTCAACGGATCAAAATTTTGAGATAGCCATTTTGTTCAGCATAGTCGAAAATCATAATAACTATGTATTTGGGGATGACTTACTCCCCCACAGTCCCTGGGGGAGGGGCTGCAAGTTACAAACTTCAACCAGTGTTTACATATAATAATGGTTATTGGGAAGTGTACAGACTTTTTCAGGGGGATTTTTTTGGTTTTGGGGGTAGGGTTGAGGGAGGGGGCTATGTGGGAGGATCTTTCTTTGGAGAAATATGCCATGGGGGAAAAAAATTCAATGAAAAGGGCGCAGGACGAATCTGGTCACGTAAGAAAAAAATGTCAAATTCAGAGCTTAATATACAATGGTGGGTGTTCGGAGCCTCTCTATTATGGAGTATAATTTGAAAATAAAACAACTATACAAGCGATAAAACATATATACCACAACCATAACTCAACTAACGAAAGAACTGCTAAGAGATACCACAACTATAAAGCGAAAACAGGTGAAAACTAAGGGGAAAATAAACGAACTGAGAGGTGGAAGGGGCCCAGAGAAAAAATATAATCCTTTTTCAATTTTGAGCCTAACTTCCACAAAGGAGTAATAATGTCAGAAGCCCCAAAATTCCGAATTATTTTCTTTTCAAACAGTTTTTGGTAAAGAACTGTAGTAAGGGGCGACCCGGCTCAATAGTAAACGGAACTCTAAAAAACGAAATTTTGATGCTAAAAGATACATCAAAAGAATCGAATTTTCACGCTGATTCTAAATATATAAGTTTCAATTAATTTAGTCGTTGTCATCAAAAGTTACGAGCCTGAGAAAATTTGCCCTATTTTGGAAAAAAGGGGGAAACATCCCCTAAAAGTCATAGAATCTTAACGAAAATCACACTATCGCATTCGGCATATCAGAGAACTCTATAGCAAAAATTCCAAGCTCCTATCTAAAAAAATGTGGAATTTCATATTTTTTGCCAGAAGACAAATCACGGGTGCGTGTTTATTTGTTTGTTTGTTGTTTTTTTTTCTTTTCCCCAGGGGTCATCGTATCGACCAGGTGGCCTTAGAGTGTCGCAAGAGGGCTCATTCTTACGGAAATGAAAAGTTTTAGTGCCCTTTTTAAGTGATAAAAAAATTGGAGGGCAAATAGGCCCCCTCCCACGCTAATTTTTTCCAAAAGTCAACAGATTAAAATTTTAAGATAGCCATTTTGTTCCGCATAGTCGAAGACCATAATAACTATGTCTTTGGGAATGACTTACTCCCCCACAATCCCTGGGGGAGGGGCTGCAAGTTACAAACTTTGACCAGTGTTTACATATAGTAATGGTTATTGGGAAGTGTACAGACGTTTTCATGGGGATTTTTTGGTTTGGGGGGTGGGGTTGATGGGAGAGGGCTTTGTGGGAGGATCTTTCCTTTGAGGAATATGTCATGGGGGAAGAAAAATTCAATGAAAAGGGCGCAGGATTTTCTAGCATTACTATAAAAAAAACAATGAAAAAATAAACATGAAAACGTTTTTTCAAATGAAAGTAAGGAATAGCATTGAAATTTAAAACGAACAGAGATTATTACGCATATGAGGGGTTCTAAAAAATATTTTAGCATAAAGAGCGAGGTATTTAGGAGGAGATAAATACCTCAATCTTTATGCTAAAATATTTTTAGTAATTTCAACTATTTATTCTACGGCCTTTTTGATTCAGGGGTCATTCTTAAAGAATTGGGACAAAACTTAAGATTTAGTGTAAAGAGCGAGGTATTAACGAGGGTACAAACCCCCTCGTACACATTATAAAAATATAAGAATATAAAAGTTTGTTACGTAAGTTAATTCTTAAGTTACGTATATTTTTTACTAATAAAAACGTTCGTTGAAAATTAAAAGTTCTAGCAGCCTTTTTAAGTAACCGAAAAATTGGAGGGCAGCTAGGCCTCCTTCCCCACCCCTTATTTCTCAAAATCGTCTGATCAAAACTAAGAGAAAGCCATTTAGCCAAAAAAAAATTAATATACTAATTTCATTTCAATAATTTATGTGCGGAGAGCCAAAATCAAACATGCATTAATTCAAAAACTTTCAGAAATTAAATAAAAAAAACTAGTTGTTTTATCTGAAAGTAAGGAGCGACATTAAAACTTAAAACGAACAGAAATTACTTCGTATATGAAATGGGTTGTCCCCTCCGCAGTCCCTCGCTCTTTACGCTAAAGTTTGACTCTTTGCCACAATTCTACTTTTTAAAACAATTAAAAACTTTAGCGTAAAGAGCGAGGGACTGCGGAGGGGACAACCCATTTCATATACGAAGTAATTTCTGTTCGTTTTAAGTTTTAATGTCGCTCCTTACTTTCAGATAAAAAAACTAGTTTTTTTTTATTTAATCATAAGAGAATAGACTGCCACTACAACTTACATCATTTAAAAGAGTAAAAATCTCGCACTCGTGAACTTTCAAATGTTTCACAGGAAAATTTATTTCTTGTTGACCTTCAAAGGTGACTCGGTGGCTTTGGTTCTTCAGAGAGGATTAGGTAAAACTAACTGTTTCGACATGGTCGAAAAACAAGCGCAGCATGCACTATTTGTGCACTAAGGATTTCTTAGGTTTTTTAGTGTCATTACCCTTACTTTTTTATTTGCTTGGTGAATTCAAATGCTTTTCAGATACCAAAACAGTTCATTTTCAAATTTTTTTCAAGATGAAGAATCTTTAATATTACTTGACTTACTAGTGTCATTAGTCAAGTTTATTTTTGTGTGTGTATGTCGAGGGGCTGGACGTAGCAAAATTGCGTTCGCCAGGTAACGCCAGGTAACGTGCAACTTGGTTGAATTTTACCATACTTGGCGTGCAGTGTTTTGTGTTTAGCGCAAAGAGCGTGGTGTAACTGTTGGTATTTTTGCACGCCAATATGTACACCAGGTTGCGGAGTGCAGACTTCCCCTCGGCTTATGTATATTGACAGGTTGAAATAATTAATTAAAATCTATTTATGAATTGAAATATTTAATTGAAGTCTTTCAGCAAATAATTGACAATTTCTTTCTTACACACAATTTTCATCATTTTCTGATCAACTCTGAAACCTTATCTATGGGACCACCTCCCCTGGAAATTCACTTTAAGTCAAGTATTGAGTAGTGAGAAATTTTGACATACTTCCCGTAAAAAAAAAAAAAAAAAAAAAAAAAAAAAAAAAAAAAAAAAAAAAAAAATCCATCGTATTTGAACAAAAACTACTACTTTGGCTGAGCCCTATAGTCGCTTAATAAATTGTACGGTCTAGCTGCTATGAAAGGTATCAACATGATGATGCTGAAAAATATGCCAAAAAATAGTAGGCTGCGATTTATGCAGCTTATTCTTCAGTAGATGTTTAGTTTAAATAAACTAGGCTCCTGCTTTGTTTTAAACAGGCAAACATGATTGTTCTCCTGGGTGAATCTTGTGGGATTTCCATTAATTGATTTGTGTAGGAGGGGGAGAGGTTTAAACACCTAGTCCATTTGTGTGTAATAGCATTCATGTGTCCAATACGGTATTTTCCAAGCAAAATACATTTTACTGTCCTATACAAAGGAATAGCATCATCTTTGGACCTTTACAAGATATAAAGTAACACTAACCATTATTTATGCAAATCCTAATTTTCTACTTTGTAATTATTACGAGGTGCAGATGGCTATTTAACTAATTGTCACGGTCGTGATAATCCTGATTTGGCATAAACAGAAATGTTTCAGCAAAAATGAGAGCATTCTGCTTCATAAATTCAAATTGTTTGCGAGACAACACTGGCAATATCAAGTGTCCCAAGCACAGAGAAATTTTGCATTTTTGATCCAATTTTCAAGAGTATATAGAGATTACTTTCTCCTACTATGTATCACGTCAAGATTTTGATGGTTTTCACATCAAACATTTGCCAAACCTTTACGATTTAGTGTTTACTGACTTTCACTAATTTCAAACATGTTGGGACATAAAATAAAGCTGTAAATGAGCAAGTCTTTTCGTACAATGAGTAGTCAATATGAAAATACTCAGGACCAGGTATGTACATCGGAGTTTGGGTGGGTGGGTGGTTCCAAAATTTTTGGAGGGGGGAGGATATAAATAGAAAACGTGAAAAGAGGCAATACCTCGGGGGATTATTATAAAATACAATATTTACAACCTCAAAAGTTGGGGGGATATGGACTTGAAGACCCTACCATGCATACACATCATGTTCAGAATAGTAGCTGAAGGTAAGGAAACGCAAAAGTTGATGAATATTACTGAACCATTTCTTACGTGCCACAAACAGAAAACGAAAACAGAAAAAGCAATCAATCTCTCTCCAGGTGAAAATCGACCGAGAAAAATATCGAGATCTCAAGATCATCAAGATCAAGAAAAGCGCAAAAATCAAAAGAAAAACAAACAAACGCTTGATTCAATACAAATTAGTGTTGCTTTTTTAGTATTGAGGAGACTGTCTACAAGAAAGCAAGTAAATTGCTTTGAAAAGTACAATACCCTTTGTTTTCATTCACATGACTTTTTTCTTCAATGCCTAATGCGTTTTCTTTCCTATTAATGTGGGCTATCTCCTTCAATTCATTAAATAAAAAAACAAGTCTTTTTTTAACTAAAAGTAAGGAGCGACATTAAAACGAACAGAAATTATTCCGTATATGAAAGGGGCTGTCCCTCCTCAACACCTCACTCTTTAGGCTAAAGTTTTTTATTGTTTTAAAAAGTAGAGTTGTGACAAAGAGTCAAAGCTTAGCGTAAAGAGCGAGGCGTTGAGAAAGGAAAAGCCACTTTCATATACGGAATAATTTCTGTTCGTTTTAAGTTTTAATGGCACTCCTTAGTTTTAGTTACAAAAGACTTTTTTTTTATTTAATTTCTGAGCGTTTTCCAACTAATGTAGGTTCGAATTTGGCTCCCTGTACAGGAAAAATTAAAACAAAATTTTCATATTAATTTTGGCAGATTTATTCCGTATACGAAGGGTTGCCACCTCCTCAATACCTTGCTCTTTACGCTAAAGCTGTTAGCAATTAAAAAAAAACTTCCTATTCTAATTAAACGGCCCCGTGTTTCAGCAGTCGCTCTTAAAGAATTGGGACAAACAGTCAAACTTTACCGTACAGACCAAGGTATTAAAGAGGTGGCAACCTTTTATTTATGAAATAATTTTTGTTCGTTTTATGTTTTAATGTTGCTCCTTACTTTCAGTTAAAAAAAACTTGTTTTTAAAATGTAATTTCTGATAATTTTTCAAATAATACTGGTAAATCTGGCTCACCCTCTACACCCCCCCCCACGGAAAAATCCTCCTTGGACATTTCATCTAACGCAAAATACACCCCCCCCCGTCAAAGTTCCTTCAGACAAATTTCATCCTCACTGAAAATCCCCCTCCCCGTAAAATTGCTTGCGGACGATTCAGCCTGAAAAATTCTCCTTAGCATTCTTTCATTTCAATAAGCCTTTAATCTCTAATCGTTTTCTCGATCACTCCAGAAATGCCCCCTTCCATGGAAATTGTCTTACGGAAATAAAAACACGCCGAAAATAGACCCCGGTTATTTTCCCCAGAACATTTCCACATGTAAAATTTGGCAAAGGGAATTTAAGACAATTAAAAAGAATTTTGTATAGTAATTCTGTCAAATCTCCCCAGTGTAACCTTTCCCCTGGAAAATTTACCCCCCCCCGGAAACTTACCTCCCCAAGGAAGTGTCTTCCCACAGAAATCCACCCCAAGTACATCCTCCCCCCGAAAAATGTCTGTATACTTTCCCAATAACAAATACTATGCGTAAAAAATGGGCTTACAGGCCTCTCCCCATGGACTGTGGGGGGGACATTTTATATCTAAAGACAAAGTTATTTGAATTTTCGACTATACTGAACAAATTGGCTTTCCAAAATTTTGATCAGATAACTTTGGGGGGGAAATGGGCGTGTGAGGGGCCCGGTTGCCCTCCAATCTATTTTGTCACTTAAAAAGCGCACTAGGAATTTTAATTTCTGTTCGATTGCACCCTCGCCGGATCTTTTAGGACCATTATTTCAATACAATCACCCCAGGGAAAAAAAACAAACACGCATCCGGGATCCGTCTGGCAAAAATAGCAAATTTTCACATTTTTGTATATAGAGGCTTAAAACTTCAACAGTAGGGTTCTCTGGTACGCTGAATATGATGGCGGGATCAAACAGTTCGTGGTAACGAACTGTAGTAAGGAGCGATCCGGCTCAATAGTAACCAAAACTCTAAAAAATTGAATTTTGATATCAAGAGCTACATCAAAAAAATCGCATTTTAATGCTGATTTTAAATATATAAGTTTCATCAAGTTTAGTCTTACCCATCAAAAGTTACGAGCCTGAGAAAATTTGCCTTATTTAGGAAAACAGGGGGAAAAAAACCCTAAAAGTCGTAGGATCTTAACGAAAAGAGGCCTCTTTCGAACGGAAATTATAAGTTCTAGTGACCTTTTTAAATTACCAAAAAATTGGAGGGCAACTAGGCTACCACGCTAATTTTTCACAAAGTCGCCGGATCAAGATTTTAGACAGCCATTTTGTTCAGCATAATCGAAAAATCTATGTTTCTGAGGACGACTTAATCCCGAGCCGTTCCTGGAGAAAGGACTGCAAGTTATAAACTTTACCCATTGTTTACATTTAGTATTGGTTATTAGGAAGTTTATAAACGTTTTCAGGGGGATTGTTTCGGTTGGGGGTTGGAGGGTTTGTGGGGAGGGTGTTACGTGGGAGGGGGATTTCCATGGAGGGAAGGGAATTGTCCATGAAGGGGGCACCGGTTTTCCCAACATTATTTAAAAAACGATCAGAAACTAAATTAAAAAAACAAGTTTTTAAAATTGAAAGTAAAGAGTAACATTAAAACTTAAAACGAACAGAAATTATTACGTATATGAGGGAGTTGGCCCCTTGTCAATACCTCACTCTTTACGCTGAAGTATTTTAGTATTTTCGAAAAATCTATTTATTCAAATTTAACGGCCTTTGTGATTCAGGGGTCATTCTTAAAGATTTGAAAAAAAAATTCGAACTTTAACGTAAAAAGTGAGGCATTTACGAGGGGAGAATATCCTCATATAGGTAAAAATTTCTGTTCATTTTAAGTTTTAGTGTTGCTCCTTACTTTCAGTTAAAATAACCTGTTTGTTTTAACCTATTTTTTGAACCGGGGCAACCCCGCAAGCATTAGGCTATTATCTGCTTTAGCTCTATGAAACTCCTAATGTGACCGCTTCAAATCCGAAAATGGAAATTAATACCCACATTTTAGGAGCACGATCGGTAACTCATAAGAGCCAATTTTCAGCGAAGAAGATTACATTATTTTTGAAAGCTTGAACATCGAAATCTTGATAACAAAAATGAATTCCTTTGAATTTTTAATTTATTATCATGCCAACAGATTTGCAAAATAGTATACACAGAATAGTATGTAGTATGTAGCAGAATAGTATGCACCTAAAAAGGTCAAAGAGTGTCACACAAGATTTCAAAAAAAAAGAGATTGCAAAAAAAGAGATTGCAAAAAAAAGAGATTGCGAAAAAAGAGTTTGGGTTTTTTACAGAAACAAAACAGGAAGCTATGTTTAATTGAAAGATAGAGGGCTCGATTGCTATTTTGCATTAACTATATAATAGTTAATAAGGCAATGTCTCTTGTGACGAGGCCAGAACAGCCAGGAGCTCATATGGTACGAGCTCTAGCAAAATTCTAAGAATCAAAAGATTGATTTAAAAGAGACGTCAGATGCTTAATGCCGGTTGGGATTTAAAATAAGAGTTCTGAGACACAAAGTCTTTCTAAATATTCAAAATTCATTAAGATCCGATCATCCATTCGTAAGTCAGTTTGTGCAGGCCCCTGACACACCTACCAATTTTCATCGTCCTAGCACGTCCAGAAGAACCAAACTCGCCAAAGCACTGGAACCCCCTAACTCCCTCAAAGAGAGCGGATCCAGTCCAGTTACGTTAATCACGTATCTACGATACATGCTTATTTTTCCCACCACGTTTCATCCCGATCTCTTCACTCTAAGCGTTTTCCAAGATTCGAATTGAAAATGGAGCATCTGCGACATAAGATCTTTCTATATATCAAGTTTCATTAAGATTTGATCACCCATTCGTAATACAAAGATACCTCAAATTTTACGATTTCCCATCCCTCCAGCCCCCCCCCCAGATGGTCAAATTGGGGAAACGACTGTTATCAAGTCGATTTTTGCAGTTCCCTGACACGCCTACCAATTTTTGATCGTCCTAGCACGTTCAGAAACACCAAACTCGCCAAAGCATTGAAAATCCCCTCCCCAACTCCAGCAAAGAGAGCGAATCTGGTCTGGTTATTTCAATCACGTATCTAAGACTTGTGCTTATTCTTCCCACCAAGTTTCATTCCGATCTCTGTACTCTAAGCGTTTTCCAATATTTCCGGTTTTCCCCTCCAACTCCCCCCAATGTCACCGGACCCGGTCGGGATTTAAGATAAGAGTTCTGAGTTACAAGGTCCTTCTAAATATCAAATTCCCTTAAGATCTGATCACCCGTTCGTAAGTTAAAAATACCTCTTCTTTCCGAATTAACCGAAATACCCCCCGCCAACTCCCTTAAAGAGAGCGGATCCATTCTGGTTGTATCAATCACGTATCTAGGACTTGTGCTTATTCTTCCCACCAAGTTTCGTCCCGATCTCTCCACTCTAAGCGTTTTCCAAGATTTCCGGTTTTATTCCAAGATTTCCGTTTTCCAAGCGTTTTCCAAGATTACCGTGATACAAGTTTTTCAATCTACGGGCTTGAACAGATAATTTTGGGCTATGCACGTCCAGCAGTAAATACTGACAGAATTTTTTCACTATTTTTGTCACCTGCTTTTAGAGACATAATTTTAATTTCTCAGGAGACGGTGTGCCTATGCTAGGATCCGGAAATGATTGTAATTCCGAATACCCCTATTCCATGCTAGGTTTTTTTTGCGGGGTAGCCTACATGTTGATTTTCAATTTATCTAAACATCCTTTGACCAACTTGGCAAGAAAAGTCAAAAGATGAACTCAGCATGCCTAAAAGTATCAATTGGCTTGTTTCAAATAAACTAGCAAGATTATTTAATGATTGTGTACCTGATTGCCAACACAACATTTTTCTACAGTTGCTCAACTTAACATGGTCAGAAAACTTTATTGAAATTTCACTTTTACATGATTTTAATTTACCACGGCTAAAATAACTTTTCCTTTTTACTCTAACAGGTTTTAAATGCCTGACAGTCACGCATATTTCCACTTAAAATAAATTTATTTCTCTGTTGTCCTTGTAAAGCTACGCTTGAAATGTTGGTGATTTGAAAAAAATACGCCACTTAAAAAATAAATTTGTGTCCATTTCCGTTTTCTGAAAGATAAGTCAATAAAGTTTGTAGATTCAACTGACTTAATGCCATCGTCATTTCGGTTTATATCATCTCTGCTTTAAAGTAACTATTAGAGGCAAGATGGCAGTAAAATTTTTAAATAGAATTTGCCCAAGTCCAATTTCATTTTGTGCGAAAATATACTAGCCAAATAAATCTTCAAGGGAATGGGATCTGATAAGAGTTTTAACAAACTCGAAAAATTCAAACTCAAGTGTAACTGTTCTTAATTTTCAAATTCGAGTAGGGCTCGATTTTCTCATCTTTGAACCTTACTGAAGAATTTTTATTTTGTACGACATATTTATTTTGTATAACATAACATGGGAATTCAAGTGTCTTAAAAATATTTGCACATATGAAGAAAAAAAAAAAACAATAGAAGGACTCAGTTACGTTTTATTAGACGTAAATGCACATACTATATAGGTAAAACCTAAAGTTGTTGTTAAATAAATTCAAAGCAAACATAGAGCACAGTCCAATCAATTCAAGAAAATCTAGAGGGGCACATTTCTGTTGTTTTTCTCAATTTTTCAATGAAAATACTAATTAAAATTCATTTTTCAATTGAAGCCTTTCACAAAGTTGCAAAATCTAGGGGGGGAAATAAATAGGAGTTTCAATATAAACCTTGTCCCCTCCTCAAATTGACACCCCTGATAGAGCATCAATTGCGTGGGGCACTAATCTTCCTTTGACTTTAGTAAAGAACAACCCAGCGCGAGAGAAAGATCGTTCAGCTTCTACACTTATAGATTTTACTGATAAAAGTACATGGAAATGCTTGAAGTTTTCACTTTGAGCAGAGGTTGACTCCTACCATTTGAAATTATTTGCTATATTTATTTTTGATAATGACTGTTACAATTTAACAAATATATTCACTTACATATTCACGTTTTCTTTTAGTCTATTAATTTCTTACAGTTGCGTTGCATCTTTATCAAGCTTTGAACTTGTTTTAAAATAAATAAAAGTTACCGTGGTTACCACAAGGTACGTATGATACGTTTTAACCAGGAGGTGGCATGTATTTAAAAGTGAGACACAGGCTAACAAGATGGGAATAATACCGAAATTAGTAGATATTGGAGGGAAATATACATAAATCTCAGCATTTTTGAAAGCTCAAAAGTCTAACCTTTCCCTTCGTATGCACCTGATTAATTCTTAATAAGTATATGTTTTCATTGTACTTATCGGTTATATAATAGACATTTTACAATTTCGATCGCATATGATGCGAGCACGACACAAGAAACTGGTCAAGCAACTTCCTTATACGACACAACTAGCTTTGGTTTGGTTGCAAAATAAATTGTAGCTATATTTTATTTAAGTATTTAGTTTGTATTTCGGTTTGGTTTATGCAAACAAATTTGGGCTATATATTTGCAAATTATGAGGTAAAGCGTATATTAAATAAAGCAATGGTTAGTTTACGTATTTAATATATGCTATACTTCCCCCCCCCCTTATGTGCAAATATATAGCCCAAATTTGTTTCTAAACTATTATATATTCATCATATTTTGTTTCATTTCATTAGCATTAATGGAACTTCACTTCCCGAGTGTCTATTATATAACCGATAAGTACCGTTTTTATTATTGACAAACCAGGCAAAGAAGGGGGTAAGCCGTTATTGGCAAAATTCTGATTTCTATATTCGAAAAGTTATTCCATAATGATTCTTGGGAATTTATATTTTCATATAGGACGTTCTAGAGACGTAGAAACATTTATTTAGGGTTTGGGACTATTGTTGTTGTTTGTAAAACTACAGTTGTTTGTTTGTATTATAGGGTTTTTGTGTTGTATCTGAATAAAATCTGTTATATAGCCCAAACCTTAGTTCTTTGATAGACTGAGAAAGCTTGTATCCCCTAAATTAAATTTTTGGCATCGAGCAAAATGACAAGAAACGTTAGTGAAGGGGGCCACAATATCATCCCCTTACTTTGGATCAATATATCTAGACTCTAGTGCAACTAATGGATTGTTCACAATAGTGTGATAAGCAATGCGACCGAATGACCCAAATGACATAAAATGGCCATAATAATAAATGTTTTACTTATTTTTACCATTATATGACCGCCAACTTTGATGTACTCACAAAACCAATTAAGCATTTGATCGGTAATACATGGGTGACGATAGAAGTGAAGTTAATTTCTCTTACTCGTCTTACAAGAATCTATACGCCTTGTTGCACCTTACAACACGAATGTGAACAATGCCTAATTATATTTTTATTTTTTACCTTTTTTTATTCCTCTGAGTACATCGCAAGCCAATTTATTTTCAAAGCTTATATTTCAAAGCATATTTCAGTCATATTTTGATAGATATGTCGACAGATAACTCGCCATTATATGGCTCAGATTTTGAGACCTGGCGGAGGAACATGCCAATCAAACCCGAACTTAACAAATTGACAATTAAAAAATCAATACTTTTTAATCATCCAAACAAGATACAATAGTCCATTTAACTGGTCTTCCGTTACAAAAAGTTATCTTGAACAACTGCTCTTAAAAGTCTGCATACTTTCTAGAGATTTAGAAAGAAGTCAGGGAATCCATTTTAAGGATTTTGGAATAAAAAATGAGTTTTTTTAGGGATCTGTCACCAGCCTTAAGGATTTTGAAATATATGAAGTGGAAACCCTGATACGCACTACGGTATGATATATATTCACCTTTAAGTGAAAAGGGATATAAAATGTGGGGTTTATAATTAGAGTCAGTCTTATATCTCTAGATTTTATTCTACAGTTTTAAAGTGAAAGGTAAATTACATGAGTATTATAGTGAAGAGCAATCATATTTCCCTTAGGATCTAGCATAATTATTGCCTGTAGATGTGCAGATAAGTTTAAAACTCAATTTAAGTTTATTATTACTGTCGCATGTAATGCTTTTACAAGTATAGTTTGCTAACCTTTAGCCTTTGTGTGTCAATATACTCTTCATTGTATTTGTCAGAAGCTTCTATACCGCAGGATAGAACAAACGTAGATATAATACGGTTCAATGATTTTTAAAAACCTTGGACCGTTTCAGCCAACAGCAGTAACTCAAATCAAATGCTTTTTTTCTTCTCACGTCTCTGAGAAAAAACTCACTCTGCCAAATTTACTGCTTTATCTAAATATCATAATTTAATACACTAAACATCAACTAACCGCCTTGTTACCAACGTGCGTGTGCTTTGCATAAAACTTTAAGCTAGACTAAGTCAAAAAAGTATACATACATACATTTTTTATAAGACCAAAAATACAGTATTTCTGAAAACATAGAACATATTGTATGGAACAGATAATACAAATCTTGTATACCGCGCGTGCTGTGGCTATTTTAATGCTTTTTGGTTATAGTGAATCTAAAACTGTACACGTTGTAAAAAATATTTTAGGTATGTTTTTAAATCAGGTAATGACGGCTCAATCAACTTAAGCATAACGAATAAACTATATGGTATATGACTTATGATTCAAAAAGTCAAATTGATAACTAGGCGGTCTTAACTTACTCCCTTTGTCATCTTGCGCGACATATATTATTGCGAGGAATTCACCTTCCACAATAATATTTGCTGTTTCACACTAACATTGAAAAGTTTTCCAGTATATCCTTAAAATGTTTACTGAAGCTAGGCAGGGAAGGACAACCGTTTTTGGATATTTTGCGTAAAATATATGCTGGGTTTACTTCTGTTATTTTATAGCTATCCGAAATTCACTTACGAAACATCTCAAGGTTTGAAAAAAAATCCCACGATTTTAAATAATAATAATATAGACAATTAAAGTACCTCTTGATGGTAATGGTCGATATAAATACACTTTTCCCATGAGCCTAAGGTCAGGACTGAAATCCTGAGATCTGAGGAGTAAAATCCCCAGGAGTAGCAGCTCGGGTTGTCATGTACTGTTTGGCCTTTGCGCAACCACTTCCCTAGGTCTACTGTAGGGCAGATAATTTTATTTGTTATAGGTTTGGAGTGGGTTTGCTCTATTCATATTTTTAGCATATAGCGACGAGCTTATATAACTTAATACTCTCCCTTGAACTTTCTATCTTCTTTTCAAGGACGTGTCACAAACAAGGACGAATCCAGGATTTTTGTCCGGGTGAGGAGGGGTACAAAAATTGACAAAACATCAAAAATTTGCTTATATGCATTTTGTCATTGTTTATGAGTTGGACAAAAACTTTGGGGGAGGGGAAACTCGATCCCGGTACACCTCCCCTTGGATAGAGTCATTGGACAGGTTATATTGTTA
Organism: Artemia franciscana; assembly: GCF_032884065.1. Classification (NCBI taxonomy): domain Eukaryota; kingdom Metazoa; phylum Arthropoda; class Branchiopoda; order Anostraca; family Artemiidae; genus Artemia; species Artemia franciscana. The sequence goes on along the minus strand of NC_088863.1, from coordinate 28,980,020 downwards.
CTGTATTTATACTTTTCTAGAATTATTTTTTTCATTTTTTATAGATTGTTTTTTGGGTGTGCGAGTAACTGAACCGTCGTATAACTGAACCCCTGTAACTGAACCACCGATACCACCTGTAACTGAACCACAGTGCAACTGAACCTCTGTATAACCGAACCCCTGTGTAACTAAACCCCCGTGCACCTGAACCCCCGTGTAACTGAACCTCCGTGCAACTAAACCACCGTGGAACTGAACCATCGCGGAACTGAACCACCATGCAACTGAACCACCGTGAAACTGAACCCTCGCGTAACTGAACCATCATACAACTGAACCACTGAACTCAGTTTGTTCAGTATTCTAAAAATATGAGTCAATATCATTGGGTAAAACAAAAGTTATAATTTTACATGTTCAACCTTGTTGGAATTGTTTGTTTCTTAAAGTCTGGATATAAACGCCTGTCAAGGTCATCCATAAAAAAAACTTTGTTTTATTTTTGCAAAACAAGAAGATCTGATGTCACAAACCGTTAAAGCTGATTTATTTCTCTTTTTTTTCAGATGAATCAGACCTTTCTGGATGTTAAATAATAAAATTGTGTTTAAAATATTTGACCTTTGTGAATCTTGATAAAGAATTTTGATTAGAGGTTTTTGAGGAGAGGGGGACTGGTTGCACTCCAGCCATTTTTTCAACATATTCAGAAAGTTTTATACCCTTATACCCCTCAGGTTTATACCCTTATTTTCTGCAGGGGGTATTTTCGGGGAGTAATTTTCGGGGGGGGGTGGTGTATTTTCCGGCGACGGTATTTTCCGGTGACGATATTTTCCGCAGGGGGAGTTATTCTCCGGGGGTAAATGCTATGGGGGTGTAAATGCCTAGAACCGTTTGACCTATTATTAAATCCTTTTCCTTAACTTAGAAAGCTTTTTACCGAGTGAAATTACATTACAGTAAAATCCCAGTCTTTTGAACGGATGCGTCAACCCCAGGAAATTAGGAGGCTGGAAGACAAAAATATGTTTTTTTTTTAATTTAAGGGGGCATTTTCTTTTTTTTTTTCAATAAAACTACTAAAAACAAGCTCTTTACGATGAAAAAAAAATATCAAAAAGGGTACTTCTAAAAATCCAGGGGAGAGGACAATGTGCTCCCCCTTCAATTAGAATCACTGCTCTAGTGCTCTTGAAATTCCATGATAACTGGCTGGATTTTACGTATTGGACAGTGTTGCGGAATTGATTAGATTTTCAGCCAGCTTATGAAAGTTTTTCCCAACAAAACTTATGGTATCAATTGTCAAAATTTAAAGCCCTATTTATATAAAAAGAAGCATTAATATTACTTACGATAATAATCGGCAGGATTCTTGTACGCAGGGCAAGGAAAGTCAATAAAAGCAAAATATGGTAGCATCTCTCTTCTTGAACCGAAGTACATCAGCCTTCCAGACGAGATCAGCGCAATCCTAGACAACATTGTGAAGATCTCATAAGTAGGGGGATGTATAGTAAGTACCACGATTCTGCCTCTACTGGCCCACTGTCTTAAATATTCTACTAAGAAAAATGTATCAAAGATGTCCATTTTTTTGGCAGGTTGATCCACAACAATTATATCGGTATCTAGCTGAAGAGTACATGCAAGCACAAGTCGTCGCTTCTCAGAAAAAGTCAATTTGTTGACTTTGGTATCTCTTACTGGTTCAAGACCTAGATCAGTCATAAGAGCCAACATCTGAAAGTATAAATCATTAGTATACGAAAATACCGATCTTTAAGTCTTCAACGAAGACTTTACCAGTGGTAAAGTCTAAAATGATTAATCATTTCTTTTGTATGACTTTCTTGTCAGACTTTAGACTTTAGACTCTGTAGACTTTAGACTTTCAGACTGTAGACTGAGTTTTTCAGTTTTTTTGTTTTTCAGACTGTAGACTTTCTTGATTAGATAGTTCTTTCCTCTATTCCAAATTTCAGAAGAGTTTCCAGGTTCCTAACTATTTTTATCCCATCTTGTTCCCTATTCGTAATGTGGATATATTGCAAGGAACTTTGGAGGTTTTATTCGTGAGGCTTTCTTTGAATGCTAAATTAGGGCTTTTTTAGTTACATAGATTCTAAGAATTTAACCGGAATATATATTGATTTTGTATTTCGTTTTTAGCATTTCTAAATGGGATGTGTAACTAAAAGAGAGTAGACAGCATGTATATTTTTATTGCCTTTGAAAGTACTGGTGCACTGCCATGAATATGCTTAGGGCGTCACAAAATGGGAGGGGCATACAAAAAAAAGGTTTGGTCATACAGAAGGGGCATACAAAGAGTCAAAAGATTAATCAAGGGACAAGCATGGGAGTATATGTACTTAGACTGAATAAGAGTCGGAAATACAAAAGAGCAGATTTATATAAATATCTTATATCTTGGAACTTCAAAATTATCTATCGCTACTAATTATAACTATTATTAGTTAATAAGCATTGCTACCTAAGTTATACCACTGCCACTAGCTATATCACAGTATAAGTATATATGAACAGTAGCAAAAAATCCTATAAAATCCATTAAAGATTTTTGACACATATCAGTTTAGACCAGTGGTCGCTAACTTGTGGTCCATGGACCACTGGTGGTCCATGAAAATGTTTAGGTGGTCCAAGAAGAAAAGGAACCATCATTAAACAATGTTTTTTTTCATAAACATGAAAAAAGAAAAAAAATTAGGGAAACTTATCATAGGTTAAAAACGTAAAAGTTACATTTGAGATTATAAGGTTTTATTGCGACTAAGGCTAAAAAAAAAAATGTTAACGATGCTATGAAACTGTCAAAACTTAAAATTCACTTTTAATCAAAACAGCCAGATTTATAGTTCACAAACCACTTGATTTTTTTCAAAGAGCGCGTGAAGGTATGAAAAACCAAATAGGGGCTTTAAAAAATATGGTTGCTGAAAATAAGCCCCTTGATATGACTCTGAATTGCAGAGAATAAAAAGCCATACACGGTAGGAGAAGATTTAATCAAACCTTGCATATTACAAGTTTTGGGAAAACAGGCTATCCAAAGACTGAAGTTGACACCTATTTCTGCTAACACTTTCCAGAGCAGAATTGAAGAAATTGCTGAAGATATTGAAAGTCAAGTTAAAACAATGGTAAAAATGCGCTATTTTATTCAATTCAACTTGATGAATCTATACACGTCAGTAACAAAGCACATGTCCTTTGTATTGTTAGTGTTGAGTTTCAAGGACAATTACACGAAGAACTTTTTTTCCTGCTGAACTTGCAAGGTAGAGTAACTAGCTTCTATAATTTTAAAGCCCTTGATAGTTATTTCCTGAATAAAAAAAGGTATTGGTATTTGTGCAGACGGTGCTACCAACATGACTGGACATTGCTCTGGAGTTAATACAAGAGTAAAAAATATTAGTCATCCAGACATTTTTTTTACCATTTCATTATACATCGTGAGCAGCTTGCGGTAAAAATAAAGTCCCCAGAAATAAACGAAGTATTATCCAGTACTATAAAACTTGTGAATGAAATTAGACATATAGGCTCTAAATTCTCGGATGTTTTAAATGCTCTGTAAAAAAATGGGTTCCCAGTGCACTCACTTCTTCTTCATGCTGAAGCGAGATGGCTATCAAGGGAATTTTGAACCTGAAAACTGAAATTTGATCAAGAACTCTCGTCCGATGATGAGTGGGTAGTATAGCTTGCTTGCATACTTGGCAAATATCTAAACGTATTTTTGGAAGGAAAACTTAAGGACGTGTTTACATAACGAGGAAATATAGACGGTTTTCGAAAGAAAATCACCGTGGCAAACACGGTTGGCAGATGGACATCTACAAATCTTTACAAATATTGATGAATATATGAAAGATAAGGATCTCAATAATCATGGGGTATCCCTGACTATTCAACAGCACTTACAGTCCCTGACATAATATTTCGATTTGTATTACCCAAGGGAAGAAGATCCCAGACATGTAAAAATGTGGATAATATATCCATTTGTATCTAACATCGAAGAGGATAAATTAAGCATAAAAGAAACAGAAGCCTCATTGATCTTTCTTGTGATGATAGTCTCACGTTAAAATTCAAATACTCTTTATCAAGAGCTCATTTTTGGGTCTCCCTCAAAAATGAATACCCATTACTGAGTGAAAAAGCTATGAAAATTATGATTCAATTTTCAACCACATATTTATGTGAAAAAACACTCATCGTTGGAGTGATTAAATTTCGGTACGACTCTCGGCTGAGATCAATGCAGCTACTTGTCTTGCAGTAATATCACTGAAACTGAATCTCCACCTCATGATGTCAAACATACAAGAGCAACAACCATCACACTAAAAATGTTGAAAAACTTACATATTTGATTATATTCAATTAAGTCTAATTTCTAACAACGATATCTACTAAGCTTTAAACATTTGGTTTTATTTTAAGATTATTCAATTGTTGTAATCCCTTGTCAAAATATATGCAAATATTTTTGCAATTGCCAGTTTTTTTGCTCTTTAAGCAATTTAATACAAACTTCTCCATACATGAATATCTTCAATTTTTCAACATAAGTGTGGCAAGTATGACAATGTCATTGCTATACTGATGTATAGAAAAAATACGAATATAGAAGTTCGTTACGTAAGTTAATTTGTAAGTTACGGATATTTATTACTAATAAAAACATTCGTAAATAAAATTAAAGTTCTAGTGGCCTTTTTAAGTAAACAAAAAAATTGGAGGGCAACTAGTCCCCTCCCCCTCCCCTTTTTTCTCAAAATCGTCAGATCAAAACTTTAAGAAAGCCATTTAGCCCAAAAATTAAATTAATATGCAAATTTCTTTTTAATTATTCACGTACGGTCAGCTAAAATTGAAATTAAAACGAATAGAAATTATTCTGTATATGAAAGGGGCTGTCACCTCCTCAACGCCCCACTCTTTACGCTAAAGTTTGACTCTTTATCACAACTCTACTTTTCAAAACAATAAAAAAATTTAGCGTAAAGAGCGGAGCGTCGTGGAGGGGACAGTCCCTTTCATATACGGAATAATCTCTTTTTGTTTTAAGTTTTAATGTCGCTCCTTACTTTCAGTTTAGAATATTTATTTTTTTACTTATTTAATTTTCGGAAGGCTCCTTAGAGAATCATACATTTTTGAAAAGCTGTTTTGGAAACTGCAGTTTAGACGTATTTTTTCATTTGGTTTACCTGCTCTCTGAAGAACTATATATCGGCTTTCACGACTGTCATGCTTTCAATAAAATATAGGTGATCACCCCATCCCTCCTAAAGAAGTCAATTTTCAACCTGTATTGGCTACTTAGGGATCCTACATTTTGCAACAAGCTTGCAATTTTGTGTTTGCATATGCATTTTATATCGCAATTTGTTTATCGTTATGACCTTATACATTTTTCAAAAAGAAAAATATCCATGAGCTTAGAGAACTGCCAATGAAATATTAGTTTATGCAAGTTAATACTAAGATAAATTTCAACGTGCTAATATTTTGAATATTTACATAGTGGGGATATTTCATAGACGATGACTACATCAAATGCATCAGATATTAAGTTAAACACCAAATGCTTGCGAATTGGGAAATCCAGCAAAGTATGAGATCCTTTATGAGGCAGGAAAGCTAAAAAGTGTTTTTTATAGGTTATTTTTTTCAATTTTTTTTTTAAAGATGCTTATATATAAGCATCCCTTTAGAAGTTTTCAAGACTTTCTATAAACAGGAAGAAGCGAATTATATTAGAAGTTGCTAGGCACAAACGATTTTAGAAGACAAGATATTTAGTTAAATATGAATGTGTGTCATTTGCAATATGGGTTAGGTAGGGAACAATACAAGCTTAAAAATCAATTGATGAAGTTTTACCTTTGCCTCTTCGTTGATTTTAGTTTTCCTAGCTGGTTTCCTAAGCATTGCATGAAATTTAAGTGTTTGAATCACTGTCAAATCTGGTGCTGGCTCTTCTAGGGCTGAAATATAAGCAACACGGCTTCGAAGACGTTGTGAGTTTACAGAAGTACCATTAAGTATCGTGGTAACACGCAATGAAGCGTTCCATGGCTTCTTTCTTCCAGCCATTGTTGCCAACAACGCTGATCCTTCTTCTTCTATAAAATAAAAGTATTTCAAAAATTTTGGATAAGCTTTTTTACACAAGCAGATTAATTACGGTTGAAAATATTAAATAAACTGAAGCAGCCTCGGTGCCTGCAATCATCCCAAAAATTTGTCTATCTATGAATTAACGACACTTGTTGACAACAAAGGTCCTTGCAACAGGCCTGCAGCAGCTGGGATTGCACAAGAGCATCGCATTGCCAACAGATACTAATCCACTATGTCACCATAGGGTATCCCTAAGGTTCGTAACCAGGATATTACAACTCCAAAATTAGTCAAAATTACATTCCTTTTTCCTGTTGATCAAGTACCCTAAGCGACTTTCTAGCAAGAGAAGCTCTTCTCCTAGCATAAAATACGACACTGAAAGTCTTATTGGAGACAGGGGGACCGAACTCCAAGTTTTACACTTTATTCAAGAGACATTCGTTTCGGCTGTCTGATATCCTTAACATAATGACCCGGCAACATATGCGCTGTCTAAGAGGCTTTCAAAATTGCATTAGCCTGCGGACCCTGTAATAGCTTAATCAGGTCCTAGGTAGAATACTTGACAAGGTTTAGTGTTTAAGTCTAATTATCGGCATTTTTTTTCAATTTACGAATATTTTCCTGAAAACTGCCTTCGGAGAAGCAAAATAAATTAAGCAGGATATGCTAAGAATATTAAGCAACATAGGGTTAAGTTACGGTCTCTCAAAGGCCCCCTAAACATAGGTCTCTCTGATCATAATTGCAGCAGTAGCTGTATAGCCAAGTAAAGATCGAACTCTGCCCAATAGTAAGCAAAATATAATCAACGCATTATCGAAGAAACTATCTAGTGATAAAGGTTTTCCAATAAACACCGATATTCACGTTTAATATAACAGTAATTTGTACTCTCCGATTTTTTTGGGAGATATGCCAGAAAAGAGCCAGAGACCCCTAAAAATTAACAACAAACCGAAATAAAAAGCTGAACATCCTAAAAAAAGAGAGTTAAAGTACCCCGACCTGAACAACTAGGAAAATTACATCCTTGCACGGTAGCACTGATTTACCGCCATCCCCCCGGGGAGATTGTGTCGAACGAGTTGTCATAGAATATTAGAAGATGGCTCGTTTGAACAAAAATTTCAGTATCTATAGGTAAAACGTAAAAAAATTCTGTCAAATCAAAATAAATAATGCAGCATTGAAACTTCATTGCCAAAAACCCTAAATGGTCCAGCACCTTGAGCAATAAGGAAAATCCCATTTTTGCCAGGTGGTACTCTTTTGTTTGCATTTCTCCCTCCTCCCTGGGGTAGGATATCGTATCTATACAGTGATCGCAGAAAAGTCCTTCTAGAACTGGAGAACATCACTTCAATGGAAATCTGTGTATGAGGAACGTCAGCATAAATATAAACGGCACTTTTGGAGCACGTTTTTCTGATACTACAGAATCAAGTAAGCAAACCTTAGACGTTGCATAAAAATGTGCCGTTACTTAATGACAATACTTCATACATAGTCGAAATATTTATCAGCAACTTCGGAAAGATAATTGTCATTATATCACATCTCGGGACACTTATCTTGTGACAATACACACATTTTGTGGGCAAGTTTAAGACAGGAAGTAAACATTTAACGCCCAATTCTTACAATTTCTCTAGCTGACTTTCCTAGTTTGATTACCAAAGTTGGCACAGAACTTTTTTGAAGTTTATTGTGTATGCTTAAGAAAGTTAATAATGAACAAAAATTAATTAAGAAATGAAGAGTTTTTCTTATAAAAGCAAAGAGCGAAACTGAATCTAAAAACGAAAAAAAAAATAATTGCTTCGAAACTTATGTAACGTATACAAATTTAGCTCAAATAAACTGACTTAGGATACATCCCTGTATTTATAAAATTTAAAAAATAGTGCTTTATGAAAAACTAAGCTTGGTAGAGTTTTCTACTCAAATAAAATCGCATACTAGAAGGTATGGATAACATGGCGAGTGAAAGACCATTCATAGCTTTATAAATCAACCTTTTACTGCAGACAAGTTGAGGTCTTCCGTACTTCTCAGAGAACATCCCCCTTTTTGGTACATTTTGGTTTTCCAGCTAAGTGCAAGTTTTTCAGCATTCTTCAAATATAGGAAAACGTCATGAGTTTATATATTTAAGCTAGATTTGTGAATTATGTTGCATAAACTGCATAGCAATAATTGTTGTTTGTTTTGGTTTCAACTTTGTTGTTCATTCTATTCGATTTTTTTTTAGTTTTTAGCTAAAAGCTTTGTATAAAGTTCCAACATAAATAAAGGAAATGATAAAGGAAATAAATAAAGGAAAGAGTGCATCAAAGTTATAGTGCTAACAACAACTGGCAATAATTTTCATTTGTTTAAGCTTCAAAGTTGCTCGATGCTTCTGACAGAAAAAAAATTGAATTTTAACTGTAGAGAAGGAAAAAAACATTCCATTTGTGGAAGGGCAAAATGAAGCATCCCTGATCATAGTTATAAAGTCAAAAAATTAATAGAATTCATGGGAAAAAGGGGATAATGTCGCCAAAATATCAAACATTAAGTTTCCTATAGCCCCCTTCCCCTGTTCAAAGAAAATTTTAAAAATTTTCCCCTGTTCAAAGAAATTTTGTCTCTCAGTAACCTCCAAAAGGAAATTGTAATGATGCATTGTCTTTCATTTTCCAGGAAACAAGAAGCATTTCATCGGTTCCCTCTACTCCTTTTAAAGAAGCTATTAATTTATATAATTTGTTCTCAACACTGATATTGAGCAATTAAAAAAACGAAGTTTAAGTTAATACAGCGTAGAATCGTTTTAAACTTTGTTCAGACTAATCTCTACACATTTGTTGCGTTTGATTCACGTTTGTTTTTGTATCCCTTGCAAATAAAAATGGAACACAACTTTTATGTCACTTACCGCACGTTGGCATTACACCTAAAATTTCCCCTCCAAAAATTTCTAGCGAAATGTTATCCAATAATCTTGCACTTTTCCCTTTTAAACTGTAATTAAGGTTTCTAACTTGCAAGTGAGGAATTTTTATTCCTTTCATCGTCAAGTCGTCACGAGGAAAAAATCTGTCGTTTAAAAGCGGAGCATCTCTTGGATAAATTGCACCTTCGATCCTTGTTGTCGCCCTAGAGTTCCTTGAAGTTACAGAGCCATGTGACCTTTTTTCAAGGTCTTCATTAAGAACTGATCTAGAGCCATTAATTTTCAAAGATTTTCTCAGTCTTTGAGCATCACGTTTGTCTTTTTTGTCATCCGCAAGTAAATTGGCTTCACTGCTACTTTTTAATCTATTCTCTCTAGACCAGCCCGAGTCACTTTTGTGATTTGGTATTATATGGTTACGAAAATCAGGGTCACTTTTAGCTCTCAGCCTTGAACTTTGCAGTACAGGAGAGCCATCATCACTTGAATCATAACCGCTTGAACCGTTTTTGGGAGGTGCAACGCGAGGTAATCCAAAATTTAGAAAATTATTGGAGCTTGCTGAAAGTGGTGAGCGGGTATTTTGTTTTTGACGACTTAAAATAGACTGCACTGTTTGGTCACGCAGCTGAAAGTTTCCATAGGGCAGTGGTCCTTTTTCAGAGCTTCCAAGTGCAGAATCCGTAAAATCAGAATTCAAATTCTGACGGTAAATAGACCAGGCGTGAAGATCGGAAGCAGTATACGCCTTTATTGCTTCATTGGGAGGGACGTACCGCCTGCCGGACATTTCCCACATTTCTTGATTCATCTTTTTGTGGTACCTATAAAAAAGAAAACCATGGGAAACTGAGAAATCTGCATCCTCAGTTACAAAGAATAAAAATAGCTAAACCAAATTTAAGCCTCTAGACCTGTGATTAACAAATTTGGATTTCATATAAATTTTCAACTGTCAACAGGAACGAAGAAATTGTGGTATGTTATGGAAAGTTGTTTATTTTTAATAAAAATCCCACAAGTCTGCGTGACACACCCTAAATACCGGAAGAAACGTACCTTTAAATGGATTTATAGGTTATATGGACAAAAATTAGGTTCACAAAGAAGTTTAGCTACCGTGCTTGTGTCCTTCAGAGAAAACGAATCATTGCTTTAAAAATAATGCAGAAGTGGGACAACATTTCAATATTTTTTTTAGCTTCAATGAGTTCCAAACGATGTCTGCATATCGATCATAAAACTTAGACAGTTATAAGAAAAAGTAGGGAAGAAAGACATAAGGGCATAACTAAAAAAAATATCAGGTTCGCTGTACAAAATACCGTAAAAATAAAGATGGAAAATATTTATAGAAAATTTTAGACTTAACTGAATGAAGGAGGTTAAAACTCAGAACAGTGTATTCTACCCACCCATACCTCAGGTTCTAAGGGGTATTCCCAAGATTTCTTATGGAGAATCCGTAGAATGTCGTGAGACTACTGTCTTAAGGCTTTAGACTTGCAACCTTGAAGGCCGGGACCATAGGACCATAGATTTATAATATTAATTCAAAAGGCTAGGGCACGAACTGAATTAAAATAGGGATAAACAGAAACATAATTTTAGTTAGCCTAATAGCAAGACGAATTGAAAGAACAAAGAATAAATAAGCAAATTTAAAAAGAACCAACAAAAGGATTCGTAAACTCTTACTTTTTACTGCATTGAATAAAAAACTAGTTTTTTAACTGAAAGTAAGGAGCGACATTAAAACTTAAAACGAACAGAAATTACTCCGTATATGAAATGGGTTGTCCCCTCCGCAATCCCTCGCTCTTTACGCTAAAGTTTTTAATTGTTTTAAAAAGTAGAAGTGTGGCAAAGGAAATAGGTCAAAAGAAAATGACTATTTTTCAAAAAGTACAACCTATGAGTTCAAAGCAACCTACCCACCTGAAGACGACCCCCCTTCAAAAAAAAGAAAAAATTGATACTTTTAACATCCTTACTATACTTTCGTACACTTTTCCGTTTTTTACATTTTTTGGTGTTTTCTTTGAAACTATACTGTTCCCAAGGTCCCTCTCTCCTTTTACTGAAAAATGCATGCACACTTCTGGTTTCAGCTAAAATATTAACAATATATATATTGTACAATAAGCAGTAATAATTAGTAAGTTAACTATCAATTCAAAGCCATTTATGGTTGTCACCCGTTTCTTGGATGTTTAATTTTACATTATGTCTGGGGGCCCATTAATCATATCTGAATTTTGATTCAAATATCCAGGATATTTAATTTTAGACCACACCTGCTAACCCACTATTTATATTTAAGAATAATGTTTTGACGCCCAGGATGTTTCGATTTAGGTATTGACAAGCTCCAAATTTCTGGCATAAACCTTTTTTTTTTAAATACCTTATACCTACAAGATTTATCCCTTTTACTGAGTTCATGTCAGAATTGAGAAATTTTGAAAAGCTATTATGTAAACAACTCATCAAGGTCAATTAAATATTTTCTTTCTTTTTGGGACAAGAAACAATATTTATTGATGGATTTTCTGATTTCCAGTACGCTCGTCGTAAATAATGGTTGTCTGCAGGATTTCTACCGAGTAAAATTCTTAGTATGGGGCTATCTAAAACATCTAACACCAACATCTTCGAAAAACTCGAACTTTCTGAAATTTTTTTACATTTCAAGATATATATAGAAAAACTAGCGGTTGGGGTGGAGCTTCGCGCCACCCCAACACCTAGTTTGTGGGGGCGCTTATATATATATATATATATATATATATATATATATATATATATATATATATATATATATATATATATATATATATATATATATATATATATATCTTTAATTTTAAAGGAAACTGTAAATAAACTTAAAACCTATTGTTCTGGTATCAAAAAATTTTCGAATTTTAATCCATATTGGAGTGTTAATAATTCACTGCAGGTGATAGATTCTTTAACAATGGTTTCAGCTAAAAGAATTGAGTCTTTCGATTTTGCGACAATGTATACTAATTCATCACTTAATGTAGTGTTTGATAATTTAAAAACTGTAATCAAGAAAGCTTTCCTCTTATCTAGTAAAAGGTTCTTAAAAATAGACACGTATAATAAAAAAGCTATATGGACAAATTGCTTTAATACTACAGTTAACTTGAGATGTTACAGCTTGGATATGATTTTTGAGTTATTAGAATTTGTTTTATACAATACTTATATAAGATTTGGTGGTGATTTGTACAAGCAAATTGTGGGAATTCCCATGGGGGGGAATGCCAGCCCATTTATAGCTGACTTGTTTTTAAGTCAACTAGAATATAAATATATGATGGATAAGAATAATCCAATCAATTTAAAACATGTTTTGTCAAATAATAAAAGATATTTAGAAGATATTTTGGTCTTAAATTGTAAGGATTTCATTGATATTTCTAAAAATATATATCCATCAGGGCTTATTCTTGAACCTAGTCATGGCGCTGGTCATGAAGATCATTTCTTAGATCTAAATATTAATATTTGTGATAATAATAAATTAAGTTTTAAAATATATAATAAAACGGATGATTTTGATTTTGAAGTGATTAGTTTCCCATTCCCTGAAAGTAATATACACTCAAATATCACATATTCAGCGTTTTTCTCACAGTTACTTCGTTATGCAAGTAATTATATTGTTTTTTAAAAATAGATGTAAAATCTTAAGCCAAAAATTGATATCAAGAGGTTTTTCTGCAAATAAATTAACTTGGGAATTTAAAAAATTTAGTTTTCATTATAACGAACTTTTAAATAAATATCAAAAGAATTATCTAGAAATACTTAAAGAAATTTTCTACTAATTTCGGAGGTTCGAGAAATGTTGTTGAGGCGCCATTTATTTTGAATTGTGTTTCTAATTGAGCGGATTTTTTTTTTAAAATTAGCCACATGGTAAAGATGAATTCTATAATTGTTTAGTTCATTCAGGTTTTTGCAATGTGTTAATATTTGTGAATTGGTAAAATTTATTATATTTAGTTTACCTATTGTTGCTAAAAAGAGGGATATATTAACAGGATAAGCTTGTTTTGGTGTTACTTGGTTGTTTTACATTTGCTGTTTTTTTTTTCTTTCATAGGCATGTATTTTGGGGGTGATACCTGACACGGGGATGCCATGGATATTCTGTGGTAGCCACACCACTTGGCTGGGTAGAGAATTTAAAGTGGCGAAACCCTACATAGGCCAGTGTATTCTCCTGATGAGCGCTTGTGTTGGGTTGTTGCCTCTGAATTATTTGTCTTTATTATTTTTTCTATTGTTTGGTAAATGACGACTTATACTTATTGACGACATGACTGCCTGTCCATGGATTATTCTTTATGGTTGATTGTGTATGGCTATGCTGTTTGACCTATGTGATTGTATGGATGAGTAGGGTTAAGGCCTCATTCAAGAGCTGGTCTATATTAATCACTAATTTAGGAAAACAGTCTTCCTTTTCTCCTTCTGTCTCTCTTTTTTTGTGTTTGTGCTGTTGCATTGGTGATTTCTCTTTTCATGATATATATGTATATATATATATATATATATATATATATATATATATATATATATATATATATATATATATATATATATATATATATATATATAACTACGTAAAACTTGCGAATATACAACATTCTTGGCTGTCCCATTATCTGTGCATATAAATATATTGTCAGGTTTACCGACTCTTGAACATGCAACACATAATTGTCCATGGGAAAAACAATCTGTATTCGGATCTATACCTCATTATTCTAATGATTGCCCTTGAGCTTTGTTGATGGTGATTGCTAATCGGGCATTCCCTGTACCCCCGTCATCATTTATATATCCCCCTGTGCCCCCCAGCGTCCCCGTTGTTGTTGTTTCCCTGTGTCCCGGTCGTCATTTGTGTCCCGGTGTCCCAGTCTGTAATTTCTCTTTGAGTGTCGCGGTCGTCATTTATATTCCCTGTGTCCCGGTGTCCCGGTCGTCATTTTTGTCGGGGTGTCCCGGTCTGTAATTTCTCTTTGAGTGTCCTGGTCGTCATTTATATTCCCTGTGTCCCGGTCGTCATTTGTGTCCCGGTGCTTTGTTGATGGTGATTGCTAATCAAATATTCCTTGTGTCCCGGTCGCTTTCTCTTTGAGTGTCCCGGTCGTCATTTATATTCCCTATGTCCCGGTGTCCCGGTCGTCATTTGTGTCCCGATGTCCCGGTCTGTCATTTCGTCAGTCGACAAACATGACGTCAGTCGACACACAAACATGACGTCACTCGACACACAGACACACAAAAAACTTATTTTTATATATATAGATAAGTTGTTTGTTTGTGTGTCTGTCTGTCTGTCCGCATATGATGTCTGAATTATTTCATCATATACCAATTCAAAAACGAATGTATTCAAGCCAAAGTGGCTGAGTTGGTAAAGCGTTATGTTCCAGGTTCTAGGTCCGAGAGAAAATTCTTAGTATGGGGCTATCGAAAAACTCGAACTTTCTGACATTTTTCTAGATCTCGGGATATTTCTAAACTTATCCCCTAGGATTCGCTTTCATTTATTTTTCACAGGCTAAATTAGGAATTTTTTATTTATAATCTTTTATTTTTCTTATATCTCTTATATTTCTCTTAATCTTTTATAATAATTTTTTTATTTTAGAGGCCAATATTTTACGAGGTCAATTTTGATCAGTTTTTTGTAAGAATAGTGAACTGTGAGCGTGGCCATATTTCAAAAATATTTCATTTAGTTACACCACAGCCCTAAAATTACCCCTTTCCCCCTCTCACTCTTTAGGCTCTCATACGATATTTATCTAAACTTTCAGGTTTAACTTAAAGCAACAATATCAGCTTATCTTACGAAGACGATTATTTTATTTTTCTTTTGGCAGTATTTGTAACCAACAATTATGCCTAACAATCCCAAAACACCCCGCTACTCACCAATACAGACGCCCCACCCCGGACTACGATATCTTTTATGTACTAGTGTAGATATTTAGTTCTTTTAAATGAACAGCTGGCCCTCCCAGATCCTGGTCAAAGCCTTAGAAAATGACACTTTTCACTTATGGAACAGATAGATTGCTGAGCACTTTTCCATAGATTCAATTTTTCTTCTAAATTGTCGATAAAAAAAATTAATGTTCTTAGGTCTGATTTATCAGAACTGACAACATTATTTCCTAGAAGGAAACACCAACAAAGCTAACAGACACGCTTAAACACACACACAAAATACATGCACACACAAGTCAGACCATGAAACACCACAACTAAACAGAACCAATCCTAACTTTTCAAGTCCCTATGAAATATTCAAGGAAACGCCAACAAAGCTAACACAGACAAGCCAAACCATGAATCATCACAACCAGACATGACAAATTCTAACTTTATCAAACAAGCCCGTTCAAAAATTCACAAGGAAACACCAACAAAGGTAACAGAAAAAATTCAAACCATGAATAGAAACTTGAAAAGTTAGAAGAACACAGACAGAATTTTCATAAAGTAAGAAACAGGAGAACAGAAGTTTCCAAAAAGTCTGAAACACATGAACATACTCAAAAAGATTTTCAACAAAAGAAAATCAGAAACACGCGAAAAGAACTTTCAAAAAGTCAGAAACACAAAAATAGAGTTTTCCTTTTATGACTTTGGGGATGGGAATTCTCGTTCGTAAAAAACCAAAACGATTTTTCGAAGTGAATATAAGTGATATTCGCCTAAGAGGGTTAGTTTCACTGAAAATTCTCATTAAGTCTTTTAATTCGCAAGAAATAAAAAAATTACCTTATTTTTGACTCCCATTTTCTGATCGATGAGCATCCTCCGAAGTTTCTACAACCATGATTCAGAGGTGGGAATGAGAAAAGGGCAGTCCAACTCCTATAGGAATAAATTCCTCTCATGTTAGGGTTAAATGTTAATCTTTACTTTCCCAGAAATCATCCCGGGAATCAAAAGAGATTAAGTATCATTTTCAAATTTTTGATGCGTTTTTTTTGTGCTAATGCCCCACCCGAAAAATAACACCCCAAACAAATGACCAGGATACAACCCCAGGGATTATACATCAATTTTTACCTCCACCCTCCCCTCGTCTCTCCCTTAAAACCAATTCTGTATTTATGTGAAGGCTCAATGAGAGATGGAATGTTTTGGCACTAAAATGCATCCCTTAAGGTACTTGTCTCCCCCCTAACAAGCCGAAATATTTTGAAGGTTTAAACAAACTTCACTGTCTTAAGTAAATTCCCTGTTGTTTTACAATTCCAGACATTTGCATATAAGGACTTTGAACCTCTAGAGTGGGAACTGATTGTTTGGGATTCAATCCCACTTTCTAGGGCTATAATGAGAGTAAGGTTAAGATGGATTGGGCACGTTCTCCGGATGAAGGATGACAGATTGCCGAAAATTGTCCTTTTGGCCAACCGTCAAGGGCTAAATGGAAGACAGGTGTTTTGCGGTTAAGGTGGGGGGATGTCGTAAAGGAGATTTAAGGGAAAGGAGAACTTCCTAGGATGGTGTAAAGAGGGGGCTTTGAAAAGATTGGAGTGGAGGAGGGTGCCTGGCTATGTTGGCCTCAGGTAGTTTGGTGGTGCAATGAGTTGTTAGTAGTAGGAGTAGTTTGGGAGCCTTCAGATAAATATAGAGTTAGTTCTAAGGGAGATACAACGAGACGGTGGAGGTAGAAATTTATATCTAATTCCCATGGCGGTTTCCAGGACTTTTTTGGAGGGGGGTATTTTCTAGGGGGGTAAAAAACTTAACAAACACATCAAAGATGTCAAATTGACAAAATAATCCCACTTGATTTCTGGGAATATTTCTGGTCTACGCTGTTATTAGGAAAATAAAAAGTAGCATTAACCCCCAAAATGATTCTGTATAGGAGGAGGACTGCCACTTCCTCATCAGGACTTCCACCTCGTGGTCACAGAAACTTCAAAGGGTGCTCATTACGTCAGAAATGGAGAGCTGGTCCTTAAGTATAAGTCGAAAGTGACTGGAGACCAACTTTCCGAGAGGATAGACGCCGGCTCCCATAAATAAAAAAAAAATATATTCTATTCCGTTCAATCGAAAAAGCAAAAGCAAAATGATATAAGTTTCATTGAGTTTGAATACCTGTATCTCTGGCAAAAAACAAGAGTTTTAATATTTTTTTAAGGCTTTAGGAAAGTAGGTGTCAGTTTTTAGATTTCTGCCATTTATTCGGGTTTCTTATCCAAGCTCTACAAGTTATGGCAAGACTTTCAAATCCCTTCTAAACAGTTTGGTTCCACAAACTAAAAAAGTTGATGATGGAAGAGATACATTGACCCCTTAAGGTATTAATTTAAAAGCACATACATCTTAGAATTTCCAACATGAACTTTCGCAAAAATATCAGTGGGCAAACTCTTACTAATCCTTTGCCTATTCCCCTTAACTATTGTTTATTTTGAAGAGACGTGACAGTTGTAATAGCCTGATATTATATTTAGAAATATTATCTCTTTTTCAAATTAATTTAAAAAACTTATTCCACCAGACAAGTTTTTCAAAGAAAATTAAAGAGCTCAATTAAACCAAAAATGAGCATAAATAAAGTAAAATAATCTTTCAAGCGTAAAACTACCACGATTCACCATTAATAAATAAATGAATTCCAAAACGAACAGAAATTACAATAAATAATAGAGCCTAACTCAAAAGGAACAGTAATTAACATGAGTAGCGCTGACAACCCCCATGCCTTCTCAAGACCAGAACATAATTGGACTTTACTGAAAAAAAAAGACCAGGGATTGTCAGTTTAATATAGGCCTAAATATACTGATATTTATTTTTTACAGTTTTAAAAAAATTTTGTTTATTAAGTAAAAAAATGAAAGTATTTAAAATGTATTTTGTTTATAAATATTGATTTCAAAACAAGTACAAGTAGTTGCAATAAAAGTCGTAGTTGAAGAAGTAGTAGTAATAAATATAGTAATGATAGAAGTATTAGTAGTAGCGTGCACATATTGCCTTTTGGTCAGATAATCTCCCCTTTTAGTATTCTCTGACGGTTCCAATTTAATAATCACATCGATTCTTGAGATACACTCTTTTGACAATGTGATTCACATAATGTCTTTGGATGTAGCTCAGACGTTCCCAGAATATTGTAAATGGAGTAGTATGTAGCAGTAGTAGGAGTGATAGCATACAAATATTCCTTTTTTGATACCCAGTCATTCACGAGTTACGCCCTTTTGACAATCTGTATACACATAACGTGTTCTGATTTAGTACGAAACTCCTGACATAACTACTGAGTCTTTCAACTACACCGAACAAAATGGGTATATCAAGGTGTTGATTGAATGCATTTGGGAAAATTAGTGGCATAGGGGAGTGGGCTGGTAGCCTCCAGTCCCTGTTGACTCTCAAAAAGGGCACTAGACTTCGCAATTTTTAATCGAATGAGCCCCTTTCGAAGTTTCTACGACAACTCCTTCTATACGAAGTGCCCTGGTCTAAAACCGAAAAAGCGAGGAGGATACCTCCCCTCCGATAACTTTGACTCTTAAAAAAGGCACTAGAATTCCTAATTAACAGTGCAATGAGCGCTCTCTGAAGTTTATACGACCACTCTTTCTATAAAAAACTTATATGCTCCCAGGGCACAACTTACAACCTTTGCCCTGAGGGCTGTGGGAGAAGGGGGCTGGCATCCTCAAAGACATAATTTTCGAACTTTTCAACAGCGCTGAACAAAATAACTCTGTCAAACATTTAATTGGATTAAGCGTAGGGAGGGGGGCTGGTTTCTCTCAAATTACTTTTGACTATTAAAAAGGGCAGCACCTACGTTTTATACAGAACACTCGAGAACTTTCCTTTGTAAGATCTAACAAAAACCCATTGAGCTATCTGTATTTGAAGACAATTAGCATAGGATAGTGGAAGAATTGCGTTGTAGCCTTGTAGGTATATTTGAATTAAATATTTAATATAGTAAGTTGGTAATTTGGTTAGGTATTTAATATAATGCGTTCTGGGCAGCCTACTTTCCAGAGTTCTCCGTAGTAGTATCCATAATTTTGTTAATAAAGTAGGCTATTATATTTCCATCATACTTTGGTATATTTCATTAGGATTAACCCTAACTTCACTTCTCGAGTGTATTCTATACAATACCGTAAGAACCAAAGGGCACTAGCCCTTTCAAAGAGCCCCTTCCGAGGTTTCTGTGACAACTCCTATACGAAGTGCCCAGGTCTAAAAAAAAATAATAATAAATGAATAAATAATACATTGTGCCCGCTTCGCTCTTTGACTTAGGCAGCGCTATAGCGCTGCCTATGATTGAATCCTCTTAAACTGTGCCGTATTGATAGCTAACCCAGATATTATCCAAAATTTTATGTTATTAACAATTCTAAGCAACTATTAAAAATCGACTATAATTTACTTCATTAATATATACCGTAATGATCGCTAACGCAGAAATTATTCAGACTTTCATGTTTTTATCAATTCTAAGCGGTATTATTGATTATTATATCATGTATTGATTAGAGAAGGTTGCCTCCATGTAAAAACGACAAATACGCAGGTATCTGACAAAATTGAGGAGCCTATGCATATTCAATAATTATCAATCCATTCAATGATACAAAACAAAGCCCAAGTCATAGATGGTTGCCAAGAATGCGGTTGCAAGATACCTTCAGGGCTCATAAGATCTGGGTTCATCAAATTATAATCAATTTCTGTATATTTTTCAAGCAATTCGGCAGTCCAAAATCAAAACATGGCAAGTTCAAAAGACCCAAGCGGCTAAAATTAACAAAACTTACTATGCTGGAGGGAAAATACTGCATTTGTTGGAGTATGTTGTCATCCACCGGGTTTTGTCGAAGATTCTAGGTATTTTATTAAATTATTAGTCTTAACATCTTACGATGAGATAACATACGAGGTTTGTTATATTTAACTGGGAGAAATCACGAAAGGCCGTTGACAATGAATTGCCACCGCCCACAGTTCTTTCCCGAGAAGAAAATTAAATGTGGCGGGTATTATTTTTTTCTTAATACTTATATGCAGACAGACTTTCAAGGCTTTAGGGGGAGGGGAATCGGAAAATTACTACAAGGGAGGATGCCTGATATTCATGTATTGCTTGCCAAATAGTTGTGCACTGTAACCCGTTTTTTTAAAAATTTCAGGGTTCTTCTCGCCCTTTTACTGAGAATTTATCTAATACTGTTACAATTTTTTTCTCCTGAAGAGTGAGCTGTTAGAGGCGCCCTTCAGCTACCCGAGATCTAAGAGATTAATTTCATCTTTTTAAGTTGATTTTCCGGCCCATACTTTTCGTGATTTCTTCCTTCTGAGATTGAGAGCTGAAGGAATAACATTTTATATACAAATGTATTTGAATTTTGAAATTGTAATTGAAGCTTGAGTTCATTTTGGTGGGCTTTGCAACAAGCCGTTGCGAATATTAAGGGAATATATCACTGTGCATAATTGCATCAAATGAATCAATTTGATTGAATGAAGCTTTTGAAGAGGTGTTTAAATTAACCATTTATGTTTTATGGATCACGTGACTCGTTAGAAACAAATGCTCCACCGAACAGAAATACTGCATCTGAAACTAAGAAGCTAAACAAATAGCTTGTCAATAATTTTAAATTGACTCAATATCTCAAAATTATCAATCAATAACACCTTTTCCCTCTTTGGGTGAAAATTGTAATTTGGTGTCAAAAAGGGCAAAAAACACAACTTTGTTTTGGTATAATCTTTTGAACTGCTTAAAAAGGACACTGGAATTTAAGTTTCCATTCAAACGAGCCAACTCCCGATTTTATCGGATCCTTGGTTCGATACGACAACCCCTGGAAAAACAACAACAAAAAAGAAAATAAATACGCAGGTGTGATATTCCTCCAAGGAAGAAATGCAAAACTTCACCGTTTTGTAGATGCAAGCTTGTAACCTCTATAAGAGGGTACTCTGGCATTGAATATGATGGTGTAATTAATATCACTTGCCTGCTTGGGTGTACTTTCCCCTAAAATCAGGTAAATATTCTCAGGTTCGTCGATTACGCAAACCTTAATGAATGTTATATATTTGGAATCGCCATTTAGTTATATTTCATAATATATATATATATATATATATATATATATATATATATATATATATATATATATATATATATATATATATATATATATATATATATTAGCTGTTGGGGTGGTGCTTCGCGCCACCCCGACACCTGGTTGGTAGGGGCGCTTCGCGCCCCCCAAACCCTCCCCCCCGCGCGTAAGTCGTTACGCGCCATTGTAGTTGTGTCCCTGTGCCCCACCTATGAATGTAGATATATATATATATATATATATATATATATATATATATATATATATATATATATATATATATATATATATATATATATATATATATATATATATATATATATATATATATATATATATATATATATATATATATATATATAACTACGTAAAACTTGCGAATATACAACATTCTTGGCTGTCCCATTGTCTGTGCATATAAATAGATTGTCAGGTTTACCGACTCTTGAACATACAACATATAATTGTCCATGGGAAAAACAATCTGTATTCAGATCTATACCTCATTATTCTAATGATTGCCCTTGAGCTTTGTTGATGGTGATTGCTAATCGAACATTCCCTGTGTCCCCGTCGTCATTTATATATCCCCCTGTGCCCCCCAGCGTCCCCGTTGTAGTTGTGTCCCTGTGCCTCAGTCGTTATTTATAGTCGACAAACTTAACGTCAGTCGACACACAAAAATGACGTGTCCCGGTCGTCATTTATGTTCCCTGTGTCCCTGTCTGTATATACATTCGTTTTTGAATGTTGAAATAATTTTTTTTATTTTTTTCCTTTTTTCTTTTTAGTTTTTTCGGTTTTTACATTTTTTTAGCTTTTTTAGTTTTTTCTTTTTTCTTTTTAGTTTTTTTTGTAGTTTTTACCTTTTTTAGTTTTTTATTTCTATTTTTGTCTTTTTTAATTTTCTTTTTCTCCTTTATTTTTCAGTTTTTTTTACTTTTTTTCTTTTTCAGCTTTTAGATTTTTTAGTTTTTTTCTTTTTATTTTTTTTGTAGTTTTTTTTTTGTTTTTTTTTTTTTAGTTTTTAGTTTTTTACCTTTTTTAGATTTTTAGTCTTTTGTCTTTTTTGGTTTTTTAGTATCTTCTTTTTAGTTTTTTTGTAGTTTTTACCTTTTTTAGTTTTTTCTTCTTCTTTTTTAGTTTTTCTTCTTCTTTTGTATTAATGCTAAAGCCGAGGTTCGAACCTGGAACCTCTCGGACCTAGAACCTGGAACATAACGCTTTACCAACTCAGCTACTTCGGCTTGAATACATTTACCTTTTTTAGTTTTTTTATTTTTATTTTATTCTTTTAGTTTTCTTTTTCTCCTTTACTTTTCAGTTTTTTTCCTTTTTTTAGTTTTTTTGTTTCTTTATCAGTTTTTAGTTTTTTTCTTTTTAGTTTTTTTGTACTTTTTACCTTTTTTTAGTTTTTTTTAGTTTTTTTTCTTTTTTAGTTTTTAGTTTTTTTACCTTTTTTAGTTTTTTTTAGTTTTTTAGCTTTTTCAGTTTTTTTTTGGTATTTTCTTTTTAGTTTATTTTGTAGTTTTTACCTTATTTAGTTTTTTTTTTCTTCTTTTGTATTAATGTTAAAGCCAAGGTTCGAACCTGGAACCTCTCGGACCTAGAACCTGGAACATAACGCTTTACCAACTCAGCTACTTCGGCTTGAATACATTCGTTTTTGAATTGGTATATCTTATCTATATAAAAATAAGTTGTTTGTGTGTTATGTCTGTTACACTATGTCTGTTACGCCAGACATATGACGTCTGAAAAATAAAGAAGAAAAAGAAAACAAACTAAAATGTAAAAACTGGGAATTGCATAAATATTCCAAAATATTTTGACAATAGATTAAAGTAATTCGAAAACCTTGAAACAGGTACTTAGAATTTTGAGGTTTATTATAAATTGTTGAGCTTCAGCAAGCTTAGCACGCAAAGAGGAATTTTTAGTATAGATCTTAAAATGACAGAAGAAACAGCCAAGGAAGCTGCTCAAATAGTTAATTCAAAGAGAAATTTTAGTATAATTCCTACAATGGCAGAAGAAACAGCCGAGGAATCTGCTCAAAGGGTTAATGCCAAAAGGCTTGCGGTTAAAGAACGCAAAACCGCGCAGTTAGATGAAAATCCACATGGACAGCGAGAGTCAAAACGTATCAAAACTGAAAATGATAGCGATGATGATTGGGTTTGGGATTTTTACTTGGATAAGGTCATCAATGCCTACCAGATTTTAGTTAAAAAAACAAAGGTTCGGCGATATGTATTTCATCGTGACGCTGAAAAATAAAGAGAAAAAAAAGAAAACTGACAAAAGAAAAATGGTAAAAAACTAAAAAAAACTAAAAAGGAAAAACTAAAAAAAACTAAAAAAAATTAAAAAAAGAAAAAACCTAAAAAGAAAAAACGTAAAAAAATAAAAAAAAAATAAAAAAGGTAAAAAACTAAAAAGAAAAAAAACTAAAAAAAGCTAAAAAACTAAAAAAAAGAAAAAACTAAAAAAAATGGGAATTGCAAAAATATTTAATATATTTTGACACTAGATTAAAGTAATTCGAAAACCATAAAACAGATAACCAAAATTTGAGGTTTATTATAAATTGTTGGAGCTTTAGCATGCTTGGCACGTAA
This sequence comes from Artemia franciscana, assembly GCF_032884065.1. NCBI lineage: Eukaryota > Metazoa > Arthropoda > Branchiopoda > Anostraca > Artemiidae > Artemia > Artemia franciscana. Next base: position 28,956,108 of record NC_088863.1, on the reverse strand, counting down.
TTAAAAGGCAACTAGAACTTTTAATTTTTTACTAATCTTTTTATTAGTAAAAGATATACGTAACTTATAAATTAGCTTACGTAAAGAACTTTTTATTCTCTTGTTTTTATTACATATATGAGAGAGTTCGCCCCCTAGTCAGTACCTCTCTCTTTACACTAAATCTTAAATTTTGTCCCAATTCATTAAGAATGACCCCTGAATCACAAAAGCCGTAGAATAAATAGTTGACATTACTAAAAATACTTTAGCGTAAAGAGCGAGGAATCAGGAGGAGGTGAGCTCCTCATATGGGTAATAATTTCTGTTCGTTTTAAGTTTTAATGCTGCTCCTTACTTCCAGCTGAACAAAACTTTTTCATATTTATTTTTTCACTGTTTTTTTTTTAATAATGCTAGTAAATCCTGCGCTCCCTTCATGGAAATTTTCTTCCCCCATGACAAATTCCTCGATGGAAAGTTCCCCCGGCATATCCCCCTCTTCTCAACCCCTCCCGCCAACCAAAGAATCATCCTGAAAACGCCTGTACATTTCCCAATAACCATTACTATATGTAAGCACTGGTCAAAGTTTGTAACTTGTAGCCCCTCCCATGGGGACTATGGGGGAGTAAGTCGTCCCCAAAGACATGGTTATAAGGTTTTTCGACTACGCTGAATAAAACGGCTATCTCAGAATTGTGATCTGTTGACTTTGGGAAAATAATTAGCGTGGGAGGGGGCCTAAATGGCCTCCAGATTTTTTGGTCACTTAAAAAGGGCACTAGAACTTTTCATTTCCGTTAGAATGAGCCCTCTCGCAACATTCTAGGATAACTGGGTCGATACGATCACCCCTGGGAACAAAAAAACAAAAAAAACAAACAAACAAACAAACAAACAAATAAACACGCATCCGTGATCTGCCTTCTGGAAAAAAATACAAAATTCCACAATTTTGTAGATAGGAACTTGAAACTTCTACAGTAGGGTTCTCTGATACGCTGAATCTGATGGTGTAATCGTTAAGATTCTATGACTTTCAGGGGGTGTTTCCCCCTATTTTCTAAAACAACACAAATTTTCTCAGGCTCATAACTTTTGATGGGTAAGATTAAACTTGATTAAACTTATATATTTAAAATCAGCATTAAAATGCAATTCTTTTGATGTAGCTATTGGTATCAAAATTCCATTTTTTAGAGTTTTGGTTACTATTGAGCCGGGTCGCTCCTTACTACAGTTCGTTACCACGAACTGTCTGATGATGGCCCAGATTGTAGATTTGTTAATTGTTCAGGTGGTGGGACAAAAATGTATTTTTCTTCCAACGAATTATTATTGATAACACTTGTAAATTGTCGTTTTTTGGGTCTATCTCTAGCTAAGTTTTTCATGGTGATATATTTTTTCATACTGAGCTTTTCAAAGATATTCATTTATTGAAGGACGTCCGATTTCTTACACCGATTGTCTACTAAGCTTCAAACTTTTGGTTTTCTTTTTGAAGGCTTTTGAAGTGTTGTAATCCCTTGTTAAAATATATACAAATATTTTTGCAATTGCCATTTTTTTTTAGCTTTTTAAGCAATTTAATGTCTTTTCATACTATAGCTTTTCAAAGATGTTTGATTATTTAAGCAAGTCCGATTTCTAACAACAATTTCTACTAAGCTTCAACCTTTAGGTTTTCTTTTTTAAGGTTTTTGAATTGTTGTTATCCCTTATTAAAATCTATACAAACACTTTTGGAATCACCAGTTTTTGCTCTTTAACTAATTTAACGGAAACTTCTCCATGCCTGAAAATCTTCAATTTTTCCAAATAGCAGTCACAACGTCATTGCAATACTGATGTATATAAAAATGACGTCACTCACATAAATATTTTTTTCCAAAATTAGGGCTCTCAACGAATATTGTCAAACTTCTGACCTATTTAGATAGTTTGTTTCGGTCAGAATATCCCAGGATGACAACTTTCCCGAAACTTATCCTAAACTTGGTCCTCTAGGCATTATAATTACTCTCCTAACTTGCTCTACTTACTCTAGACATTATGAAACTACTTTAAATGCCTTTTGTAAATAGACTAATTGCATTTGGTATTTTATACTTAGTTATGTTTCTTTTGTAATATCGTATGCATCATAGATATAAGAACGATACATTCACTCTTGGGGGGGATGATTATAATTTATTTTCTTGAAATGTACTCATAAATATGACGTCAATCATCTTAACGCATATCTTCTTCTATATCTATATACATAAAAATAAGTTGTCTGTCTGTCTGTGGATCTGTGGATCAGGTGACGTCATGTTTCGGCTGACGTCATGAAATTAGTTGCCGTCATTTTTGCTTTGAAGGTGACGTCATTCAAGTTATATAAGACATATGTTCGCGTAGAAATCTATTAATGTTTAAGTTTACAATGACTGATGAAGATGCTCAAAGAGTCTATGGGCACACGTAAAAACATTAAAATTAACTACAAATATGCGTGTCCGATTGCAAAACGATGACTGGTCAAACATTTTCAGATCAATTGCTGGCAATGGGAAACGGAAAGCTCCCAGTAGACTCAATTTCAGGACGTATACAACTACCTGCTGATTTCTGTAATTTAGTGACGTCCAAAAATGAATTGATTGAAAAAGTATTTCCGAATATTCTAAAAAATTATAAAAATAATAAATGGCAAAGTGAAAGAGCGATTCTCGCACCCAAAAATATAGACGTCCACGAAATCAACAATATTGTTTTGACCAAGATTCAAGACCAGGCAGTCCTTTACAAGTCAGTCGACACAGTTTTGGAACCAAATGAAGCGGTTAATTATCCATCTGAATTTTTAAATTCCATAGATCTTTCAGGGTTTCCACCACACGTGCTACAACTAAAAATAGGCGTACCAATAATACTTTTAAGAAATATAAACCCACCAAAGCTTTGCAATGGCACTCGACTTGCCGTAAAAAAAAAAACAATGGAAAACCTAATAGAGGCCACAATCCTGACAGGGCCTTTTGAGGGTGAGGCTGTTCTTATTCCTCGCATTCCCATGATTCCAACGGATCTGCCTTTTCAGTTTAAAAGATTGCAATTCCCAATTCGATTAGCATTTGCAATCACCATTAACAAAGCTCAAGGTCAATCATTAAAAAATGTGGTATTGATCTTAATACTGATTGTTTTTCCCATGGACAATTGTACGTTGCATGTTCGAGGGTCGGTAAACCTGACAATCTATTTATATGCAGTGAGAATTGGACAGCGAAGAATGTTGTATATTCACAAGTTTTACGCAGTTAATTTGTATTTCGGAACCAAATGAAGCGGTTAATTATCCATCTGAATTTTTAAATTCCATAGATCCTTCAGGGTTTCCACCACACGTGCTACAACTAAAAATAGGCTTACCAATAATACTTTTAAGAAATATCAACCCACCAAAGCTTTGCAATGGCACGCGACTTGCCGTAAAAAAAAAAACAATGGAAAACCTAATAGAGGCCACAATCTTGACAGGGCCTTATGAGGGTGAGGCTGTTCTTATTCCTCGCATTCCCATGATTCCAACGGATCTGCTTTTTCAATTTAAAAGATTGCAACACAGACAATGGGACAGCAAAGACTGTTGTATATTCACAAGTTTTACGTAGTTAATTTGTATTGTATCTATCTATCTATCTATCTATATAAAAACGAGTTGTGTGTATGCATGTTTGTTTGTTTGTAAAAAGAGCGTTTGCATATGACGTCATTATTAGTACATACGGCTTTGTATATGGACAGACAATGGGAAAGCCAAGAATGTTGTATATTCGCAATTTTTACGTAGTTTGAAACACATATATAAATCTATCTATATTCACAGGTGGGACACAGGGACACAACTACAATGGCACGCAACTAATATGGCGCGTAACGACTTACGCGCGCGGGGGGGCTTGGGGGGGGGCGCGAAGCGCCCCACCAACTAGGTGTTGGGGTGGCGCGAAGCGCCACCCCAACAACTAGTTAATGTATAATATGAATATTTGTTTGAGAATATATGTAGCAACACGTATGCAAAATAGCCGTAGCAAACCGTATGCAAGTTATATATATATATATATATATATATATATATATATATATATATATATATATATATATATATATATATATATATATATATATATATATATATATATATATATTTTTTTCTTGTAGTGGTAGCGAGAATTAAATGAGTCAAAATCCAAAGTTTAAAACAAAGACATATGCGGTTACAAAGACAATTGACATCGAGAAGTAGAATGAATTAAAAATAAAAGTGAAGAACAAAAAAAGCGAGAACAAAGAAATATGCGGTCAGAAGATAAGCGGCAGCAAAAATTTTAAGCGATAGCGAGAAAGCGAGTATCAGAACATGTCAAAATGAAGTGAAGAACAAAGAATTATGCTGTTAGGAGACAAGCGACAGCAAAAATCACAAAGAATAAAAAATGAAAGGGAAGAAGAAATATTAAGTTAGTAGAACAACGCCATCACAATCATTGATACCAACAAAATATGTGGTTAAACCAAGGACAAACCTGCAAAAATATCATAAAATAACCAAACTGTTGATTAAAAGTCATTGGGACCCTTCAACATTATGCATTCCCTGGGGAGCACTCCATTTTCCCGATGAAAGAGTAGCAATATATATGTAATATGTACTATATATTTACATATTATAATCTAATTCCTTGTTTAGAGTTTCGGTTACTATTAGGCTCATTAGGGTGTTAGGTCCTGGCCCATGAACTATTCGAAGAAAGGAAGTCGTCTTTTCTAAGACGACTATTGCTGGTTGGTTCAGCTGACCACTCAAAAAGAAAATTAAAGATGTAAACTTCTGCCCTCCATTACATATCCATGGCAACTAGCCTATAGTATTTTGAAAAGCGTATGTCTTAAGCCCGTGTAAACTAGTGTAAATTTTTACTACTCTCATTTCTGCCCCATAAGTAACCTATCAGTCATAGGGAAAACTGTCACAATTAAACTGAAGGCAACATTAAATAGTTTCTCCGATAAGAATGAAGAAAAAAGTTGGTTACTGTTGTTATTGTAACTGCCTGTATCAGTTTGTGATCAAGCCGTTCCCCTTTAGTTTGTGTATATTCTAAGGATATATCTGGGACCATCAGGGGAAGGGGTTGGACGGGGTACTTTGTTATAAAATTACCATAATATCTACAAAAAAAAACACACAATATCTGGTACCATTTTAGAGGTTGGACCTAAGCACCGCCACTGTTTCTGTTTTTCTTCTGTTTCTGTTATCTAACCTGTTGCTGTATCTGTTTTTCTAAAAAAAAAAAAAAAAAAGAAGAAGAACAGAACAGAACAGAACAGAACAGAACAGAAAGGAGAAACAGGTCACATGGTTTGACGGACCTGTTTCTGTTCTGTTTTTTTTTTTTTTCATCTTTTTTTCCGTTTTTGTCTAGCATATATCTACTTTTCCAAAAAAAAACAGAACAGAGAGGATAAACAGATCACCTGTTTTTCACTGACCTGTTTATGTTTCTGTTCTTTTTATTTCCTCTTTTTTTCCGTTTGTTTTTCTGAAAACAGAAACAGTGACGATGCTTATTTGGACCCTTCAAAAGAAAACAATCAAATTCTAAGATCTACGTTAAAGATTCTAAAATACCTAACTATATCATTCCTAAATGCGCGCCAATTTAACTTACCATCACCTTCCAACTCCTAATGCGCAAATAGGCCTATATAGCCCAATTAGATATACCTAATTTTGCATAGGCCAATTCTTTTCTTCAAATTACTTTAACGGGAAACACGCTACATCAACGGCAACAAGCGACGGGCAATTCATTGAGTATATATAATTTGTACAAAATGTTTTCACATAAGGGGGGGGGGGTAAAGAAAAGTAATTCGCTTTTAGGAATGATGTGAGTATTTTAGATTTTTTTAAAGTAGTTAGTAAGGAATTTATTGTTGTTTCCTTCTGGAGCGGCGAACCATTAAATGTATGCCAGGAATCTAACTGTACAAAGCCTACTCTTTTTGTTTTATAATATTTCCTTCAGAAGAGTAGTCAAAATGCATATTTATGCTAAGGGTAGGTTTTCAGACACATAAAATACACACCCTTTTCCAGCATAATAAAAACACTCAATTTACATCCAATATTCAAAAGATAGTTGAGTAGTCCATTTTCATGGGCGTGAAAACCCTATAAAAAAGGGCGACAAAACATTAGTTTTTATGACACATAAAGCGGAAATAGATCAACTCTTAGTTTATTTCCTGCTTCCGTACTAAAAAGGGATATAAAAGCTGGCAAAGAATACCTTAATCAAGGGTTTAGGCTATAATATATCCATGTTTTCTGCTGCTACAAAAAATTAAAAACTATAACCAGTTACTAATATGCAACTATTGAGCTTGTCAGGTACGCTGCTCAACACTTTGGTCTTCCTCTTGCTTTATGCCTACAGGTATTAGTGCTTAGACACCGGATCCGTACCGCTGAAAACACCTTCTTCATCATTAGGGACAGTGACCTCCATGGTAGATGGGAAGCTATAGAATCAGTTGGAAAGTTGACTTTATTTTGAATGTGCTTATTTTCTCCAGCTCCAAACAGAGGAAATGCGTGTCACAAGTGAATATGTTTTGGAACTCTCAAACGTTTTTCATTCTGGACAGGTAGATTGTTCTTTCTACTCTCTGATCACACACATCGTTTTTTTTTGCGTAAAAACTGTTTCACCTTTTTTTCATTATTAATTAAAAAAAAACCTTATAAAATGGAATTGAGCAAAGTTATGAAGCTGATTGTTGTACTTCAATTAAGCAGAAGATCTATTTTGCAAGGTTTCACTTTTATAAGACACATATTTTTAAAGGTCAGGGCCCTCTAGAGGGAGAAGGAGTGGAGTTAGTTGCTTCAAAATACCTTCCTGGGACATACTTTAGTCTGTAGATTCATCCCTGAAAGTTTCATTTTCCTAACCTAAACCCTTTCTGAGATAGCAAGAAGTCAATTAACTAGAATTTTACCCAATTTTTTTCTGAGGGAAGTAAAGAACGAAGTTGATACTTAAAACATACAAAAATCATTACTTCATAGCCTATCTAATATATATCAATGATTCTAGTAAAAATAAACCAACTAATTATGTTTCCCTATGCTTTTAGGATTATAAAAAACTAGCACTTTACTGAAAACACAGAAGTCAAGTATAAAAAACAGGAATATTGATTTGGGAGTCAAAAGTTAGTATGTAGCCTGACAACAATAAATGAATCTATAAAGCTTTTGATAATCTTACGCCAGTTGTGACATCAGTAACTTTCAATATACAATTAAAATCATCTTAAAAACATAAGCGTAAAATTAAAAAAAAAAAATTAACAATCGCGACGTAATTGAACAGCATATAGAATTATTGGATTGATTTATCAGGTAGTGTTTTGGTCTCGACAGCTATAATACCAATAGTGAGTTATATACAGTGTTAAATTGTAAGAAATATGCTTTAGTATTACTTAAAATGAAGATCGAATAAGACATAATATGAGAACTAGAAATCCGATTATTTCTCTCTATACAACAGTGAATTTCAAGCTATGATACAAATTCTAAAGATAGCCTTTAGTCCTAATACTATCAAGATGGATTTACTTCGAAATTGTGTACAAATTAAATAAAAAAACAAGTTTTTTAAATGAAAGTAAGGAGCAACATTAAAACTTAAAACGAACAGAAATTACTCCGTCTATGAAAGGGACTTTTCCTCCTCAACGCCTCGCTCTTTACGCTAAAGTTTGACTCTTTCTCTTAACTCTACTTTTTAAAACAGTAAAAAACGTTAGTGTAAAGAGCGGGGCGTTGAGGAGGAAATGCCCCTTTCATATACGGAGTAATTTCTGTTCGTTTTAAGTTTTAACGTTGCTCCTTACTTTCATTTAAAAAACTTGTTTTTTTTATTTAATTTCTGGACGTTTTTGAATTAATGCATGTTTTGATCTTGGCTCTCCCCATATAAATAACTAAAAGGAAATTTGCATATTAGTTTTTTTTTGGCTAAATGGCTTTCTCATAGTTTTAATCGGAAGATTTTGAGAAAAAGGGAGCGAGGGATGAGGCCTAGTTGCCCTCCAATTTTTTGACTACTTATAAAGGCAACTAGAACTTTTAATTTTTTACAAACTTTTTCATTAGTAAAAAATATACGTAACTTACGAATTAACTTATGTAACGAACTTCTATATTCGTATGTTTTAATTGCGTATATGAAGGGGTTCACCCCTCGTCGGTACCTCGCTCTTTACACTAAAGCTTAAATGTTGTCCCAATTTCTTAAGAATGACCTCTGAATCACAAAGGCCGTAGAATAAGTAGTTGAAATTACTAAAAATACTTAAGCGTAAAGAGCGAGGTATTACGAGGAGATAAACCCCTCATAGGCGTAAAAATTTTTGTTCGTTTTAAGTTTTAATGCTGCTCCTTACCTTCAGTAGAAAAAACTTTTCTTGTTTATTTCTTCATTGTTTTTTTTTTCAAATAATCCTAGAAAATCCTGCGCCCCCTTCATTGAAATTCTCTTCCCCCATGAGAAGTTCCTGCATGGAAATATCCTCCCATGTAACCCCCTTCCTCAACTCTCCCCTTTAAACCAAAAAAAAAAATCCCCCTGAAAATGTCTGTACACTTCCCAGTAACCATTACTATATGTAAACACAGGTCAAAATTTGTAACTTGCAGCCCCTCCCACGAGGACTGCGGGGGAGTAAGTCGTCCCAAAAGACATAGTTATTAGGTTATTCGACTATGGTGAATAAAATGGCTATCTCAGAATTTTGATCCGGTGACTTTTGGGGAAAATGAGCGTGGGAGGGGGCCTAGTTGGCCTCCAATTTTTTTGTCACTTATAAAGAGCACTAGAACTTTTAATTTTCGTTTGAATGAGCCCTCTCGCGACATTCTAGGACCACTGAGTCGATACGACCAGCCCTGGGGAAAAAAACAAAACAAAAAACAAAGAAACAAATAAGCACGCATCCATGATCTGTCGTCTGGCAAAAAAAATGCGAAATTCAACATTTTTGAAGATAGGAGCTTGAAACTCTTACAGTAAGGTTCTCTGATACGCTGAATCTGATGGTGTGATTTTCGTTAAGATTGTATGACTTTTAGGCAAATTTTTTCAGGCTCGTAACTTTTGATGTGTAAGACTAATCTTGATGAAACTTATATATTTAAAATCAGCATTAAAATGCGATTCTTTTGATGTAGCTATCGGTATCAAAATTTCATGTTTTAGAGTTTCGGTTACTATTGAGCCGGGTCGCTCCTTACGACAGTTCGTTACCACGAACTGTTTGACTAATCATGACATGTCCTTTTCAGAACCAAAACTAAAGTCAGTCATTGAACTGTGCCATTGTACAGAAGTAATACCAAATTAAACGTAAAAAAAATAAATAAAAAAAACAAAGCAACAATCCTAAATTGGATTGTTGCTTTATCATATAAGGGATTGATAATATTTTTATTCTGTAAAAAAAGGGTCCTTAATTGATTTGCTTTTACTGTACCGAACTCCTAGATTATAGTTTTCTATAATCTTAAAAGCATAGGGAAACATAATTATATGGTTTATTTGTACTAGTTTTATTGATATATATTAGATAGGCTGTGAAGTAATAATTTTTGTCCATTTTAAGTTTCAACTTCGCTCTTTACTTCCCTCGGAAAAACTTTTTTTTTTTAAATTAATCTTTGTTCGTTTTTATTAAAATTTAGTGCAGAAATAACGCAGCCGCGATCTTTTTTATTAATACGGAAAAAAGTTTTTATGTCACTCCTTAGTTTCAGTTGAAAACTTATTCATAGTATAATTTCTAATTATTACCGATCTAAAGAAGGTAAGACACATCTAGAAAATACTGATCTTGACAGCTACAAAAACTTTCAGTCTATAACATAAAGTTCATTATCCATACTTCACAAAACAATATATGTTTTTCAGGAACGTTTGTTTTTCGATGAGCAAAAAGCTGTTTTTACTCGGCTGACTTCACCTGAGAAAGCCATAATGAAGAAAGGGCTTTATAAGTCACCTACTGACTAGCAAAAACTAGAAGCTTAATGTAACAAAAGATAGCTGTTTAAGGGCTCATTTAAAAGCTTATATTGATACCTAATCGCTTTTTATAAATTTGACGTGATAGCGCATTCCCACAAAGTGCACTTTCGGTTGTTTCCACCATTTTTTTAAATGAAAAGAGTGCCTTTCCCAATGAAATGACCAAAAAAAGGGTTTTTCAAAACCTAGGCAGGAGCAAAAACTAAGGGGGCGAGGACGTCCCTTCCTCTCAATTACCGCCGTTAGAACAAGCACACAGACTTCATGGCAGAGTGAAGTTTGAAGATTCAATTCAAAACGGTTGATCATTCAAGCTTAATTTTTGATAGATTTTTGTTGAAAAGTTTTTAGTTTTAGTTAATTTGTTTTCGCAATAATCTTTTACTTCTAAGATGAGTAGGCGATTTATGAAACTTACTAAGAGGGTCTAGAGAGGTAGTATATGTGAGAGGTTCTTATAAACCTCCAGTTAAGGGCTTTGGACCATATTTATTGCAATGGTACTGTTTCATGCTTCCAAACTCTTTCACTTAAGAAGTGGTACCAAAAGTGCAGTTTTTAGTGTTATATGGCACTTTGGATGGTAAAATTGATAAAAAGCATGTAGATATGAGTAATAGGTTTAAAATGAGCCTTCCCGGGATATGCTTTAAAAAATGAGTGCATCAAATTAACAAAAATAGTGGATTATCTAAAAAGTAGTGATAAGAAGGGACAAACCATGATTGAAAAAAAAAAAAAATCCAAGCTGGAATCAAACGCATGATAATCTAATTTGAAGTCAAGCGCTGTACTGTTTGTAGGACTTTAATTGCGTAGCTCATTAAGGGGGCTTGGAGGAGGAATTTGGGGCAGGTGTTATGCTGCCAAGATTTCCACTTAAGAAGTGGCACCAAAAGTGTTGTTTTCAGTGGTATATCTCACTTACAAATGGTAGAATTGATAAAAACACGTAGATATGAGCAAAAGTTTTCAAATGAGACATTAAACATCACTCCAAAAAGTTCTGGTAGCCCACGAGCCCCAGCGTTTCTTGAGACATGGCACCAAAAGTGCCGTTTTTAGTGCCATTTGAAATTTGCAGATGGTGGAAATTATAGGAAGAACGTAAATATGAGCAATATTTATTTACGTTATTATTTATTACGTATATTTAAATACAAGCTATTAAAAATCTATCTAAGATGTTCTGGTAGCCCTCTAGCCTCCTCTAGCACCCCTCAAGAAACGCCATAAAAAGTGCCTTTTATCGTGCCCTGTGACACTTGCAGACGGCGGAATTTGTACAAACCACGTAAATATGAGAAATATCTTTTGAATGAGCTCTTAAGTATCTCTCTATGATATTCTAGTATCCCACTAGGGCTGGAAAAAAGAAGAAAAAAGAACCGTCGTAACATTTTTTAACTTTTAGCTATAATGGGCTGTGGTTTGCTTTTTACTAGGTCGTTGCTAATGCTTCAACCATGACAAAGAGTTCATTGCAAATTCTTCACACACTAGTTAACATTGAAATATGTGAAATCTAATAGATGGTAGCATATTAAATACCTAGTAAATATAAGCAGTATCTTTTAATTGAGCCATTAAACATCTATCTACGATTGTGTGGTAGCCTGCTAATGTTTCAGTTGCTTACTGATGAGTAGACGATTTATGAAACTTACTAAAGGGGCTGGGAGGGGGAGTGTACAGGAGGGGTTTTTCTAAACCTCCAGTTAAGGGATATGGAACAACTATTACAATAGTACCTGTTTTGTACTTCAGAGCTTTTCCACATAAGAAGTGGCTCCAAAAGTGTCGTTTTCAGTGCTATATCGCACTTACGAATGGTAAAATTGAAAAAAAAGCACGTATATATGAGCAATTGTTTTCAAATGAGCCATTAAACATCACTCTTATGAGTTTTGCTAGCCAAATAGCCCCAGCTTTTCCATTTGAGACACGGGACCAGAAGTGCCGTTTTTAGTGTCATTTGGAACTGGCTGATGGTGGACTTTATATGAACCTCGTAAATATGAGTAATATCTTTTATACGAGTTGTAACAGATATGTCTACGATGTTCTGGTAGCCTACTAGTGTCACCCCCAGAGAAGTGGCACAAAAAGTGCCATTTTAGTGCCATATGGCACTTGCAGATGGTAAAATTTATAAAAAGCACGTAGATATGAGAAATAGCTTTTGAATGAGCCATAGAATCTTGAATAGCTTCTGAAGGGTCTGGTGGCCCGCTAGGCCTGTTGAAAAAAGAAACGGGAGACAGGTCGGTGCTACCGATGCAAAAAAGTAATTTTCCTTGTTGTTCAAGGAGGGGTACTATAATTTCCCTATACAAGGTTTTCGACCATGCTGATTCCAATGATATACTTTTCATTTTGATCTGACGCCATTTTCGAGGGGTTTGAGTTTTTTCGAAATCACCATGAATTTCTATTCGCAATGAAGTTTTACCTTAAGACGAACCGAAATAATATTTACCATTTCTGAGTCAGTGTCAGCTGACAATTTTTTTCATGAGGCAGTTTTTTTTCAAAACACGTTTTTTAACTTTTGGTTACTATGGGCTGTGGTCCGCTCTTTTCTAGGTTGTAGCTACCTCTGCAACCACGACCGGTAGGCCTATCTAAGTCCCCAGGTACTTTCGTCTTATAGCGACCACACTCAAGATCTTGTATCGCGAACATGAGACAATAACCGGTTTTCATGGTCTTTATACCAGACAGTATAGCTTCGGCTCGGTGGGAAACTGCATTGTAGCTATATTTTCATTAAATATTTAGTTGATATTTTGGTTAAGTAAGGTTAGTTTAAGTTACGTATTTAATATAATGTGGTCTGCGCGGCCTCCCTTCCGTAATTCTTTGTTTTAGTTTTCATAGTTTTGCTGATAAAGTATTACATTTTCATCGTATATTGCTTTGTTTCATTAGCATCAACCAAATTTCACTTCTCGACAAAACTTTAGTAGGGTGGCTATAAGACACAACTATCAGATATAAAATTGGATAATCTTGTACAAGTTTTTAAAATATATTTCCCTTTAAACTAGCTACAATTACAATAGAAAAAGTAATAATATTCAATTTCCCATTCAACGCTTTCCACAATATAGTCGCCAGTACAGTAAATGTGTCCCAAGACCCCCTCCCTCCTATCCTTAATGCCTGGATATTGCCGTAGACAATGTAATAAGTTTCGCTGATTATTATTCTCAAAAATTCTCGGGAATACACATCAAACGCCTCAGGCCTGAGAAATTTGTCTTATTTTAAAGATATGGAAAACGAAGCTAGTAATCGTAATGAAAATCAGATTATCAGATTCAGCATATTTTAGATCTCTATTGAGATTAAATAAAAAAAAAAGTTTTTTTAACTGAAAGTAAGGAGCGACGTTAAAACTTAAAACGAACAGAAATTACTTCGTATATGAAAGGGGCTGCTTCCTCATCAACGCCCCACTCTTTACGCAGGCTTATAACTTTTGATGGGCAAAATTTAATTTGATGAACCTTATATATTTAAAATCAGCATTAAAATACGATTCTTTTGATGTAGCTATTGGTATCAAAATTCCATTTTTCAGAGTTTTGGTTACTATTGAGCCGGGTCGCTCCTTACTACAGTTCGTTATCACGAACTGTTTGATTTCAAGCTCCTGTCCGCAAAAATCTGGAATTTTGCATTTGTTTTTCCCCAGAAGAAATATCACAATGCGTGTTTATTTTTTTTTTATAGGTAGTATCAACACCAATATTACTCAAATCACTCGGTGAAAATGGCAAGCCAGTTGGTAAAATCCGTTACCCCCCCCCCCCTCCAAAAAAATAACCGGTGATGTTTCTGATTTGCCTGTACAATTTCATTATAAGGCAACTCTTCTACAGTTACCACTAATCCCATATTTTCAAATTATTTTCTTTAGCCTTCATCTTACCAGCTATGATAAGCTCAACCGCAAAAAATGCGAAAAAAGAATTAATATGAATAAAATGCAAAAATAAATTACTATAGGATATTCAGCACCACACATTCTGTCTTCGTTGTGGAATATAGGTAGAATATTAAAAAATTCCTTGTTTTCATCATTATTTTGATTTGTCATACTTTCTCTCGATTTGAGTGTGTGGGGAATGTTCTATGGAAGAATTTTCTGCGGCGGAATTTCTTGGGGGGGGGTACATCTAGTACCTGAGCGAATCTCCCAAATGTCAAATTTTTACAATTGAGTTCAACATGTTGACACGCTACCACTTTTTAAAATTTGGCATGCCCAAAGACAATGTATCCTACATTTTTCATTCAGAATTACCAATTACAGTAAGAACAAAAGCTAAGAGCTCATATGGCACTTGTGACGAGGTCGGAAGAACCAAGAGCAAAGAGCTCATATGGTATGAGCTCTAGCAAAATTCTAAGAATTAATAGATTGCTTTAAAAGGAAAATCAGAGGCTTAATGCCGGTAGGGAATTAAAATAAGAGCTCTGAGTCACGAGGTCCTTCTAAATATCAAAATTCATTAAGATCCGATCACCCACTCGCAAGTTAAAAATATCTCAATTTTTCTAATTTTTCCTCTCCCTCCCCCCAGATGTTCGAATCAGGGAAAACAACTTTATCAAGTCAATTTGTACAGCTCCCTGACATGCCTACCAATTTTCATCATCCTAGCACGTCCAGAAGCATTAAACTCGCCAAAGCACTGAACCCCACCATCTAAGTTCCCTAAAGAGAGCGGATCCAGTCCGGTCATGTCAAGTCACGTATCTACGATATTTATAAGCATTTTCCAAGATTTCTGGTTTCCCCCTCCAGCTCCCCCCAATGTCAACACATCTGGTCGGGATTTGAAATAAGAGGTCTTAGATCCGGTCACCCGTTCTAAGTTAAAAATATCTCAATTTTTCTGACTTTTCCAAATTAAAAACCCCCAGCTCCCCCAAAGGTTTCCAGTTTCCGGTTTCCAAGATTTCTGTTTCCCCCTCCAGCCCTCTACGTCCCCGGATCCGATTCGAATTGAAAATGGAGCATCTGAGACATAAGATTCTTCTATATATCAAGTTACATTGAGATCCGATCACCCATTCGTAAGATACCTCGATTTCACGTTTTCCAAGAATTCTGGCCCCCCCCCCCCTCAATTCCACCAAAAAGAGCGGATCCAATCGGTTATGTTTGTCACTTATCTTGGACTTGTGCTTATTCTTTCCACCAAGTTTCATCCTGATCTCTCCACTTTAAGTGTTTTCCAAGATTTCGGCCCCCCCCCTAATGACACTGGACCCGGCCGGGATAAAAAATAAGAGATCTAAGTTTCGAGGTACTTCTAAATATGAAATTTCATTAAAATACGATCATTCTTTCGAAAAATAAAGACACCTCATTTTTCTAATTTTTAGAATTAACCTCCCCCCCCCCACCCTCAACTTCCTCAAAGAGAGTCGATCCGTTCCGGTTATGTCGATCCTGTATCTAGGACTTGTGCTTATTTTTCCCACCAATTTTCATCCCGATCCCTCCACTCCAAGCATTTTCCAAGAATTTAGGTTCCGCACCCCCCCCAAAATCCCCTTCACCGTATAAGGTTGAAATTTATATAAGATCTCTGAGACATGGTATCCTTCCAAACATCAAATTTCATTAAGATCCGATCACTCCTTCATAAGTTAAAATTACCTCATTTTTCTAATTTTTCAAAATTGACCCTCCCCCTCACTCCCCCAAAGAGAGTGGATCCGTCCCGGTTATGTCAGTCACGTATCTAGGACTTGTGCTTTTTTTCACCAAGTTTCATCCAGATCCCTCCACTCTAAGCGTTTTCCAAGATTTTAGGTTCCCCCCTCGATTCCCCCCAATGTCACATGATCCAGTCGGAATTTAAAACTAGACCTCCGTTTCCTGTGCAACGGGAAGTGTTGCAGCAACTGTGCCCTGTTCCTTAGGGCACAGTTGCGGAGCAACACGTGCAACTGTGCCCTACGGGACACAGTTGCGGAGCAACAGTCTCCATTATGTCCTTCAGAGGACATTTTTCTAATGCGGCTTCGATTGTTATCTTGAAGCATCTTTGATATGGTTTTATTTCGAGCTCCTACTAAACTGAGTTTGGTAAAATGTTTAGCTGGTCCAGAAATAAACGAGAAAAAAAATTCTAGCTGGCCCAGAACCGAAGTTACCTCTAGAACGTCGAAACTTCGGAAATTATTTCTAAGAGAACGAAGCAACTTGGTATAAAGAACACTTCACTTCTTCTTGCATAACTTTCATAGCACTACTCGATAAAAATAAAATAGACATCAAAATCGAAAATTTAAGAAAATTTCAAAAAATCGGAACGAAATTGACTTTTCCGGAATTATTTCCGGGAAATCTGTAAGAGCTACGGAATTTCATGCTTCAGTTCTCGAAAACATCAATAAAAGTTCTATATGAGTTCATAACTAGACCTCCGTTGCCTGTGCAACGGGAAGTGTTGCAGCAACTGTGCCCTGTTCCTTAGGGCACAGTTGCGGAGCAACACGTGCAACTGTGCCCTACGGGACACAGTTGCGGAGCAACAGTCTCCATTATGTCCTTCAGAGGACATTTTTCTAATGCGGCTTCGATTGTTATCTTGAAGCATCTTTGATATGGTTTTATTTCCAGCTCCTACTAAACTGAGTTTGGTAAAATGTTTAGCTGGTCCAGAAATAAACGAGAATTATTTTATATCTAAAACGTTTACTTCCGAAACTAGGGCCGTCTTAACTTGACGCCAATTCGAAGTATTATGTTTCGAGACGCACATTTCGGGAATTATTTCCGGGAAATCTGAAAGAGATACGGAAATAACGTCTTATAGTTTTCTGCTTAACTTTTGATGGTTTAAACTAGGAAAATATAAAACAAACCAAATTCACCAAAAAATTTAAATTGCCCCGAGGGCATGACAAAACTTCCAAATAGAAAAACCCAAAGAAGGAATTTTGTTTCGGAGAAACTATTGTAAGCTCCAGTTGTTAGGAGATCGAGACCTGTCGAACGGCGTTGGGAAAAAAATTCTAGCTGGTCCAGAACAGAAGTTACCTCTAGAACTTCGAAACTTCGGAAATTATTTCTTAGAGAACGAAGCAACTTGGTATATAGAACACTTCACTTCTTCTTGCATACTTTTCATAGCACTACTCGATAAAAATATAAGAAACATCAAAATCGAAAATTTGAGAAAATTCAAAAAAAAATCGGAACGAGATGGACTTTTCCGGAATTATTTCCGGGAAATCTGTAAGAGCTACGGAATTTTGTGCTCCGGTTCTCGAAGAGACAAATGAAAGTTCTGCATGAGTTCAGCATAACTGTATTTCTAACAAGTTTATTTCCGAAGCTAGGGTCGTCTTAACTTGACGCCAAACATCGAACGCACAGTTTCTAAGAAAAAAACGGTTTATTTTTTTTTATGGAAAACTGTTAGAAATTTTAGGAACTTCTCTGGAACTTTTTTACTCTGTTTCACGTTTCCCTTCCCTCTGAAAAATCTCAAATTTTTAACTCTTACCACTTCGGAGCTACAGGTCGCTGATCACGGTGAAAAAAAAAAAAAAAAAACTACGAAAGCAGTAGTGTTGCTCCGCAACACAATTATTTTATCTCTAAAACGTTTACTTCCGAAACTAGGGCCGTCTTAACTTGACGCCAATTCGAAGTATTATGTTTCGAGACGCACATTTCGGGAATTATTTCCGGGAAATCTGAAAGAGATACGGAAATAACGTCTTATAGTTTTCTGCTTAACTTTTGATGGTCTAAACTAGGAAAATATAAAACAAACCAAATTCACCAAAAAATTTAAATTGCCCCGAGGGCATGACAAAACTTCCAAATAGAAAAACCCAAAGAAGGAATTTTATTTCAGAGAAACTATTGTAAGTTCCAGTTGTTAGGAGATCGAGACCTGTCGAACCGCGTTGGAAAAAAAATTCTAGCTGGTCCAGAACAGAAGTTACCTCTAGAACGTCGAAACTTCGGAAATTATTTCTTAGAGAACGAAGCAACTTGGTATATAGAACACTTCACTTCTTCTTGCATACTTTTCATAGCACTACTCGATAAAAATATAAGAAACATCAAAATCGAAAATTTGAGAAAATTCCAAAAAAAATTGGAACGAGATGGACTTTTCCGGAATTATTTCCGGGAAATCTGTAAGAGCTACGGAATTTCGTGCTCCGGTTCTCGAAGAGACAAATGAAAGTTCTACATGAGTTCAGCATAACTGTATTTTTAACAAGTTTATTTCCGAAGCTAGGGTCGTCTTAACTTGACGCCAAACATCGAACGCACAGTTTCTAAGAAAAAAACGGTTTTATTTTTTTTTTATGGAAAACTGTTAGAAATTTTAGGAACTTCTCTGGAACTTTTTTACTCTGTTTTACGTTTCCCTTCCCTCTGAAAAATCTCAAATTTTTAACTCTTACCACTTCGGAGCTACAGGTCGCTGATCACGGTGAAAAAAAAAAAAAAAAACTACGAAAGCAGTAGTGATGCTCCGCAACACAATAAGAGCTCTGAGACGCGATATCCTTCCAAACTTCCAATTTCGTTAAGATTCGATCACTCCTTCGTAAGTCAAAAATACCTCATTTTTCTAATTTGTTCAGAATTACCCTCCCCCCCCACTCCCCCAAAGAGAGCGGATCCGTCCTTGTTATGTCAATCACGTATCTAGGACTTGTGCTTATTTTTCCCACAAAGTTTCATCCCGATCCCTCCACTTTCAGCGTTTTCCAAGATTTTAGGTTCCCCCCTCAATTCCCCCAATGTCACCGGATCCAGTCGGGATTTAAAATAAGACCTCTGAGACACGATATCCTTCCAAACTTTAAATTTCATTAAGATCCGATCACTCCTTCGTAAGTAAAAATACCTCATTTTTACTATTTTTTCCGAATTAACCGCCCCCCCCCCCCCAGATGGTTAAATCGGGAATACGTATATTTCAAATTTAATCTGGTCCGGTCCCTGATACGCCTGCCACGTTTCATCGCCCTAGCTTGCCTGGAAGTGCCTGAAGTACCAAAACCGGGACAGACAGACAGACAGACCGACAGACCGACAGAATTTGCGATCGCTATATGTCACTTGGTTAATACCAAGTGCCATAAAAACCTTGTATGCAAATAATACTTGCACTTTACTAGGTTTTGAAGTCTCATTCATGGCCAGATCGACTAGTTGCGAGGCCCAACTGGAATTTTTATGGCACTTGGTATCTACCAAGTGGCATATAGCGATCGCGAATTCTGTCGGTCTGTCTGTCGGTCCCGGTTTTGCTAAATTAGGCACTTCCAGATGAACTAGGACGATGAAATTTGGCAGGAGCATCAGGGGCCAGACCAGATGAAATTAAAAATTGTCGTTTCCCCGATTCGACCACCTGGGGGGGGTGGAGTGGGGGGACGGTTAATTCGAAAAAATTAGGTGATCGGATCTTAATGAAATTTGATTTTTGGAAGGATATTGTGTCTCAGAGCTCTTATTTGAAATCCCGACCGGATCCGGTGACATTAGGGGGAGTTGGAGGGGGAATCCTAAAATCTTGGAAAATGCTTAGAGTTTAGGGATCGGGGCGAAATTTGGTGAGAAAAATAAGCACAAGTCCTGGATACATGATTGACATAACCGGAATGGATCCGATCTCTTTGAGGAAGTTGGACGGAGGGTTAATTGTGAAAAATTAGAAAAAATTAGATATTTTTAAGTTACGAAGGAGTGATCGGATCTTTGTGAAATTTCATATTTAGAAAAACCTCGTAACTCAGATCTCTTATTTTAAATCCCGACCAGGTCCAGTTTTGTTGGGGGGAGTTGGGGGGTAGGGGGTGGAGGTCTTGGAAATGGCTTAGAGTGGAAAGATTAGGATGAAATTTGGTTGGAAGAATAAGCACTAGTCTAAGATACGTGACTGACATAAAGATATGCTCTTTTTGGGGGAGTTTAGGGGGGGGGGTAATTCGGAAAATTGGAAAAATGAGGTATTTGTAACTTACGAACGGGTGATCAGATCTTTATGAAATTTGATATTTAGATGGATCTTGTGCTTGAGAGCTCTTATTTTAAATCCCGGCCAGATCTGGTTACACTGGGGGGAGTTGGAGGGGGAAACCAGGAATCTTGGAAAACGTGAAAATTGAGGTATCCTTATCTTATGAATGGGTGATTGGATCTTAATGATACTTGATATATAGAAGAGTCTTATGTCTCAGATGCTCCATTTTCAATTCAAATCGGATTTGGGGACATAGGAGTTGGAGGGGGGAAAACAGAAAACTTGGAAACCGAAAATCTTTGGAAAACGCTTAGAGTGGAGAAATCGTGATGAATCTTGATGAGAAGAATTAGCACAAGTTAAAGATACGTGATTGACATAATTGGAACGGATCTGTGATGGGTCTGCTGCTACATTAATTTTGTGATAATTTTTTCCAGCAATTTTGAAACTGAAAACATTAAGACTATTTTTGCTTCGATCATCGCTTACGTTGAATGAAGCTAAAGCAAAACGTGAGTTCCAGTTTCGTGTTTGTTTATGGATCTCTTTAGAGAGCAAGTGATGTCCTATAACTGGCTAAACAAATTCATTTGGAAATTGTTGTTGCAGGAATGAAATTCGACTAAGCAGGCAGCAGCCCACAAGTAAATCATCTTTGTTGGCTACTTTTCCTGTGGGATAACGGAGGATTCCACAGTGAATTCATACAGAGTTAAAGGGCCCCACTTACTTGTAAATAGCACTTGTGTAGCTTACGGCATCGTTGTAGGTTTTCACTGGGTTTTATGCCACAATTTGTGGGCATCGAAAATTGTGATGGTTGCTGTTCTTCGAACTTAATATTTTTTGGTACTTGTGTACATTATGGTATACACTCGAGAAGTGGAGTTAGGTTAGTCCTAATGAAATATACAAAAAGTAATGAAAATATAATACTTCAGGAAAAAAGGCTATATTTTGCACATTAGAGGGAGGGGGCGGGGGTAAAGTTTAGCGGCTCTGCATGCAAAATATGTTACCAATAATTACTCTGCCCATTATGAAGTAGAATTTTTTTCTAACTTCACGCTGTTCAAATACTTTACCCCCAACCCACCGCCTAATGCGCAAATATATAGCTAAAACTATACAAGTCCAATGTATTCTGTCACCCGTCACTGGTTTTCCACTCATCATAAACTAATTGTCTCTTTAATACAGACAGATAAAACTGGTTTGTTCTCGAGTGTGTACCATTATTTACACAAGAACCTGTCTTTCTTCTGCACTTTCATTTTAACTCGTTCTGATTCTCGCTGTCCTTTAACAACACAGTTCTTTGTTCTTCGCTGTCATCTTTGGCAAGTTCTGATTCTTGCTGTTGCTTCACCAAGGAACATGGTAACAAGCGCATGGAGAAAATTTCATACTGTTTATGATGATACTAAACCATTTAATATAATAAGACATGAACTTTTAAGTTTTTTCCTAGAAACCATTAATTAATCTTCACCATTAATTTCCCATTAATCTTTTTAATCTTTTTTTCTCTACGGATTTTTTTATTTTATTTTATTTATTTTTTTTCAATTTTTTTTCAATTTTTTTTTTATTTATTTTATTTTTTTTTAATTCATCGTCTCTGATTGCTCATGATGTCATTCTCTGTGCACGTTTGTTTGATTGTTTTGTAATTGTGATTTTTATTTTGTCTTTCTGATAATGTTGTAAATATTGATGGGGTAACCACAATCACGAGCTCTGTCTCTCCGTGGTGACCCAGTGTATTTTATTTGTTATGCGTATAATATTAATAAATTGAATTGAACTGTAATTCCCATTGCTGGTTATTCTTCTTACTGAATAATTCTTTGTTTTGCCGTTGCATATCTTGTAACCACACATTTTTCTGTTCTTCATTTTCATTTTGATTCATTCTGATCCTCGTTGTCGCATGTCTTGTATTTCTTTTTTCTTCACTATTGTATTTGAGTAGTTCTCGCTGCCACTTATCTTTTAACTGCATATTTCTATATTCTTCAATTTGGTTTTTGACCTGCTCTAATTGTCGGTTTCGCTAATATTTAAACTACATATATCTTTATCTTTATTTTCGTTTATCATTGCTTAAGACATTTTTTCAGTGCCTTTTGCCTTAGTTGCTTAGATTGGTCTTGTCACTTTTGACGGTCTAGGACTCCAGGTTGTTTATTATCACCCGTCTTACATTTAAGTTTCTCAGGCCGTTCTCTTAATCTTGTCTCATTTGATGGTCCAGTTTGTTCATTTTGAGCTTACGGTTTTGTCCTCTTTCGTTGTTTTTTGTTTTTTTTTACTCATTTTGTACTAACGTCAATTTACATTTGTGTCCCCTAGATATTATGAAACTGCTGAAAATGCCTTTTGAAGTTACAACACCGAATATAGGCACATGAATTTACACATTTCTGAATTTTGGTTCTGCAATGCTTCTAAAACGGTTTCAAATTCTATTTTCCTCTCAGTTCACTTTCAGCCAACATGATTGCTAAAATATTTATTCTATTCTGATTTATTGTTGATATTACATAGTTGTTTTTTTTATTGGTTTTTGCCTGGAAAATGATTTCCCTCCAGAAGCAATGCTTACTATAATTGTTAAGAACACTTCGCAATTTGGAAAATCAATTGTTTATTTTGATGGTGGCACAGGGCTCTTTCAAACCCGGGGCCTGATCAGGCCCAGTCATTCCAATCACACGTTTTCCGGCCCTTGTCTCAGTATTACCACTGATATCATTGCATAAACTAGAAACAACCACACACACATTACTTATACAGATAGCAAACAATAATAATCCATATGAAGACTTCTGGGGTCCCTACACTTCGAATTAGAAAAACTTGATTTCTCGCCATTAAATTCTTAAAATTAACACCAATTAGACCAATACTATGTTATTAATTTTAACACCTTTTGCAACTGCAACGCTAGTTCAGTTAAATCACCTTTTCTTAAACCAAATTAGTTCCTATAAATATACTTCTTGTCTTCCAGAAACTGTTCAATTCTATTATGGATGATTCTTTCGACAATTCTAGATAATCGTTCAGTTCGTGGTAACGAGCTGTAAGTAAGGGACGACCCAGTTCAGTAGTAACCGAAGCTCTAAAAAACAGAATTTTGATACCAATAGATATATCAAAAGAATCGGCTTATTATGCTGATTTTAAATATATAAGTTTCATTAAGTTCAATCCTACCGATTAAAGGCTACAAGCCTGAGAAAATTTCCCTTATTTCGAAAAAAAGGGGAACACCCCCTAAAAGTATTAGAATCTTAACGAAAATCACAACTTCAGATTTAACGTATCAGAAAACTCTTCAGTAATAGTTTCAAGCTCCTATCACGGATACGTGTTTATTTGTTTGTTTGTTTTTCCCAGGGTTGATCGTATCGACCCAGTGATCCTAGAGTATCGTAAGAGGGTACATTTGAACGGAAATTAAAAGTTCTAGTGCCCTTTTTAAGTGACCAAAAAGATTGGAGGGTTACTTGGCCCCCTCTCCAGCCCCTTTTTTCCTAAAGTCGTCCTATTATAATTTTTAGATAGCCATTTTGTTCATCATAGTTGAAAGGCCCAATAACTACGCCTTTGGATATAACATGACACTCCCCCAGTGCCACAGGGGAAAGGTCTTTAAGTCACAAAAGTTGCCTATTTTTTACACATAGTATTTGTTATTGTGAAGTATGTATACATATTCAGGTGAGGGGAATTTTTTCCCAGGGGGAGTTTTACATGGGGAGCGAAGTCTCCAGGGGGCGAACTTGTCAGGGGAAACTATACACTGAGGGAGTTCGCCAGGATTCCTATACAAAATTCTTTTTAAATGTCTTGCTTTCTCTTTTCCGTCTCAATTTTACACATGGAGTTGTTAAGGGTAATTGTCTGGAGTAAATTTTCACGGGGATGGAATTGTCTTGAGGATATTTCCGTGGGGTAGGGGATTTCTCCGTGGAGATGGGACCAGATTTCCCGGTAATACTTAAAAACGATCAGAAATTAAATAAAAAAAAACATGTTTTTTTTAATCTGAAAGTAAGGAGCAATATTAAAACTTAAAGCGAACAGAAATTATTGCGTACCTGAAGAGGATTGCCCCTCCTCAACACCTCGCTATTTACGCTAAAGTTTGAATTTAGCCCGATTTCTTTAAGAACGACTCCTGAAACACAATGGTCGTTTAATTAGAACAGTAGGTAGTTTTCTTTTTAAGTACTAAAAAAATTTAGCGTAAAAAGCGAGGTGTTGAGAAAGGTGCAATCCCCTTCATACACGTAATAATTTCTGTTTGTTTTAAGTTTTGTTTAATTAGAACAATAGAAAACTTTTTTTTGAAAGTATTAAAAACTTTAGCGTAAAGTGCGAGCTGTTGAGAAAGGTGCAATCCCCGTCATACACGTAGTAATTTCTATTCGTTTTAAGTTTTAACGTTGCTCCTTACTTTCAGTTGAAAAAACTCTTTTTTTTAATTTAATACCGGCAAAAGAAATGTTGGTCTGTAGTTACAATAATCGTCACGATCCCCACCTTTAAATAATTGCAAAATTCTGTTTTTTTTTTTTTTTTATTTGAACTCGAAAGCCAAAATAAACTTTACAATCCTCAAAGACACAAGATCAGAATTTTCACTCTTTCTCTTAACTCTACTTTTTAAAACAGTAGAAAACTTTAGCGTAAAGAGCGGGGCGTTGAGGAGCAAAAGCCCCTTTCATATACGGAGTAATTTCTGTTCGTTTTGTTTTAATGTCGCTCCTTACTTTCAGTTAAAAAACGTGTTTTTTATTTTTTATTTAATTTCTGAACGTTTTTGAATTAGGCTAATGCATGTTTTGATTTTGGCTCTCTCCACATAAATAATTAAAACGAAATTTGCATATTAATTTTTTTTTTGGCTAAATTGTTTTCTCATAGTTTTAATCGGAAGATTTTGAGAAAAAAAGGAGCGGAGGAGGAGGTCTAGTTGCCCTCCAATTATTTTGATTACTTAAAAAGGCAACTAGAACTTCTAATTTTTTACGAACGTTTTCATTAGTAAAAAATATACGTAACTTACAAATTAACTTACCTAACGAACTTCAGCATGCGTATGTTTTTATTACGTATATGAGTCACCCCCTCGTCAATACCTCGCTCTTTACACTAAAGCTTAAATTTTGTCCCAATTCCTTAAGAATGACCCCTGAATCACAAAGGCCGTAGAATAGATAGTTGAAATTACTAAAAAAAAACTTTAGCGTAAAGAGCGAGGTATTACGAGGAGGTGAACCCCTCATATGCATAATAATTTCTGTTCGTTTTAAGTTTTAATGCTGCTCCTTGATTTCAGTTGAAAAATCTTTTCATATTTATTTTTTCATTCTTTTTTTAAATAATGCTAGAAAATCCTCCACCCCCTTGATTGAAATTCTCTTTCCCCACGACAAATTTCTCCATGGAAGGATCCTCCCACGTACCCTCCCCCTTCAACTTCTCCTCTCCCCCAAAATCAAAAATCCCCCTGAAAACGCCTATACACTTCCCAATAACCATTGCTACATGTAAATACTGGTCTCAGTTTGTAACTTGCAGCCCCTCCCGCGGGGACTCTAGTGGAGTAAGTCGTCCCAAAGACATAATTATCAGGTTTTTGACTATGGTGAATAAAAATGCTTTCTCAGAATTTTGATTCGGTGACTTTGGGGAAAGAATGAGGGTGGGAGGGGGCCTAGGTTCCCTCCAATATATTTGGTCTCTTAAAAAAGGCACTAGAACTTTTAATTCCCGTTAGAATAAGCCCTCTTGCAACAGTATAGGACCACTGGTTCGATACGATCACCCCTAGGAAAAATAAAAAAAAAAAAACAAAAAGAAACAAACAAATAAACACGCACTGTCCTGTGCTCGGTCTTCTGGCAAAAAAACAAAACAAACGAATATCTACATTTTTGTAGATAAGAGCTTGAAACTTCTACTATGTGGTTCTCTGATACGCTGAATGCGATGGTGTTATTTTCGTTAAGATTCTATGTCTTTTAGGGAGTACTTCCCCCTATTTTGTAAAATAAGGCAAATTTTATCAGGCTCGTAACCTTTGGTGGGTAAGACTAAACTTGATGAAACTTATATGTTTAAGATCAGCATTAAAATGCAATTCATTTGATGTAACTAATTGGTATCAAAATTCCGTTTTTAGAGTTTCTGTTACTATTGAGCCGGGTCGCTCCTTACTGCAGTTCGTTATCACGAACTGTTTGATTAACGGCAAATTCATTGTGAGGGGAATAAATAACAATATCATCTACAAATATTAGTTTTCTAGTTAAATGTCTTTCGAATTACCTGAGAGTAAGTAGGCTGGAATAATTTTGACCCTACTTTGTGATGCCTGTGGGGGGGGGTCCCTCTACCCCTGAAAAAAGAACTTATCACTAAGTATATGACTTTTGAATCATTTTGACAACAAATCATTTAACACACCTTCGGTTACATCACAGAAACGCTCTTGGCATTCAACAGGCTAAACTGTCATCTGCGCTTTACTGAGAACAAAATATCTTTTAAAAGTTTTCTCTCTTATAACGCTAATAATCTAAAAGTGCGAAATCATAGGTCCAGTCTATAGTCGGACTACTTTCATTAGTTTTTTTTTTTTTTTTAAGTGACCTTGGTTATTCTGGCGATTCTATTTCGTTTGTTTATATCTTCAATTCTTAAATACTCAATTAAAAAAATATTGCTTGAAATAAATTGTTTCAGAAAA
This sequence comes from Artemia franciscana, assembly GCF_032884065.1. Taxonomy (NCBI): domain Eukaryota; kingdom Metazoa; phylum Arthropoda; class Branchiopoda; order Anostraca; family Artemiidae; genus Artemia; species Artemia franciscana. The sequence goes on along the minus strand of NC_088863.1, from coordinate 28,929,175 downwards.
GTGGAAATGAAGCTCTGACGTTTAGAATTATTAGGAATGAATTAGAAATAATTAGGGGGCGTTGCCTATTTCTGTTCGCAATACTTTCTGTTCGTTTCAACTTTGACTTCATTACGTATGTGATTGTCTCATCTATTACTTGATATAGGCTGGGTGTCCACAAAGTCTGGATGCGTACAAATTTTAATATTTTATTCGACATTTTTGTATATAGGAGCTTGAAACTTCTACAGTAGGGTTCTCTAGTACGTTGAATATGATGGCTTGATTTTCACAAAGGTTTTTTCGAATTTTAGGGGGTGTTTTCCCACTATTCCAAAAATCTGTTAAATTTTCTCAGGTTCGTAACTTTTGATGTGTAACACTAAATATTATGAATCTTATATATTTGGAATCAGCATGTATATACTGATATCAAAACTCTGTTTCTTAGTGTTGAGTTTCGGTAAATTTTAAAAATTCGTATATATCCAGACTTTGTGGACGCCCTGTAGAGATTTATGTTCAGTGCAAGTTCGAATAATTGTTTAAATTTATTTTCCACTTCTTTGGCTCTGTGTAATTCTTCAATTTCCTTTGATTAACTCCTTTATTAGATTTTAAAAAACTTAATTCTAAATAAGTGTGCACCATGCTACGCAGTGTTATAAGAATTTGAGGACTTTTAGGGCAGACAGTTTTTTGTTAATCTATTACAGAAACCATTCATTCTAAGGTAGCTATTTTGTCTGCAGGACAGTCACACACATTGCAATAATACGCTTCCTCCAAAAGCCAAAAGATCAAGAAGAACATTTCAAGGATCAAGGTTTCTTTTTCTTGTAGGTTGAATCCGGAAGCTTTTTACAAAAAGTAACAGGAAATCTCCAAACTGGAGTGATTCTTAAAGATGTTACAATGGAAGTGCATGGGGGCGAAGTTATGGCCATTCTTGGCTCCAAAGGTAATTTTGTAATATCTGTTTTCGATTAAACTCTCGACATTATATGCATTCTGTAGCAGGTTCGTAACATCTCCGTGATAAAATTATGAACAAAATCCTAATTACAACAGTTTTATTGTTCCTAAAACAAAGAGTAAGGATACCATAGAAATTATCAAACAGTTCGTTGTGATGAACTGGTAAGGAGCGACCCGGCTCAATGGTAACCGAAACTCTGAAAAACGGAATATACCAATAGATACATCAAAAGAATCAGATTTTTATGCTGATTATAAATATATAGGTTTCATCAAGTTTAGTCTTGCCCATCAAAAGTCACGAGCCTGAGAAAATTTGCCTTATTTTTGAAAAAATGGGGACGCACCCTCTAAATGTCAGAGAATCTTAATGAAATCACACCATCAGATTTAGTGTACCAGAGAACTCTAATGTAGAGATTTCAAGCTCCTATCTGCAAAAATGTGGAATTTTGTATTTTTCGCAAGAAGAAAGATCACGGATGCGTGCTTATTTGTTTTGTTTTTTTTCCTAGGAGAGATCGTTTTGACCCAGAGGGGTCTCATTCGAACGAAATTAAAAGTTCTAGAGCCTTTTTTAAGTGGCCCAAAAATTGAAGAGCAGCTAGGGCCTCCCACGCTCATTTTTTCCCCTAAGTCACTTGATCGAAATTTTGACACAGCCGTTTTGTTCAGCATAGTCGAAAAATCTAATAACTATGTCTTTGAGGATGACTTAGTCCCCCACAGTCCCTGGATTAAGGGCTGTAAGTTATGAACCTTGCCCCTTGGTTACATACAGTATTGGCTATTGGGAAGTATACAGACGTTTTCTGGGGGATTTTTCTGATGGTTAGGGGGATCGTAAGGCTGGGGCTACTTGGGAGAATCTTTCCATGGAGGAAGTTTTCATGGGGGAAGCGACATTTCTGTGAAAGGGGCGCCGTGTTTCCAAGCATTATTTAAAAAATAATCAGAAATTAAATTTAAAAAAAAAAGTTTTTTCAACTGAAAGTACGGTGGAACACTACAACTTAAAACGAACAGAAACTATTACGTAAATGAGGGAGTTCGTCCCCTATTCAATACCTCACTCTTTACGATAAAGTTTTTTCAGTACTGTCAAAAGAGCTGTTTATTCTAATAAACAGGGGTCAGTAAAGGGGGTTTGTGATTCAGGGGTCATTCTTAAAGAATTGGAACCAAATTCGAACTTAGGCGTAAACAGCGAACCCCCTTATATACGTAATAATTTCTATTCATTTTAAGTTTTAATAATGCTCTTTACTTTCAGTTGAAAAAACGTTGTTTTTTTCAAACTGATTAAAGTCACTTTTTAAAGTTTAGATAAAGCACTTTAGGATTCTGCTTAAATGTTTCGTTTAATTGGGTATCGCTTCTGTACAATGAGTTCAATCCAAACAGTGGCTCTCGTTTTGATTCGGAAAAGCTCATGATTATTTTGTAGACAAGTCTGGAGTGAAGCCATCTTGATAGTATTATGACTAGTCACTAGGTTTAGAATTTGTATTATAACTTGAAATTCTCGGTTGTACAGAGAGAATTTCCGAGTCTCATATTATGGTTTATTTGTTCTTCATTTCGAGTAATAATAAATCGTGTTTTTTTTTACAATTTAAAATTGTATAAGACTCATTTCTGGTATTATAGCTGGTGAGACAAAGAGGATACCTGATAAATCAATTTATTGTTTTGTATGCTGTTCAATAACTTTGCGCCTAGTAAAATAATATTTATTTGTATGATAAAGTTTTTAAGATGATTTTAATTGTGTACTGAAAGTTACTCACATCAAACCTGGTGTAAGACTATGAGTAGCGTTATAGATTAGTTTGTTAGTGTTAGGTACCTACTTTTGACTCCTAAATCAACATTCTATTTTTTTGTATTTGGCTTTTGTGTTTCAGTAAAGTGATAGTATGTCAAATAGGCTGTGAAACAATAATTTTTATTCGTTCCAAGTTTCTAATTTGCTCTTAAGTTCCCTCAGAAAAACTTTTTTTTTTAAATTGAGCACGCTAAAACAATACTCGAGATGACAGCGCTAGTCTTCCGGTTTTTACGATTGTACCGAAGATTTACGACGGTTTTTTAATGTCATATAAGTTTTATATAAGAAACACTCTGTCCAAATCTCTTAAAAATGAGGTGGAATCCCTCCAAAATTAACTTCTGAGTGCGTAAGAAAAGGGGGAGAGCGAAAACAGAAATAAAAAAATAGCTCATTGAAGCTTTGAAAAAGTATTTTATTACTAAAGATACCGTAATAAAAACTCTTGGAACATATATAACATAAGCCCACCCTCCCACTGAAAAATTTCATCCAGTTGTCTGAGATTCATTTCTGTGTTCGTTGCTTTGTGTAAGGATGAGTCCTGAGATCACTTCTGTAAACGTTGAACACACCGATACAGAAAACTTTGGTTCCCCTCTACTTGGAAGATATGTCTACGGGAGTCGTATATTCATGAATGTCCAATTACTTATGAAAAAAGGAAATTGTTTTATATATTTCATTCAAAGTAATTAGTTTAAAAATGAAGTGATAATTATAATAATTAAATTACCATGAGAAATTTCAAACCATCTGTTAAGTATGGAAGCATAATGAAAGTTTTCATAACCCATCATTAATTGCAGGAAGTGGAAAAAAGGTTTTGCTGGATGTAATATCAAGACGTGCACAAGGTCCGACGAGAGGCCAAATATGCCTGAATGGGGTGCCCATGTCAATGCGACTATTTCAAGAATCATGCGCGTTTGTGACAAATAAGTGTGATCTTCTAGGTAGCCTAACTGTCGCACAGACTCTAAATTATGCTACTCAGTTAACTATTGGAAAGAAGGTAAGAAATAAGAAAATGCAGTACAAATCTACGATTGAGTTGGGGTCTAAAATTGACAAAATGACCAAAAATTAACCTCGAACTTCAATCTTTCGACCTATCTGATCCACCTTCGTTAAAACAACCCAACTATAAGCGAAAACATAAAAAAAAACGGTAAAATTCTAGTTAATTGACTTCTTGCTATCTCGGATAGGGGTTAGGTTAGGAAAATGAAACTTTCAGGGATGAATCTACAGACTAAAGTATCTCCCGGGAAGTTATTTTGAAGCAACTACCTCCACTCCTTCTACCTCTAGAGGGCCCTGACCTTTGATGACCTTTAAAAATATATATATGTTATAAAAGTGAAACCTTGCAAAATAGATCTTTTGCTTAATTGAAGTACAACAAAATTGTTTTCAGCTTCTTAACTTTGCTCAATTCCATTTTATAAGGTTTTAAAGATATGCAAATACATTTCCTAAATTTTGAAAAAAAAACATTGATATGGGCCAAAATTCTACTCAAATAACAGGAATCGCAATTTCAGAGCTAAAGGCAGAGAAAAAGCAACTAGTAACTGAAAATTCAGGTAAAATGTTGTTTTGTCAAAATTTCAATAGGTATAGACCTGTCATGTAGGCAAATTTCAGGGCTCTCTAGAGGGAGAAGGAGTAGAGATGGGTACTTTAAAATACCTTCGCGGGATATACTTTAGTCTGTAGATTCATCCCTGAAAGTTTCATTTTCCTAACTTAAACCCTTTCCAAGATAGCAAGAAGTCAATTAACTAGAATTTTACCAAAAAAATTATACTGGCTATGCTATGTTTCTTAAACTGGCTGTCTGTAACAGTATTGAAAGCAATCCTTCTGTTTTGCAGAATTTTCTTTAATCTTACATATCGAGGAGGGCTCCCCTTTTTGGATAATTCGAATAAATTTTGGAATAGAGAATTACGGCAAATACACAATTTTTTTTTCGCCCTTGAAATTCTAAATTTTCTTAATGTTTCTTAACATTGCTTTTACCTTACGGTTGTTTCTGTATTTGGGACAGAACATCATACAACATCTCGTGGATTTTTGGGCTAGCCAATAGTTACTACTCAAACTATTTTTTGTGTTCTGCTTCAAAATGTTAATATATTCTCATAAAAAATCATTATTTCCAGCTTTGTCGAAAGTTCAGAAAACTAGGTGATTAAAAATTAATGTTTACTCAAGATCTCATTCAACGATAACCAAAGGCTATATCTTTCCTTAACTATATACTGCCACTTCTTACGTTCTGTGGTTTCTATTAGTTCTAGTTTTTTTTTAGTGAGGTGTTTAGTTTGCAACTCATTTCTTCTCTATATTTTGAACCATGAATTGTTCTTTGTGGATAGGCGAAAGAGGATAAGAGCAATGCAATAAAATAAGGACGAAAACACGGGGCTGCTACCATCTGAACCTCTATTGCTAGAGCTAATGCTCATGAAAGAGTTTAATCTTTTGCTAAGGCTAATGCTGTTGATTGAGTTTAACCCAAGATAAATGACGTTTGAAAAGCGAATATCTTTGTTTGGATATGAAGCTTTCATAACTCGATGTGCGAATTTTTTCTCGAAGGTGGGGGGGGGGGCTGCATGCAAAAAATGCATTTTTAGACAAACAATTCTCAGTTAAAGGCTTTAAAAGTAAGACTTAAAGATATTTTAGTTCATTTAATAGTAACCATTTGACAGAAAAATTTATTTTAGGTATCTGGATTTATAAAGAAGTCACGCGTCAAACAAGTTATGGCAGATTTAGCCCTCCTTCATGTAGCCAACCGACCAGTTGGCCAACTTAGTGACAGCGAATATAAAAGGCTGGCTATTGGGATACAGCTTGTTAGAGATCCGGGTGAGTTCTTTCTATCAGAAAATCAAGATAAAAAGAATGCATTATACCACTATCAAACTTGAAAAAAAAAGTTGAAACAGAGCTATAAATGAAGTCACACTTTAATTTATGTATTTCTCCGAGCCTGGGCCATATTTGGCCTATACACTTTAGGAAGTATCTTTCTGTTTTGGTAGAAATGGATTCAGTATGGAATTTTTTATTTATTTATTGGTATTCCGGGCCTGATTTAGTAATACGGAAAGAGGAAAATAGAAGAGGCGCGAAGGTTTGGTTTTGTGCTGTTTTTTCTTTTTCAGAGGTTGCAAAGCACAGCGGGTAAAGCCGTGCCTGGAAACTCTGCATGTTGCAAATTGTTCAAGGAATGGTGACTCTTGGTGAAAAAAAAAAACAAAAAAAAAACAAGGAACTGACACAGCTTTATGCTTCTGTGTTGGTCCAATATGGCTAGGATTTTTTTTTTTCTTTTTTTTACAAACACCGGTATTAATATCTTACATAAAGAAAGCGGTCATTATTGGGGGGAAGTGGTGGCACTGTATTATTTGTTTCATTTATTTATATACCATGTAATTTCCTATTGTCTTTTTCGTTGTCAAGTAGTGAGTTATTGTCGTCATGCCCAGGTTATAATTTATTTCTTTTTTAAGTTAGACAAAAGATATGGCCAATTTATAAAAGTAAAGATTGACACTAGTGTCGACAAAAACAAATCAGCAACGTCATCTAGCCTATGTGCGTTTCGTGGCATTTGTTCCAAGCTTCGAATGTGTGTTTTCCAGAAACTGAATCCAGATACTAGTTATTATACTAATTTTGCCAATTACCCTGATTTTTGCTTATTATTACAACAATAGATTGCCAAGGAATACCAAAACAAAGAAAATAGTCTGAAAGAGACAAACGGGTGCATGGCCAGGCTAGTAAAGTAAAATGAAGAGAAACAAAAATCAAACAAATATATATATATATATATATATATATATATATAGTTAGTCTGTTTTGGTTTTATAATGTTTTCTATTTATTTTATTTTAGTTTTAGGTTTTAGCTGTTTTTTCATTAATTCTACATTTAAGACGCCTTGTTTTATACATATTTGATTTTTGTTTCCCTTAATTTTCCTTTACTGGCCATGGACCATTTTTGTTTCCCTTTACCAGCCATAGACCCGTTCGTCTCTTTTAAATTCTTTTCTTTGTATGCCGGACCAGTTCAGCTTTAGATCTTTTATAAGGAACACCAAACGCCATAACACCAGTGAACGGCAGTGAAAACCAGATATTCAAATCCAAGTAACAGATTCTGATCGAGCCTGGTCCGCTCTTTCAACCTTACGGTAGTTTTGACTTGGATGGTCACTGGGACAGGTAACATTAGCAACTAAATCAATCGGAAGTCGTTCAGCTTGCAAAAAAGTAAGTAAACCTTAAAAGCATTTACAGTTGTCCGAAGCTAATTACCAACTCAAATTAAATACAACTTAAGTGAGTTTTTTTTTTTTAATCTGAAATTTCTGATTTCAAATTTTGGAAAGCTAGATTAGGACACAAATTTTAAATTCAAATCTTGGGTAAAACATATAATAAATGGAGACCAATAGACATTACGCAAACGGCGCAATGTTTGCACCAGTGTTAACATGAAAAATAGCTTGCATAAATTCTGGTTACTCCTATTTTATAACGTCACTAGTTTTTGTTTCAAAATCCACAACTTCTTATTTATCCTCCTTTCTGAAAACTTTCACTAAACAATCAAGAAACATTACAATTTCTCCAGATTCTGGGTTGTGCAAATACATTACTTAAAAAAAAGATTCTGTGATAATCTAAATTAATGACAGTAATATTATCAGACGACCTATTGGCACATTTCGAAGCTTTCAGTAATTTCTATGTGGTTTATTACCAGCAGGGATTTATATACAACCTATCGTTTTGCTCAGGACTCAAAAATGCAATTTTTTGTCGTGAAAGTAAATAATGACGTTAATGCTTAAAACATGTAGGAATTCCCTTTAAGTATGAAATACCTCCTATTATAAACCAAATCCTATTTATAATGAGATTTAGCTTCCGACTTAGAGAAAATAATATATAGTAAAGGGGGTTGGTTTGCTTTTGCGGAAATATGTTTCTTTTTTAAGTTGAACTTTAGAATAAAGAATAAGGCCAAGGCTGGAAGGACCATGATATTTAAGATACAGCCTTCACGTTAAACGTTTTAAAATAAAATCTTAGATTTCGTTAGAAAAAACTTTTTGTTTAATAATCAGAAAAGGTTAGGCTAAACCTAAAAAGTAATGTTGATAGGTCATTTATCTATAATTATGAGTTTTTTAATATTACCCCCACATCTCCCCACGACAAGTTTTCACTTTCCGTGTATCCTCACTGCTCACAAGGGCAAGGTGCTGTAAGTAACTTTCCAAGAAAAAAAATCCTCCGGTCATTTCACCCAAGATAGTTAAAAGTTAAGAAATTCGGAGCGGTGAGATACTTTGTAATTTTGGTCAGATCGATTGTCGGGTTGTGGGTGCAGGCCGTGAGTGACCCTTGAGCAGAGTGATAACTTCATACTGCGTTTTCCACTACAGCGCTCATGCTGCATGTTTAGCTTCTGATCTGATTAGTGCCTTGAATGCCCTCAAGGGAAATCGGTTCTTTAAAAAACACCTTATCTCGTCCATTGTAAACTTTTTAGTTTGTGTGGTCACACAATTTAAGATTCATTGGGTGGTATCTCCATAGCTGGTAGAACTTGAACAGGAGATCCGAATAAACAACAGAAAACAAAAAGCACAACACCAAATTTCCCAAAAATCTTATAAAAATCATTTAATTTCATTCATTTTCGGTAGTATATAGATAAATTTAATTTTAATGAAACTTATATCATCAGAAAGTATGGATTTTGTTTTTTGCTTCAGCGGAGCAGAATCGTCTTTTAAAGTTTAGGAAAGGACAGTCCCTAAAAATATTCTTGTATACCTGTTCATAAAACGCTGAAAACCTGTTCAGAAATAATGTCATCTGATTAACCTAGGCACTTTGGGAGTTCCTATGGTGTCACCAGCTTTGATTGATAGACTGGCCCATACAGTTTCACTGTCTTTTCAACCAAATTTCATAGTCAAACCATAGATTCTCAATAGATTTCAATGATAACCTATTCCCTTGGATGGATTCGCTAATGGACCCTCTGTCTTTGGCATGTTCAGCCGACGTTGAGGCTCGCAAAATGATCTGTAGTGTATCAAATCCTCTTAAATGCAAGTTTTGGTAAAAACCAAGTACTGTTCGGTAAATATATACTTGCACTACTTTGGTTTTGGATATCTGTATTGCAGTAACACCCTTGTAATCAACAAGCTTAGGAAGTCTTGAGATCAATTTATGGTGGAAGCTGAAAGTCATTTGCCAATAATGTCAGCTATGTATCGTCGCTGTCGCGTCTAAAAATCGCTTCGACATTTTCATATTTCTGATATAGTTAACAAAAGCTGTTGGTTAAGCTGCTCTCAAAAGGGTATCAGCAAGACAATGTAGATAAGGAGAATCAAAGTGTGACTGGATATACCTTGCCCTTGTGATCCCTTCTTTGAATTACATAAAAAAAACTAGTTTTTTAACTGAAAGTAAGGAGCGGCATTAAAACTTAAAACGAACAGAAATTACTCCGTATATGAAATGGGTTGTCCCCTCCGCAATCCCTCGCTCTTTACGCTATGTTTTAAAAAACAGAATTGTGGCAAAGAGACAAACTTTAGCGTAAAGAGTGAGGGATTGCGGAGGGGACAACCCATTTCATATACGGAGTAATTTCTGTTCGTTTTAAGTTTTAATGCCACTTCTTACTTTCAGTTAAAAAAAACTAGTTTTTTTATGTAATTTCTGAACGTTTTTGAATTAATGCATGTTTGATTTTGGCTCTCCACACATAAATTATTAAAATGAAATTTGCATATTAATTCCTTTTTTGGCTAAATGGCTTTCTCTTAGTTTTGATCAGACGATTTTGAGAAATAAAGGGTGGGGAAGGAGGCCTAGTTGCCATGCAATTTTTCGGTTACATAAAAAGGCAACTATAAATTTGAATTTTTAACGAATGTTTTTATTAGTAAAAAATATACGTAACTTAAGAATTAACTTACGTAACAAACTTTTATATTCTTAAATTTTTATTATGTATATGAGGGGGTTTGTACCCTCGTTAATACCTCGCTCTTTACACTAAATCGTAAGTTTTGTCCCAATTCTTTAAGAATGACCCCTGAATCAGAAAGGCCGTAGAATGAATAGTTGAAATTACTAAAAACACTATAGCATAAAGAGCGAGGTATTTATCTCCTCCTAAATACCTCGCTCTTTATGCTAAAGTATTTTTAGAACCCCTTATATGCGTAACAATCTATGTTCGTTTTAAGTTTCAATGCTACTCCTTACTTTCAATTGAAAAAAACTTTTCCATGTTCATTTTTTCATTGTTTTTTTTTATAATAATTTTAGAAAATCCTTCGCCCTTTTCATTGAATTTCTGTTCCCCCATGACATATTTCTCCAAGGAAAGATCCTCCCACATAGCTCCCTCCCCTCAAACCCTCAATCCCACCCCCAAAACCAAAAAAAAAACCTGAAAAGGTCTATACACTTCCCAATAACCATTATTATATGTAAACACTGGTCGAATTTTGTAACTTGCAGCCCCTCCCCCAGGGGCTGTGGGGGAGTAAGTCATTCCCAAAGACATTAGTTATTATGGTTTTTGACTATGCGGAACAAAATGGCTATCTCAGATTTTTGTTCTGGTGACTTTGGGAAAATAATTAGCGTGGGAGGGGGCCTAGGTGCCCTCCAATTATTTTGGTCACTTAAAAAGGGCACTAGAAATTTTCATTTCCGTTAGAATGAGCCCTCTTGTGACATTCTAAGACCACTTGGTCGATACGATGACCCCTGGGGAAAAGAAAAAAAAACAAACAAACAAATAAACACGCATCCGTGATTTGTCTTCTGGCAAAAAATACGAAATTCCACATTTTTGTAGATAGGAGCTTGAAATTTTTGCTATAGGGTTCTCCGATACGCCGAATGCGATGGTGTGATTTTCGTTAAGATTCTATGACTTATAGGGGTTGTTTCTCCCTATTTTCCAAAATAAGGCAAATTTTCTCAGGCTCGTGATCTTTGATGACAAAGATTAAATTTGATGAAACTTATATATTTAAACTCAGCATGAAAATCCGATTCTTTTGATGTATATTTTAGCATCAAAATTCCGTTTTTTAGAGTTTCGTTTACTATTGAGCCGGGTCGCTCCTCACTACAGTTCGTTACCACGAACTGTTTGAAACAGGTAAATATAAACAGTTTTTGGCTATAATGTCAGATGTGCGAAAATGCCACTGACGATATTGTGTTGCGCTTTAAGATGTTCTTTCTACAATTTTAGTCTCTAAAGCCTCCAAACCCTAAAAATTGGCGGTTCATGCAGATTTAGAGGGTCAGTTGGGGCAAGTAGTATTTGCCCCCATAGATTCCTTCCTCCTCCTATTAAGCTGAGAATTTTGTCCTAGGTCTTTTTCATTGAAAAATGCTCTTTTTTGTTGAAAAGCAAATTTTCATTGATAAACAATAATCTTGCCCCTCCCCCTCAAATATTTTGAAAAGCACATTGTGCCCTTCGTTTAGAATTATAGCGTTCCTTATCTTGAAAGACAAACTCCTATTAACGTTGAAGATAATAGGAGGTATTCCTCCCCTGGGGCAACAAAACCACCTTTGGAGCGATCGCTGAAACCACCTTTGGTTTGTAGTTTCGCTGAAGCGAAACTACAAAAAGTAACGTGGGAGAATCATCTTTCACGGCAAGTGCGACATTAAAAAATAGAGCACGATGAAAAATGAAACAGATGCACCGGATGAAATGTATTTAACCCGGGTTGAATTGAAGCAATGCACATAGTAGTACTATAGAACTGAGAACCTCTTAAGGGTCATCCGTGGTTTTATCGGGGTGGATAACCCGAGTTTTTCATTTTGTATGCTTTCTACTGTATTTTGGCATGGCATGTATTCTTCTTTCCTTCTAATTGAATAGTTGGGAAATTGATGAAAATGACCAAATGATCCTGCAATTGATTATAATTAAGTAAAATTTGAGCACTAAGTAATAAAACCAAAGTATTATTTTCAAATATATTTTAGCTCTGACTTAGAATCAGCCGACATAAAAAGTGAAATCTTATGACTCTGCTGTATATAAATTGAGAATATACTTGCTGTAAAGTTTTTATCAATTATATACAAAAAACCGGATATTAGATTCGTGATCGCCATTAGGGCTGCCGAAAGCAGTTTCATTTAAATACGGATGGCGGGGAAAATCAATTTCGGTTTTGACTTAATAGGGTTTTTTGTTTCAAGAATGGAGTTTCTTTTCTTTTTGTCCAAGTCAAAATGCAGCAGAATAAATATTTTTTCGATGAAGCTAACAAATATAACATAAAATTCCTATGCACAAAACTACTAACACACAATCTATTTCCCTGGATTTTACCCCATCACCACAGAAAAGAACTGAGGAAATGTACAACAATTTTGCAGCTATTGGAAAAAACCAGGCAGATCCCTTTCTCGTTGTGCTGAAGTTTTTTAGTGCTTTGAAAAAGCTTTTTATGTAAGTTAAACGGCTCTTGTGTTTCACGAGTCGTTCTTAAAGAACTGGGACAAAAAGTCAAACTTTGGCGTAAAGAACGAGGATTGAGGAAGCGGTTGTATGTTCATTTTAAGTTTTAATGTTGCTCGTTATTTGCAGTTGATTTTTTTTATTATTTGATATTGATATAGAAACGATAGTTTTTGTTAACTGCGGTACTTTGAAGATTTAGCACCCCCTCCCCCCTTAACGATTTCCCGAAAATGGTCAACAATGCTTCTGGAGAGAGATCATTCTTCAGGATAAAACTAATAAAAAAAAGTGTATAATATCAACAATAAATCATGATAGACTACATAGTTTAGCAATCATGATGACTGAAAGTGAAGACACAAGAGAAATAGATTTTAAAGCTATTTTAGAAGCATTTGCAGAACAAAAACTTATAAATATGTAAATTCATATGCCCGTATTCGGTGATGTGAAGTTCAAAAGGCATTTTCAGTAGTTTAATAATATCCAAGGGATAAATACGTAATTTAACGTTAGCACAAAATGAGTACAAGATCAAGAGAACTACCTGAGAAATATAAATGTACGACAGGTGATAATGAAAAGATTAGACCTTGAAAAGTGATTAGACAAATCCAATCAACTAGGGCAAAACGCACTGACAAAATGTCTGAAGCAATTATAAGCGAGAATAAAAATCAGAGATGTGTAGTTTAAATATTGGCAAAACCGACAATTTGAACAAGTTAAAAACGAAAATGAAGAATGTATAAATATGAAATTATAAAATAGTGGCAGTTCACAACAACTCGAAAACGAAAGTGAAGAGCGAAAAAAAATATGCAGCTACAAGACATGCGACAATGAAATTCAGAATGAATCAAGGTGAAAACGAAGAACAGAGAATGTGTGGTTCGAAGACATACGGTGGTGAGAAAAATAAGTGTGCAATTAGAAGATAATCAGCAGCTAGAATTACAAGCAACAGCAGGAATAAGAACTTGCCAAAGATGAAAGTGAAGAGCAAAGAATTGTAGGGTTAGCAGATATGACCAAATTCAGCAGATTCAGAGCCCAAATTTGTTTCTGAAGTATTGTATTCTCATTATATTTTGGTATATTTCATAAGGACTGACCTAACTCCACTTCTCAAGTGTGCACCAGTATATACACAAGTACCAAAAAAATATTATGTTTGAAGAACAGCAACCATCACAATCTTCGATGCCTACAAATTGTGGCATAAAACCTAGTAAAAAACTACAAAGATACCATAAACTGCCCAAGTGTTGTTTACACCTCATTGGAGCCCATCAACTCTGTATGTATTCACTGTGGATCCTCCATTATCCCAGAGTAAAAGTAGACAACAAAAATTATTTACTTGGAAGCTGCTGCCTGCTTGGTCGAATTGCATGTTAGCATCAACAATTTCCAAATGTATTTGTTTAGCGAGTTACAGGACATTACTTGCTCTCTATAGAGTTCCACAAACATACGAAACTGGAACTCATGTTTCGCTTTAGCTTCATTCAACGTAAGGGATGATCAAACCAAAAATAGTCATAAAATTTTCTGCTCAAAATAGCTGGACAAGTTTATCAGAAAATCAGTTTAGCGGCCCACCTATCTAAGACCACTGAAAGGTGATTTTGAACCATATTCATATGGTCGAATGTACTTTTTGGGCCCCAATGTAGATGTTAAAGAACACCTTTCACATCTTTTAAATTATTAGATCAGTCGTAACCCAATAGATCTCTAGAAAGAAATATTGTGAGACACAAACAGCTATGCTAAAGGCTATGTGAAAATGTAATATACATATATATATATATATATATATATATATATATATATATATATATATATATATATATACATATATATATATATATATATATACATATATATATATATATATATATATATATATATATATATATATATATATATATATATATATATATATATATATATATATATATATATATATATATATATATATATATATATATATATATATATATATATAAATTTTCTAGAAAATTTAATATATAGAAGGGGGACCGTAAAAAAAAATTACAATTAGACCCCACACCCAGTCGATCCGGTCCTGTAAGAAGGCATACGAAACCCCTATTAGTAACACATATCACTTAAAAAGACAGATCAGATCATGATCTTAAACCATTACAAGACAAAGGAAATTGTTTCATTCTTCTTTATGACGATCTTAAGAGATAACTCATGTTCACCTAGTTCATTGTGCTGAAATTCGTTTTAATTTTAGTTGTTATTCTACTTGATGAGCCAACAGTGGACCTGGATCCCCTTCACACATATCTAATCGTATCTATCCTTTCGAATCACGCACGGAAGTATAACCGAATCGTAGTGATGACAATGGAAAAGCCTCGGTCAGACATTTTCCCGTTTTTGGATCGTGTCACATATTTGTGTCTTGGTGACGTAGTTTACTCCGGATCTACACGGTTAATGCTTGACTATTTCCGTAGCATTGGTTTCGCCTGCCCAGAGATGGAGAACCCATTGATGTACTATTGTAAGTCAAAATTGATCCTTCTTTATGCTTTTTCAGGGACACCCTGAAACTTAAATGAAATGTGTTTTACCCAAGACTAAAAATTTTGTTTGCGGGAAAAGGGCTAGAAATGGAAAAATATGCATAAGAGTTTTATTGAAAATGACTTAATAAATATACGGTAGAGGTTATCTGAGTTAATGTTGACCAAGAGTATCTCGAATAAACAATCAACAAGGAAACATTTGGTAAAATCAATGTAACTCGACCAAAACTGTTAGATAAGCGTCTGTTTTTGTATTATGAATGAAAAATTACAAGGAGTAACAAAATACCACGATCGTCAATGATAGCGATCTCCCACTGCGCAGTACCATACACAAAGAAAGAGACTATAATTTTTGTTTACGGTGCCCTCACCACCATGGTATATTAGATTGTTATTTTAATAAAGTACTTTATATTTTTTAGTTATTGACAGTTGGCAAAGCGCTAAAATAACTGGCATTGTACTTTAGCAGGGAGTGCAGTTATGCAAGTAGAATACCTCGGTTAAAATAGAACTTGGTTAGTATTTTTCCTCTTTTATGCTCCTTTTTTTTGGGCCATAAAAATGTCCTTTGAAATTTGATGTAGGATCTTTGTTGTTTTTTTCTAATAACTGGTGGAATAGCGCTATCCAAAAATTTTTTGGATTGGGCTATTTTATGGCCCTTTTTTGGGCCATAAAAATGTCCTTTGAAATTTGATGTAGGATCTTTGTTGTTTTTTTTCTTTCTAATAACTGGTGGAATAGCGCTGTCTAATTTTTTTTTGGATAGAGTTATTTTTGTGGCCCTTTTTTGGGCCATAAAAATGTCCTTTGAAATTTGATGTAGGATCTTGGTTTTTTTTTTCTAATAACTGGTGGAATACCGCTATCCAAAAAACACCGAACGTCTGTTAAGAACTGTTTTTCGTGAAATTCTTAGTGAGTTTTCAGAAAATTTAAAGACACTAAAATAATTGTATTTCTATTATAAGAAGAATATAAAGCAATGCTAGTTGTTATTATTGTTGTAAATATCCTGCCACGAACTAGCTAATTACGTAAAACTTCTCATCAGAAAGTACTTTTTCTTTCATGACTCATTAAGTTAACCCTCACGATTCTTTTCATTCTCTTTTCATTTTCAGGTTAAGTTTAAATTTGGTAAAAATTTTGGAATGTTTCAGAATTGTGTTAGGATAGTTTAAAATTATTTAATCAATCTAGTTACTAAGTTTATCGTCAGATGTTAATCAAACTTCTTTGTCGTCGGCATGTTGGGAACCAGAAGGAAGGGGTGTGGCCCCTTACTAGGTCCACTAATGGCCTTGCTCGCATAATTTGCTGTAACTTAATTATTAATCTTTAATATGACATTGCAAATGGCTTTTGCAGATGCCAAAACAAATGATCTTAGTCATGCGCATTTCTAGGATTTTCTGTTTTGGAGGAAGGGACGGGGTTGGTTTTCTTTTTCTTCTTTTGTTTAATTCTTTACATTCAGTTCTCGTTTTAGCTGTCTTAGCATAATTATCTTCAATTTCTAGGGAAATTGTCCTCGCTTAGGCTTTGAGCGGTAGCTAACAGAATTTATAATGGTAGCTAACAGAATTTAAACAGAATTTATAGCAGTTTAAATATTTGATTTATCTCCTTTTTTGAACAAAGAGGCAAAATGGTTAAAAACTAGTGTTTGATTATCTCGTTAATGAGCTCCTCAGTACTGCAGGCAATAAAAATCAAAACAATATCAATGAACACATGTGAAAAAGGAAGTGACCATATTTAATGTAATTGCAAGTCTACATTCATGCCCACCGCGTAATTTCCCTTTGAAAAAAAAAAATAAAACTTTGGAACTGAAATATCAACACGAAGCGCCAAATTTCCGAATCAAATGTCATCACGTTATGGTATTGTTCAAATAAAACTTATTTTTAACTTGACTATCGTCATAAATTCATTCTTTGTTTTTCATTCCATTTTTAAACTAATATTATCTTTACCTTTTGCATTTTTACAGCCATACCGATTATTCTCCTTTCCTTTTTTATCTCTTCAACGTATTGCATTCTTCCTTATCCCTTTAGCCCGATTCGTCTTATTTCTCTTTCTGGCCGCGAATACCAATGACATACGCGTGCCTACCCATAAAAATATCTAAAGTCGCTTATGTTTCTACTTGTTTATGTGTTCTCCAGAGCAGGTGCATCTCTGTCCGGCTTTGGATTATGGTTGAAATAGGTAATGAATATACCGTATAAATTTATCTATGGAGATTGACTGATGTATAAACACGGATCTGCAATAGTATCCCACCTATAAACCTTTTCTGGTTTCGCAAATATTTTTTCAACTCTCACTTTGTGTCACTGCTTGGTATTCTTTGTACTGTTTAACCTCGAAAATCGAAAGGTCGTCTAAGAAACGTTTTTTGAGGGCTTAGGTCCTCCCAAGCCGGTTGGCGCATCAGACAACAACGGTGTCTCTCCGCTGCGACCTCTCTTGTGCTTTACACCGAAGATGTTCAAGCGAAGATCTGGACGGTGCAGTATCCTTCTCAAAGCATCGACCGAGAGTTGCCCTTCGTTACTTGTAATAAAAAAAAAAAATACAGAAAAAGCCTTTTATTTTTTTGAATTTAATGACACTGAAACGTTTTTACAAATAGGTTCAAATATTTATTATCAAGTGATATTAATTTATGTATATATTGGGAGGGTGAAAATAAAATGATTAAGTAAAAGTTCATTCAGAAAGGGAGAAGCGCTTGTGCTGTTTTCAGAGACATGGCCGGGAATGCTTGTACTTTTATCAAACAATTCAGCAAGTGCATACCTTGTGAACTAAATGACATATACTGTTGAAGTTGAACTAAACCCCAATTGTTTTAATTTCAAGTTAAATAAAACGATTTATCCAAGTCAACTTTGTATCCAGTCAAATCCGGTTTGCGTAGAGCATTTTTGAGCTCTTGAAGTTGAATGATATCTATATTGGTATTTATAATATTTTACAATTTTAGTATGTTTATCCACTGTTGATCGTCGTTCGCGTGAAAGATTTATTGAATCTTCAAGTCAAATAGCAGCTTTAGTAGAACGATTTCGAACCGATGGGGCACCATTTCGCCGTTTGGTTTCAGTGGGACTCGACACTGAGCCGGTTGACGTACAGCATCGTGTTCCACTTACTGCTTATGGAAGTCCTGGCACATTTCAAACATTGACTTCCTTAACGAGGTAAGTATTTATTCTATTCTAATAATTGCTCAAAAATTGAGAATTGATTTCGACTGAAAATAAAAAGAAAAGATCATGCATTTAAGAGCATGCCAGAACACATCACAAGTGGAAAAACTTACCAATGGAACAACAATTTAAGGGTCTGTGCACAACAGAATTTAGAGGCTAAAGCACCCTCTTCCTTCCCTGCTTTTACATAACGAAGATCTAAATACCATAGACATGCTTAATAGTCCGTTTTTCTATTTGTACCAAAGAAATATTCAAAAACTGCAAATTTGCTACCTTCAAATGCTTATGGTATTTTTTGTGAGTTTTATTACTATTCTGTCGATAAATTGGTAAATAAACATATGTGGAAGCTGCAGAAGATCCTCCTCCTCCACTAATGAAATTTCATGCTATATCCCTCCCTCCAGACAAAATTTCTGGGTCCGCCCCTGAGAGGGGTTTACCATAAAAATATGGATTCTTATGTTTAATTGAAAAGAATACCAAAGAAAGGGAGGACGAAAATAACTACAGTCACAGTGAAGAAGTATCCTCTTTTCTTCAACTCTGAGAATTTTAAAAATATATACTTTGAATTTATAAATAACGAACTCTAAATACGTTAAATAAATAACGTTGAATGTTAAATAACGAAGCTTCTTTTAAAGTAAGTTTCCAATTTTATTCGCACAATTTTTGAAAGAGATCTAACGAATCCAATTGACGCCGCTGCTTGGAAACTTGTAGCTGTAATACCGGGTAATAAAAAAACCGGTAATACCGGGTAATAAAACCGGGTTCACCACTGAAAGATCGCAGTAAGTGTATGCTTTCCACAAGTTAACTAAATAGTGTTACAAAGCTGGAAACCAGTGAAAAATAAAGTAATAACCAAGCAGTTTGCTGAGCTCTTTTTAGAGTGATTTATTTCTTTTACTTTGAAATGATTCGTATCGGAGCAATGAAACTTACTGTAGTAGTAATGGGTTGTAGAAGTTACAAACTCGCTTGTTTACAGCTCGAAGTCTCGATAGCAAATTTTACGACCTAAAGGAGGAAAAACCGTGAAAATTTTAATGATTTTGTACTCCTTGAATACCAGAAGTATAAGGATTCCGGAACCAAGTCTCTCCCAAAAATATAGTTCGAATCAACAACAACAAAAAATCTACTTTCGTCTACAATCGAAACGAAAATATACTGATAACATTTCGGATAACATTTAACGGATAACATTTCTTTTGATAATGGGTAAAACAAGCCATAGAAAAATCCTTAGACAACACTGCCTCTCCATTTACAATTGAAACGAACATATACTGATATCTTGTAAAATTTCATAGCGAGAGAGTAATAAATTTTTCATTGTTTTCTTAAAAAATTTGCCCTTTATCGATATATTAGTGTTTCAATTGTGGAATTTTCGTTTCAAATATTGATAATTTTCTTTATCAATATCTCCCATGTATTACATTTTTACTAAAACAAAATGAAAAACTTGAATTTGTTCTTTTTTACAAAATGTCAAAAAGAGGTGTAAAAGGAAATTACATTTCCTTTTTATTAAGAAATCACCTGGAAAAAATCCAGCTTAATATTACATAGATTATTGGCGATTTCATTTCTTAGGAAGAATATCATTAAATAAAAATCACGACGATTAATCTTAATAGGAAAAGGTGGAACGTCCCCACTCCCATGATCAATTTGATCCGTTCAGAAATGAAAACCTGGCTATGTTCCTTATTTCAAGAGGTAGTAATAATTTACTACTGGGCAAGAAATTTGTTCCTTGCTTGCTCCGTATTTTGTCTGTTTAAGGCTGTTGATTGCTACCCTTTAGGATTGTGATTCCTGAATATGAAAATGACTGTTTTTATTTCTTCTTAATATAAGCTTCTGAGGTACGCAATAGGATGATAATCTCTCTAAGGTGACTTATCAAACATTCAGTTAAAATTAGTCTTTTGTCTTTCAAAGTATAAGAGCTTTACAATTCAAGATCTTTTCACATTTTGTAGATGTTCTGCATTGACAAAAGAGGTTGGAAATAACCAATCCATATCTGTAGTCTAGAAGAAGGAAGATACCATTAAAATGAAGGATATTAGAACTTCGTAGGTGGGGAAAAAACCGAAGCTTTGAATAGATTAGCGTAGAGGATGTTGGCACTGCGATAAGTTGATGTTAGTAACAAATTCAGTGTTATCCTTATATGTAATTATTACAACTCAGAAAAAAAAAACATTTTGGCCTTTGTAAACTGGTATTTTTTCTCTCTCCCTTTTATCAGTCTTTATGTACTCGTATTGATAATTATTATTATGACACTCGATTAAGTCGCGGGTATTTCGATCTACCACATAGAAAAAGCATTTAATAGAGTTCAAAAGATCTTACAGGATCAATAAAGTACATTAAGGATTATTGGAGAGCAATACTTTTGATTTGTTTCCTTCCTCTAATAACGAGTAAAAGTTATTAAGAAGCCTTATTTTAGGCTTGGAAACCCTAAGAATTTTTTTTACCATAATGAAAATTATTTTAGAAAAACGAAGATAATACTAAAATAAAATTCGGATTGTGTTTTTAATTTATAAACAATTTCAATTGACTCGTAGAAAAATGTAAGGGATGAACGTATTTTAAGTCGAGCCGTCAAAGCTGTGTTACAGAGTATACAAAATAAAAAAAAAAACTTTGTGGGCTACTGCTCAAACATTGCTTGCATTTGCGCCTTACAATGTTATTATAATTATATATTTTTATTCGAAAATTTATGAAGGTTTCAAAAAGACTTTTTTCTAGTTTTATCCTGTTCTATGAATAACGTATTAGGCCTATCCCCACTGGAAAATTGTCCCCACGGACAATTCACCCTCGGAAAATTCTCCCTACTTTTAAATTGAGCAGCCAAAGGGAAAGTATGACGGATAAAAATGATGAAGAAAAGAAGGAATTTCGGAATATTCTACAAACATTCCAAAATAGAGGCAGAATATATGGTGAAGAATATCCTATAGTATCTATTTTTACATTTATATTATTTTTAATTCTTTTTTCCTGTCTAGGGAGGTTGAGTTACCATAGTAGGGTAAGGTTAAAGACATAATTTGAAAAACATCAAATTAATGGCAACTGTAAAAGGGTTGCCCTATGATGGAAGTACACAGAGATAACAGATTGGGACTAAGAAGTACCTGGAATTACTTCTGTAGACTTGGTCTGGTACCGACAACTATAGTATTTACGATAGCAGTTTGCCCATTGCGATCGAGAATGCGTCCACTAAAAAATTGTTGTATATTTATCTGAAGCCTTAATGAAAGTTAGGATATTTGAGCATAAAATGTACTCTTTGAGGCCCCTGGAAAAAATACAAACAAAGACGCATCAGTGATCTTTCATCTGGAAAAAAAAATATGTCAAATTTCATATTCTGGTAGAATGGAGCTTGGACTTCCACAGTAGGACTCTCTAATATATTGAATCTAATGGTGCGAATTTTGTTAAGATCATTTCCATTTTTGGGGTAGTTTCCCTCCTTTTTTAAAAAAAGGGTAAATTTTCCCAGACTTGAAGGTTTTGATAGGTGACATTAAACTTAATGAATTTTATATATTTGGAATCGACGTAAAAAGCCATTTCTTTTGATGCATTAATTGCTGTCAAAATTCCATGTCTTAGAGTTTCGGTTAGCATTGCCCCGAGTCGTAGCTTACTTACAATTCGTTGCCAAAAACTGTGTTACTCATCACCATAATTTTTACATGTATTTTGGAATATAGGTTGAATATTCCAGAATTCCTTCTTTTCTTTACTCTTTTCATTCGTCTTCATTTTCCTGTGGCTGCTTAAATTTACATGTGGGGAGAATTTTCCAGGGGAAATCGTCCGGTGGAATTTTCCGACGAGAAATTTTCCGCTGGGAAATACACCGAACCACTCTATGATTACTTTTAACAGTAGCTCTTGATGCAATTTTTCTTTTCAGGCGGCATTTTCAAACTACAATGAGCTTAAATCGGCATGGATTTAAACACTTCGCTTCTCGCTTACTACTTTTACCTTGTTATTTTCTTTTGCTTTGGGTTTTCTACTTTGGGCAAACAGTGAGTACATTCTTATTTTTATTGTTATATTTATTTCTACGGCTAACCTTTTCTTTCTCCTTAACTGACAATTTTCAGAAGTGATTAGGCTTTATGAAACCTGGATAAAATTATTACGACATCATCCAAAAATTGGAAGACCACAAAAAAGCATTTAAAATGCTATATTCACACAAATTGGATCAACACAAGACCACAAACACTATTTGTTGATGACAACCCCGGAGCTTACTGAAGTTCAGTTAAGAAAAAAGAACAAAAAAGCGACTTGAATATACGGCTTTGGGTTAAGTTTATGATTCTAAACCGTTATTGCTTTAATTTATAGTAACTATTAAACTGGTTAAACATGTTTCATAAGTTAAGAAGTTTCCATTACGTTCAAAATAAAAAATGTACAAAAGTCCTAAATTCTTTCAAACGATTCGTGGTAACAAACTGTAAGTAAGGAGCGACTCGGTCTATAGCAACCGAAACTCTAAAGAACGGAATTTGTTAACAATTGATTCATAAACAGAATTGGTTTTTTATGCTAATTCAAAAATTGTAAAGTTCACTAAGTTTAATGTCACCTATCAAAAGCTGCGAGCCTGATAAAATTTGCCTGATTTTGGAAAAACGGGAAATTAGATGATTTAAAAAATGAGCTGAGATGAAAAAAGTTGTTTCAACTGAAAGTAAGGAGCAACATAAAACTTAAAACGAACCGATATTATTCCACATTTCAGGGGACTATCCCTTCCTCAACACTCGCTCTTTACACAAAAGTTTGACTTTTTGTAACAACTTTTTAAGAAAGACTGCTCAAGTGCAAGAGCCGTTAAATCTGAATGAGAGGTATTTTAAAGATCTTTACGATCTTAACATAAGGAGCGAGAGTTGAGGAAAAGGCACCCCACCTAATATACAGAATAATTTTTATTCTTTTTAAGTTTTAAGGTGCTCCTTACTTTAAATAGAACTTTTTTTTTGTATAATAAATACTCGGAGACATAAGGAGCAGCCTAAAATTTTAAAGACAATGCTAGTGACTGATGTTTAGTTACCAGCATTTTGTTTTTAATTTTTGGTGTACTTGGAGCTACGACAGTCATTCAATAGTTTAAAGTGATATGGCAACCCTAAACAACATATGTCAATAAATCCAAGTTTTTACTGTGAGCATTTTAGTGAATCCATCGGCTACGCTTCCTTATCAGTGAATGCTTCAACATTATTTATTTATTTATTTTTCGGCTTGGCTCATACGCGGTATGTCATCGCAAAACAACTCCCAAAACGTAGTCTCTAGTCTCGATTTGCGCATCTTACAGTGTTAGTGCGCTTATTGGTTTTATTTGCTATAGTAAGGGCACTTTAACCCTTATTCATCGTTTTTAAGAAAGGCAACAGTGATTTCACAGAAAAAGTAAGGAGATAAGTTTTAAGAAAAAAACAACTATATCTCATATCAAAGTTCGAGAAATGTGTTCGATTCCCAATTTCACATGAATAAAGGACTCATATTCAAAATAATAATCCCTTCTCACTCTTTTTCGAAGTTATCAGTTGTCTAATATTGATCCTTTTATATTACACAAAGCTATAGAAATATTTAACTTATGCAGCACCAAGCCGCTTGAAATTACTCTAGATGTCCCTTATCTCTTCCACACCACTCTACTAAGAGCTTCACTTTAATCCCTCCCATGAAGTTCCTACTTCCTTTTAGTCTCTTTTATAAACCTCTTCGTAACCCATTCGAGGAAGTTCTGCTTTTCGTTTCGTTCAGCTGGATTGAGAAAATGCACCATTTTTGCAAAAAATCATCTGAAAAAGGGGACGCAGCTCTCTAAATCTTTCTGCAATTATAGCCCCTTAGAGGGATCGAATCCTGATTTTACAGGATCGTAATGTTAATTTTCTTTTCTTATTTTACAGGATTATCAGCAATCCTTTACTACAAGAAGTGGTTTAATTTTCAATGCTTTGGCGGGGGTTTCTTTCCTATCTATCGCTACAGTAGCCTGGACATATCCATGCTTTAGAACACGCTACTACCAAGAATCTCGAGAAGGACACTATTCTGGACCTCTTTTTCAAATGGCCTATTTACTGTATTCACTTCCCCTTTCTCTTATTTCCGTATTTAGCTCCACGGCTATAATATTCTGGTGAGTAACTTTTTATTTCTAATTAGGTAGATCACTAGTTAAATAGAGAAGGATATGAAACAAGAGCTAAGAGCTCATATGGCACTTGTGACGAGACGAGAAGAGCTAAGAGCCAAGAGATCATATGGTATGAGCTCTAACAAAATTCTATGAATCAATAGATTGATTTAAAAAGGAAAATAAGAGGCTTAATGCCGGTCAAGATTTAGAATAAGAGCTCTGAGTCACAAAGTCCTTCTAAATATCAAAATTCATTAAGATCCGATCACCCACTCGTAAGTTATAAATCCCTAGTTTTTTCCAATTTTTCCTCTCCCTTTTACCCCCCAGATGGTCGAATCTGGGAAAACGACTTTATCGAGTCAAATTGTGCAGCTCCCTGACACGCCTACCAATTTTCATCGCCCTAGCACGTCCAGAAGCACCGAACTCGCCAAATCACTGAACCCCTCCCCCCAACTCCCCCAAAGAGAGTGAATCCAGTAGGATTCTGTCAATCACGTATCAAGGACATTTGTTTATTCTATCCACCAAGCTTCATCCCGATTCCTCCACTCCAAGTATTTTTCCAAGATTTCCCCCTCCAACTCCCCCAATGTCAAAAGATCTGGTCGGGATTTGAAATAAGAGCTCTGAGACATGAATTCCTTCTAAAAATCAAATTTCATTACGATCCGATCATCTATTCGTAAGATAAAAATACCCCAATTTTCATGTTTTCCAAGAATTCCGGTTTCCCCCTCCAGCTCCCCCGAATGTCACAGGATCTGGTCGGAATTTGAAATTACAACTTTAAAGCACAAGATCCTTCTAAATATCAAATTTCATTAAGATCTGGTCACCCTTTCGTAAGATACAAATTGAGCGGATCCGTTCCAATTATGTAAATCACGTATGCAAGACTTCTGCTTATTTTTCCAACCAAGTTTCATCCCAATCCCTCCAATCTAAGCGTTTTCCATCATTTTAGGTTTCCCCACCCCAAACTTCCCCCAATGTCACCAGATCGGGTCAGGATTTAAAATAAGAGCTTTGAGACACGATATCCTTCTAAATATCAAATTTCATGGAGATCCAATCAACCGTTCGTAAGTTAAAAATACCTCATTTTTTCTAATTTTTCAGAATTAACCCCCCTCCCCCAACTACCCCAAAGAGAGCGGATCCGTTCTGGTTATGTCAATCATGTATCTAGGACTCTCGTTTTTTCCCCCACCAAGTTTCATCCCTCCACTCTAAGTGTTTTCCAAGTTTTGGGTTTCCCCCTCCCAACTCCCCCCCGCAATGTCACCAGATCCGGTCGGGTTTAAAATAAGAGCTCTGAGCCACGATATCCTTCTAAATATCAAATATCATTGAGATCCGATCACCCGTTCGTAAGTTAAAAATACCTCATTTTTTTTAATTTTTCAGAAATACCCCCCCCCCCCAACTACCCCAAAGAGAGCGGATCCGTTCCGTTTATGTCAATCATCTATCTAGGACTTGTGTTTATTTTTCCCACCATGTTTCATCCCGATCCCTCCACTCTAAGTGTTTTCCAAGTTTTAGGTTTCCCCCTCCCAACTCCCCGCCCCCGTCACCAGATCCGGTCGGGGCTTAAAATAAGAGCTCTAAGACACGATATCCTTCTAAACATCAAATTTCATTGAGATCCGATCACCCGTTCGTAAGTTGAAAATACCTAATTTTTTCTAATTTTTAAGAATTACTCCCTCCCCCCCAACGACCCCAAAGAGAGCGAATCAGTTCCGATTATGTCAATCTTGTATCTGGGACTTGCGCTTATTTTTCCCATCAAGTTTCATCTCGATCCCTCCACTCTAAGTGTTTTCCAAGATTTTAGGTTCCCCCCTCCAACTCCCCCCAATGTCATCAGATCCGGTCGGGATTTAAAATAAGAGCTCTGAGACACAATATCATTCCAAACATCAAATTTCATTAGGATCCAATCACCCGCTCATAAGTTAAAAATACTTCATTTTTTCTATTTTTTCCGAATTAACCGGCCCCCCACTCTCCCCCCCCCCAGATGGTCAAATCGGGAAAACGACTATTTCTAATTTAATCTGGTCCGGTCCCGGATACGCTTGCCAAATTTCATCGTCCTAGCTTACCTGGAAGTGCCTAAAGTAGCAAAACCGGGACTTTAGGTTCCCCCCTCCAACTCCCCCCAATGTCATCAGATCCGGTCGGGATTTAAAATAAGAGCTCTGAGACACAATATCATTCCAAGCATCAAATTTCATTAAGATCCAATCACCCGCTCATAAGTTAAAAATACTTCATTTTTTCTATTTTTTGCGAATTAACCGGCCCCCCACTCCTCCCCCCCAGATGGTCAAATCGGGAAAACGACTATTTCTAATTTAATCTGGTCCCGTCCCTGATACGCTTGCCAAATTTCATCGTCCTAGCTTACCTGGAAGTGCCTAAAGTAGCAAAACCGGGACCGACAGACCGACAGAATTGGCGATTGCTATATGTCACTTGGTTAATACCAAGTGCCATAAAACAGAGAATAAGGGAGAGGGAGAGAGAGTGGGAGAGGGAAGGTCAGACATTGAACTGAGTATATTTTATTGTTCCAGCAACAGTGCAGAATCCGAATAATATACATGAAAAATATTTAGTACAGTTCAATTTAGGCGGGTCTCCGCTCTTTAAAAGTAGCCGGAAGCCAATTCAAAGGAACAAATCTGTGAAAATGCAAGGTGATAGTTCTAAAGTTCAGCTAGTTTAGACAGCAGGCAAGTGAATTTTTTCTACTAGATTCATCAAAACAAAAATCATTTGACAAATTCTGGTTGACAAATCGAACAGAAAACAAAATTTGATTTCTGCTAAACTACTTGTTAAAGAACAAATCCCTTCAATCCCAACCTGTAAGATATTACTAAGTAGTATAGCTTCAATACACGAGATTCGAGAAAAGATAGTTTATAGTAGTTATTCGGCTATAGATTAAGGAACATTGGCCAGGGTCAGATATTTTGTTTCATAGTATGCTTTATATAAAACCCAATTAGGTCAAATATGTGTTTCTTTTTAATTTCGTTTAGGGCAGAGCAGGGAAGCTCAGAATTATTCCTTGTGAAAGAATTAATCCTATTTGTAAATTTTTTTGGTGAAGAAGCATCCTTTTCCTAATCTATTCAGGCATTTAAGAATGCTTACGCGGAGAGAGAACTCGAATATTTCTAGTAAACAATATCCTGAACAACTTAAGTAACAAGCCTATTATGGAATAAGTCTTAATTACAAGCATTTACTTGTTCTTAAACTGGAGGGAAGAAAATATTCGCCCATGTGAAGACCTACTTCTTTTTGAGAGGGCAAAGCAAAATCTGGCGCAAAGTTTGACTCTTATTATAACCTACCTTTAGTGTGATATTCAAACAATTTTTTATAGCAGAAACAACTAACCGTTGTAATAGGGCCGTATCCAGGATTTTTGTTAGGGGGGGGGGGAATACAAACAAAAATTAAAAAAAAAACATCAGAATTTCTTTATGCATTTTTATTATGTTTTTACAAGTCGAAAAATATTTTGGGGAGGGGGAGGTTAAACCCCTAATTCCTCTCCTGAATACGGCCTTACGTTGCAATTATGATTGCAAAACTGTAATAGAAATTTTTGTAAATAGAGTGGCTCTAGGTTGGAATAGAAAACTGAAAACATATATTTACGATGTAGAATCCAAAAGTGAACAATAGTAGCTACAGGTAACAGCCCTTAAGTTGGATTTTGAACTATCGCTAGGGAAAAAGTAACAAACCAGGGAAAGAAAACAACAAGGGACGATGAATGCAAGTTAGAAGTTTTAGTCAAAAATCAGGCACTGACTTCAATTCCTGACGGAGTTTCTTAGTGATCATTGGTCATATGACTATGTTTTTTTCTTATTAGTAATTAGAGTTAGGTAGAAAATATGAGTTTTCTCATTTTGTTTAATAAATCTGTTAATAATTGTTTTTCAGGAAATCAACAAGCCATTTTTGTGCTTTAAAAATAAGCATTAATTCCCAGAAACAAGACGAGAGATCTGACGTCTTTGCGATATTAGAAAATCGCTCAGTGACGCCAATTAGAATAAATTTTTTTTTTTTATATATTTTCATTGATAAATACCCTTTTTTGATATTTTCATAAAAAAATTGAAAAGAAAACAAACTTACCCCCTTAATATATTCAAAAATATATCCCCCCACAACACTTTCATGAATTGGTGCCACAGCAGCCACGCACCTCGCTAAAAATAGTATTTTCGATGGTTTAAACTATCGAAACAGTGAATCAATTATTTCTTTTTTGCACCACACTGCACGGGTAAAACTTTTACTAAGACAATTAATTTTCACTGTCTTGATTAAAGCTTTACTGCTTTCAATATTTCCATTTCATTGTCATTACGAATTATTCAAGATAAAAAAAGAACAATTAAAAAGACACTTATGTTGATTTCGACTTTAGCAATCAAACAGTTCGTGGTAACGAACTGTAGTAAGGAGCGACCCGGCTCAATAGTAACCAAAACTCTAAAAAATGGAATTTTGATACCAATAGCTATATCAAAAGAATCGCATTTTAATGCTGGTTTTAAATATATAAGTTTCATCAAGTTTAGTCTTACCGATCAAAAGTTACGAGCCTGAGAAAATTTGCGTTATTTTAGAAAATAGGGGAAAACACCCCCTAAAAGTCATAGAATCTTAACGAAAATCACACCATCAGATTCAGCGTATCAGAGAACCCTATTGTCGAAGTTTCGAGCTCCTATCTACAAAAATGTGGAATTTTGCATTTTTTGCCAGAAGGCAGATCACGGATGCGTGTTTATTTGTTGTTTTTTTTTCCCAGGGGTGATCGTATCGACCCAGTTGTCCTAGAATGTTGCAAGAGGGCTCATTCTAACGGAAATGAAAAGTTCTAGTGCCCTTTTTAAGTGACCAAAAAAATTGGAGGGCACCTAGGCCCCCTCCCACGCTAATTATTTTCCCAAAGTCAACGGATCAAAATTCTGAGATAGCCATTTTATTCAGCGTAGTCGAAAAACCTTATAACTATGTCTTTGGGGACGACTTACTCCCCCACAGTCCCCGTGGGAGGGGCAACAAGTTACAAACTTTGACCTGTACTTACATATAGTAATGGTTATTGGGAAGTATACAGGCGTTTTCAGGAGGATTTTTTGGGTTGGGGGGAGGGGTTGAGAAGAGGGGGAAATGCTGGGGGAACTTTCCATCGAGAATTTGTCATGGGAGAAGAAAACTTCCATGAAGGGAGAGCAGGATTTACTAGCATTATTTTAAAAAAAAAATTAAAAAATAAATGTGAAAAAGCTTTTTCAGCTGGAAGTAAAGAACAGCAATAAAACTTAAAACAAACAGAAATTATTACCCATATGAGGGGCTCACCTCCTTATAATACCTAGCTCTTTACGCTAAAGTATTTTTAGTAATTTCAACTATTTATTCTACGGCTTTTGTGATTCAGGGGTCATTCTTAATGAATTGGGATAAAATTTAAGCTTTAGTGTAAAGAGCGAGGTACTGACGATGGGGCGAATCCCCTCATATATATAATAAAAACATGAGAATACAAAAGTTCTTTACGTAAGCTAATTTATAAGTTACGTAAATCTTACCAATGAAAAGATTCGTAAAAAATTATAAGTACTAGTTGCCTTTTTAATTAACCAAAAAATTGGAGGGCAACTAGGCTTCGCCCCCGCTTTTTTTTTCTCAAAATCATTCGATCAAAATTAGGAGAAAGCCATTTATCCCAAAAAAAAAATATGCAAATTTCGTTTTGATTATTCCTCTGCGGAGAGCCAAAATCAAAACAAACCTGCATTGATTCAAAAACGTTCAGAAATTAAATAAGAAAAACGAGTTTTTTTAACTGAAAGTAAGGAGCAACATTAAAACTTAAAACGCACAGAAATTACTTCGTATATGAAAGAGGCTGCTTCCTCATCAACGCCCCGCTCTTTACGCTAAAGTTTTTTACTGTTTTAAAAAGAAGAATTGAGAGAAAGAGTCAAACTTTAGCGTAAACAAAGGGGCGCTGATGAGGAAGCAGCCTCTTTCATATACGAAGTAATTTCTGTGCGTTTTAAGTTTTAATGTCGCTCCTTACTTTCAGTTAAAAAAACTCGTTTTTTTTATTTAATTGTAAAATAGAACCAATTGTGAAGAGGTGTATGCAAGAGGGACAAGACAAATGTTCCAAAAAGTATCATAACTGCGGAATCGTAATTTTTTTTTTTTATAGATGTACGTTTATTGATTTTCCTATACAAGATATTACCTTTGCAGTCATTTTATGTTTTCGATGTCAAGTTGTTTTTCCCTTCCTCTCAATTTATTGACCTTTTTTTCTGTGTATTTTTTGCATTTAGTTTTGACTCCAAAATGTGAATTTGGACCATCTAGGCTTATTATTATTTTTTTAATAGATCTTATCTTACAACAACGCCACTAAAATTTTGCCTCAAAACAAGCGTGAACGAGTTTAAAACACCAAATTTGAAGATATATTTATTTTTTCACTGAATCTTCAGACTCAAAGCAAGAAACCTGTTGAAATCGTTAAGCTTATTTCTTGAGCAAAATCTTGTTTATCAGTGTTTTCCTGTTTAACTCAACAATTATTTAACTATCAAAAAGCAACTGAGCTTCTCGGGGAATATCTCGTGTTTGCATTTAGACTTGCGCAGAAGTAAGGTATTCAATGGTTTTCATTGCTGATTTCTTTTTAGGGGTTTGCAGCTCGCCAAGTCAGGATTAAACACTAGGCAACTACTCAAGTATGAAGAAGAAGGCATTGCAGGAGAAATATTGGTTTGGGCTAGATATTCCCTAATACTGTGGTCAGTTTACGTCTTCATGGAACAACAAACTGTAGCGCTGCTGATGGTTATTAGAGACTCATTCACAGCAGCAACAATTTCAGTATATTTAACAGTAATTTATTTGCTGTTAGGAACTTCAGTTATGAGGTAATACCTTATACCAATTTTTGTTTGTTTTTGTCATGTTTAACCTTTTCTGATCTTTGTAATTTTAAATCATGACTATGTTTTACAGCAAAAGATAGCTGACATTTTGCTACACAAAACCGGGCATAGGGATCCCAAGTGGTAACTATAAAACATTTTTAATTTGGTATACGTGACAGTAAGAGTAGAAACAGAGTTTGAATTTGGCTGAGCTTGAGTCCGTATAGCTTGTAAATAAATAAAAAATTTCCTGCCAGAATTAAAAAGAAAACAACTTCAATTTTTATGGCACTTGGTATTAACCAAGTGACATACAGCAATCACAAATTCTGTCGGTCCCGGTTTTGCTACTTTAGGCACTTCCAGGTAAGCTAGGACGATGAAATTTGGCAGGCGTATCAGGGACCGGACCAGATTAAATTAGGAATAGTCGTTATCCCGATTTGACAATCTGGGAGGGGGGTGTGGGGGCCGGTTAATTCGGAAAAAATGAAGTATTTTTAACTTACGAACGGTTGATCAGATCTTAATGAAATTTGATGTTTGGAAGGATATCGTGTCTCAGAAGGGTTATTTTAAATCCCGACCGAATCTGGTGACATTGGGGGGGAGTTGGGAGGGGGAAACCTAAAATCTTGGAAAACACTTAAGAGTGGAGGGATCGGGATGAAACTTGGCGGGAAAAATAAGCACAAGTCCTAGATACATGATTGACATAACCGGAACGGATCCGCTCTCTTTGGGGTAGTTGGGGGGGGGGCTAATTCTGAAAAATTAGAAAAAAATGAGGTATTTTTAACTTACGAACCGGTGGTCGGATCTCAATGAAATTTGATATTTAGAAGGATATCGTGTCTCAAAGCTCTTATTTTAAATCCCGACCGGATCTGGTGACATTGGGGGAGTTTGGAGGGGGCCTAAAATGATGGAAAACGCTTAGATTGGAGGGATCGGGATGGAAGTTGGTGGAAAAAATAAACAGAAGTCTTAGATACGTGATGGACATAATTGGAACGGATCCGCTCTATTGGGGGGGGGGAGGTTTAATTCTGAAAAAATTAGGAAAAATGACGTATTTTTAACTTACGAAGGAGTGATCAGATCTTCATGAAACTTCATATTTAGAAGGACCTCGTAACTCAGATCTCTTATTTTAAATCTCAACCGGATCCAGCGTCATTGGGGGGGGGGGGGAAATCTTATAAAATACTTAAAGAGGAGAGATCAGGATGAAACTGGATGAGAAGAACAAAAACCTGTCTAAGATACGTGACTGACATAACCGGACCCGATTTGCTCTCTTTGATGGGGGGGGGCGAAATTCGGAAAGAGGAGGTATTTGTAACTTACGAACGGGTGACCAGATCTTAATGAAATTAGATATTTAGAAGGATCTTGTGCTTTAAAGCTCTAATTTTATATTCCGACCAGATCCTGTGACATTAGGGGGAGTTGGAGGGGGAAACCGGAATTCTTGGAAAACGTGAAAATTGGGGTATTTTTATCGTACGAATAGGTGATCGGATCTTAATGAAACTTGATATATATAGAAGGATCTTATGTCTCAGATGCTCCATTTTCGACTCGAATTGGATCCGGGGACATAGGGGGTTGTAGGAGGGAAACAGAAATCTTGGAAAACGCTAAGAGTGGAGAGATCGGGATGAAACTTGATGGGAAGAATAGCACAAGTTCTAGATACGTGATTGACATAATTGGAACGAATCCGACCTCTTTGGAGGAGCTGGGGGGTGTGTGTGTGTTAATTTGGAAAAATTAAAAAAATTGAGGTATTTTTAACTTAAGAACGGGCGAACGGATCTTAATGAAATTTTATATTTAGAAGGAATTCATGTCTCTGAGCTCTTCTTTCCAGATCTGTTGACATTGGGGGGAGTTGGAGGGAGAAATCTTGGAAAACGCTTGGAGTTGAGGAATCGGTATGAAGCTTGGTGGATAGAATAAACAAATGTCCTTGATACGTGATTGACGTAACCGTACTGGATTCGCTCTCTTTGGGGGAGTTGAGGGGAGGGGTTCAGTGATTTGGCGAGTTTGGTGCTTCTGAACGTGCTAGGACGATGAAAATTGGTAGGCGTGTCAGGGAGCTGCACAAATTGACTTGATAAAGTCGTTTTCCCAGATTCGACCATCTGGGGGGCTAAAGGGAGAGGAAAAATTAGACTAAAATGAGGTATTTATAACTTACGAGTGGGTGATCGGATCTTAATGAATTTTGATATTTAGAAGGACACCGTGATTCAGAGCTCTTATTTTAAATCCTGACCGGAATTAAGCCTCTGATTTTCCTTCTAAATCAATCTATTGATTCTTAGAATTTTATTAGAGCTCATACCATATGAGCTCTTGGCTCTTCTTGCCTCGTCACAAGTGCCATATGAGCTC
The DNA here is from genome assembly GCF_032884065.1 of Artemia franciscana. Lineage (NCBI taxonomy): Eukaryota > Metazoa > Arthropoda > Branchiopoda > Anostraca > Artemiidae > Artemia > Artemia franciscana. Next base: position 28,895,342 of record NC_088863.1, on the reverse strand, counting down.
TTAGCTCTTGTTATCTAAAAAAAAATATAAACTAAAAATTTCGAAATATCCTTCCAAGGAAGGGGAGGGGGAACCTTCGCCCACGGACAGGATTCAGCCCACCAGTCAAAATCAATTCACCCTTAACTGAAGAGCTCGGCTGATATGCATTAAATATATGTATTTATACTTGATAATATATATATATATATATATATATATATATATATATATATATATATATATATATATATATATATGTGTATATATATATATATATATATATATATATATATATATAGAACTAGCACATAGAACAAACAAGATGCCCATACTGGAGGGCTAAAAGCGATACTTGTAGTCATTAAAAAAAAAATAATAACGAATATGATTTTGAAGTGTCTTCCCATTAGCAGCCACGGAAAGATCGACCCTCCCTGTCCCAGGAAAAATGGGTGCAGACGTATCTGCGGGCACCCTTAACTGCAGATAATTAAGAAGAAAAATTTGCAAATTGCCCGCATACTTTTTACAAAAACTATCTTACAATTAAGCGGTTTCCGTCCCTCTGATCTAATCTATTTCTTGTCATTGTAGTCTTCTGTTACCTAATTAAAGGATTTGTATTCATTATCTTAAACCAATTTTCTTAATCATTAATAACTTGTGTTTGGTTTATAATTTCCATGTTTCACTTATAGTTCTTTCAATCTGACTCATTGATCAGTTTTTGCACTTTTGAACAAAAAATTCTTATTACCGATAAAGAATGTTACTCTTTGATTATTATTTAGTAGGATTTACGCAGTGTTTGATTTAGGATTTATGAGATTGGTTGAAGTCCACATTTTGATAACTGTAGCAGAAACGTCCACAGAGAAAGATGGAGAGTTTGCCCCCGAGTTGAAATCCCGCTTCCCTAAGCTTTCAACGTAACGCGTAACCTAATTTTAAGCTTTAAGATTTTTATTTTGTCATTGATAGCAATTAGTTAGCAATCATGATTATTTTAATATATTAGTTTTGTAACTGATTAAAGGCTGCCTGAATTTCATATTATGCGGTAAGACTTGGATATCAAGATCTTATAGAGAACCTCATTTCCACTCTCAAAAATACATTCTATGTTTTTGTATTAGTCCTGGTCATAACCCTTATCATAACAACCTTTAGATTCCTTAGCTCTGTCACGTGTCCTTTAGTAAGAGAAATTGGGATGATAGAGAATTTTCCTTCTATATTTAGGCCTTTGGATATGGCATCGTCTATTCGTGTGAGTTTTATTGATCAGCTGTATTGATCGTTGATCAGTCAGAAAAATTTGGGGGTATGGGGGTATTTGGGGATAATGTTTTTTCTATAACTGAAGGCCTTTGGGTATGGCATCGCCAAGATCACCCCTCGGGATCAGCTATATTAATTGTTCCAATTGAAACATTGAAAGGTGGAAAATGGCGCTTAGTAGTTAATATTAGTAATGGCCCGAAGAATTAAGAAATTCAAGTGTGGAACCATGGGTGTAAACCTTCCTCCTCCTACCACCCCCTCCCTTCCTCGAAAAAGAATACAAATATATATTCTTGTTCTGTAAATAAGTTCTTGATTTTCCTACAAATGCATAAAAGACTACATTTTTGGCTCTCTTGTCTGCTTCCAATTCCAACCCAAGTCACTGAATTTGCTCAACCCAATTTTTGTTTACAATTCTCCATACTCCATACTCCAATTCTCCATTCAAGCATTTCTGGCAAAATGAACAGTTTAAAACAGAATATATTTTTTTTTTCAGGGCCATCACTGGTTTACCAGACTGGCTGTACTACCTGAGTTTCATTATCCAATCCCGTTACGCAAGTGCCTACCTTCATGAGTGGCAGTTCAAAGACAAATTCGAAGGCCTCCAATCTTATACTTCGGCTTTTAAGCTTCGCAACTGCTCCAGCACGAACACGAGCCCATCTATTGGTTGTCGATATACGAACGGAACACACTTCCTAATAGAACGTTACCACATAAAACATCCACCATATGCAGATGACCTGAACATGGAAATGAATTTTGGCGTGTCCCTAGCTTTCACTGGCATCATATGTGTTTTAAATTTAATACTGCACACGGTTCCATTGCCATCTTTCATTAAATGCAAGTTCAGAGAATGAATACACACCTGAGAACATTATTCTGTAACGACTTTAACGTATCAAGATCGAATACATAAAATCATTCATAAAAGGCTGCAAAGTACTGCCTTATACTTTTTGCCAATTCTTCATGTCCAGGACCAAAGGGCACATCTGAATTTTGTTTTAAGTGACTTACCGTCTTTATAAGAGTCCTATAGGGGACTTTTGCTCACTTGGCACATTGCAAAGGTATATCTACCACATAAAAGGCAAGGGGGACTAGCCATGTTTGCAATAAGTTTGTCCGTACCTTTAGTTGGAAGACTACGCTATATTCCCCCAAATGAATCATCATTATTAGAAGTAGATTTAGAGATTTGTATTAGATGATAAAACGGATTTCCCCACGGAAAACCTGACAATCATTACCGTCACTATATTCTAAAATTATAAAGTGTTGAATTCATCTTTTGGTTTTGAGCCTGGCGATCTGTTTATATTATTTGTATACATGTGTAATTGCAGAATGTATGTACACACTCAATTGAATTCGGATTAAAATTCATTATCTTTCGAATTTGATAGAATAAACTTTCAAATTAACCAAGCAAAATTCAGCACAATTTGAAATCGTAAAGTTGCTATGACGTTGCATGCATAGAACATTGAGGTCAATCCTTGCGTTCTCCCTTGAAGTTGGCACCTATTACTAAATAATGTTAGACGTTTAAATACATGGGAGCCTTATTGAAGAAACTCGACATACAAAAATTTTTTCACTTAAATTCTAAAATAAAACAAAAGCAAATCTCTTCTAACACTGTTTTGGCTTAGCCAATCCGTAATTGCATTCTGAGAACAATGCTAATGACATGTAATCAAAAGCCGATTTTTCTCGCCTCTAGAAAATCTCTGGAAATGTCACTTAATCTTCTGAGCAGTTCAGCAGCTGAAGGTCTGCGATCCGGAAACGGCAATATGAGATCTTGCACTAGCTCTGTCTAAAAACAAATATAAAATTTTTAAGAGGATACATACATAATCAACACATCAATTTCATTTCCCTCTAAGTCAACATTTATTTTTTTCAGCACATTTTAAAAGAGATGTTAGTTGAGATAGTTTTTACTTTATGCTTCAATTAAGTTGAACAAATAAATGAGATAAATAATATTAGCTGATCTGTGTAAAAAATAAAGAATAGTATAAAGCCCCCAGCCTGATTTGAAATAAAAAGTACTTTACTTTTCTCTCCCCATGTTAAGTCGCTATCATTCTTATTCATTGTCAATTCCAAAACATCAAGGAAGTTGGAAGGCTATTTAGAGGACATAAATAACGATCAGCCAACACAACACTCCAATGCTTTATAGGTTTGAAGTGGATAGAATTATCTATGACGGCTGTCGACCTCTTCTTCAATATTACTTTGTAAACGCCACTAATAGTTTCATCTTCTCCAGTGTATCCTTGCTTGATGCAAGAAGTCACGGCCATCACGGCTGACGACCTCTTCTTCAATATTACTTTGTAAACGCCACTAATAGTTTTATCTTCTCCAGTGTATCCTTGCTTGATGCAATAAGTGGTGAAATAGAAACTTCCAAATGGCCTTCCCTGTAACTATGCACATTTGGAATTTGTAAGGAAAAATAACGAGGTTTTACTTCTAAGTTTTTTTAGAAGCTGCTCGATATCAGACCTAAGGCTTGCTCAAGCAAGAAGATGTTACCAGTTTTAAAGCCCCCCCCCCTCTTATCGGAGAATTTTGTCTGAATCGTAAAAAATTAATGTCTCCCCAAACAAAAATCCTGGACAAGCCCTTGGGTTCAACATGTTTTAACTTACACCCTTAACAACCTTTGAGTTTTTAAGATGTATAAAAAAAATGAAATCCATAGAAGACTTAAAAAAACTTAAAAACGTGGAGACTTAAAAACTTAAAAAAAAAAAAAAAAAAAAAAACAGAGCGTAATACGAAATTTTGAAGTTGCTCACCGTCACCTCCTGAAGACAAATGTGTGCTCCTTAAAATTCAGAAAACAATATGTGACTATTTAAAACTTTGTCTCAAACACTCAACTCGTACTTACTTAGTTTTTAGCCAGTAAAGTATGCTTTCGTTGAATTTCAATGCTTATTTACTTAGGGTCTGAATTCTTAGAGCCCACGGTAGGAGTATTTTCCAAAGAAAAAGAAAACAACCGCAACAAAACAAACGCACTTTACACTGAGGATAACCCAAATGTGCAACTGATGTTTCAGCACATATTTGTAGTCTTTCAAAGGGCAGACATCCCTTCATCGCCCCTTATCCTGTCAGTGCATATTAGAAATCAAAAAACGAAAGAATAAAGATGTTATGATGATAAAACATCCTGATATTTCCAAAAAGTGGCGAAGTACTTACAATGGCAGGCCAATTTTTTTGAACATTTGCAGGAACAATTTGTTTTCTAAGGTCCTGAAAGCATTTCGCACGCTCGAATTCTGTAGGCCACTTCTGAAACAGTTCCACCAGAATGTATCCCAAGCTATAAATATCACACTGAAAATAAGAAGCAATTAGCCATTGCTTAAAAGGAAAAGTAATCGCAAATTTCAAAACTGTTCGCACTTAGACTTTACCAAACCAAAAATTGTGGTATTCTAATTTGAAGTTTGAATTCTAAAGCCTAATACCAACAAAATATTTACATTTAAGAATGATGCAGCTTCACCTAAATAAAGTTAACTCTGGACTTTTTGGAAATCGAAGCTAGGCAGAGCAAAAAAGAAATAAAGGTAATTGTTATGCACACATAATGATTTTATGGTTGATAAATACAGCAATTTAAGCATTTACCGCACAAAGTGAATTACTACTACGACTAACAACTCACTGCAACACCAAGCCCTCTGAGGCTAACACGGCTGCTCACGCTCCTCCACCATCCCAATCTAACCAAAGCCTCTTTCTTTTCACCCTCCAAGGAGTTCCCATTTCCCTTAAATCTTTCCTTACGGCACCGTCCAAACTTTTTACGACAATGACAATCTTTGCCAATGTGTCATCCTTCATCTGCAGAGCATGTCCTAACCATCCCATTCCTTTTTCTCATTATAGCCCTAGAAAGTGGGGTTGAACCGAATTGGATCCAGTTTTTCCACCTTAAATCGTTACTTTAGCTTAAAGAAGGAAGAAAAAGGATATTTGATGGGAGAATTAAACATGGGTGATATTCTAGCCTTACTTCCTATTGTAAGATAATAGATTCTTGCTAAGTTGAATATTTGAGAAATGTAAGAGTGACAGTTCACTAAGTCAGAAAGTTGTGTAGCTTGGCTATATAAGAAAAATAATATTTCCAAGCTAGTCGCTTTCTCCATCTCTTCTCCGACTTTCTCTATCTCTTCCAACTCCTAAGGCTTGAAAAATTCCAACAAGATTCCAAAAATCTCAAGTTCTTCACCTTGGGGTGAACAAATTGACGCGGAGATAGGAGCCGACATCTAGAGATTGAAGCAGATACATTCAATTCCTAATACTTTCATCTCCTGTATTTTGCATGACAAATCATAAAGACGTACTTTAAGAATTTATCCTATTTTAGATTGAAGTCGTGAAATCATAGTCACCAGCAATTAAGCATGGGGGATTTCCAGTTAACTCTCAAAAAAAGTTTTGAGTTTGGTTTAGAGTGAGAGAAAAGGAGAGAGAGAGATCGGTATATTTAAAAACTATCGTAGCATAGAGCTAAATTCAGTTTTTTCACAAAAATCATACATTTAAACAAAAATCACACACTACAACTCAGCATTAAAAACTGATGTGAAAAAAGGCACAAATGAGTTTGCGTATCGATTGGTTCGTACTTTAGGGGGTACAAGTTTATTTCGTAATCGAGTTCGGCTATTGGGAGGGGCTGGTTCGGGTAGTAAAGATCGGTGGCTCTTATTGGCTAGAATGAATTTTCCAAATTGGTGAATAAGGTGTTCCAGCCGGACTTTAAGTGGAGATAAATTTAATTTAGCGAGGGCTTGATCGTACTCTCGTTAACTGTAAATTGGCATGATGCATCCACTTGGCAAGAAAGCATAGGCACCGAAAAAAAGTGAAAAAAAAACTTTGAAGACCGATTTTTTTCTTAATTTTATGCAAAATAAATCTCGAAACTTGTTTTAAGGCTGTTAGTATGCAAGACGTGTGCAAATACTCTTAATGCTTAAGCAACTGTCAGTGCTAAGAACAAAAAGAAAAAAAAATGTGGTGTCAAAAGAGAGTACTATGAACTTCGGAATTTTTACATGTAAATTATTTATCAAACAATCAGTCTTGCAGATACATTAAAAAGTTATTGAGATTATTGAAATTCGCAATAGAATAAGATAAAAAAATTTTCAGCACGAACTTGAAATAGGAATAAATCCCAAGAAACACGTTGTTTATCCCACATCAATTTTTTTTTCCCACATCAATTTTTATTCACGCTTGATCTGTTTTTACTTTGGGTGGCTGACAAATTTTCGCATAGACAATTGACTTCGGACTCGATAAGAACATAAGCAGAACTCTATCTTCTGTCATTCCCAGAGAAAGTCTTCTGTCAGACAATCAAAGTCTTGTATTATCTCTATTAGTCGATCTGACTGATGAATGCTTCTGTTCACGTTCTTAGTTCAATAATCAAATAACTCTCGTAACACACCTAAAGGCTGTAAGTAACAAATTTAGATTTCAACACCTATTTTTATACCATAAAGATAAGTCATTTGATAATTTTTCAAGATTTTTAAGACTTGGACTGACCAATTTTTTATAGAATTTTCGCTTATTAGACACTTGGATATTGCAAAACGAACAGACTGATTAACACAACAGCTCAGCAGAATAAGACTACGAAACGTGACAACATCAACAAAAACAAAGAATGACACCCAATAGAAGGAGTATATGCCATGGCAAATTAAAACAAAATCTTCCTCAGCCTTCCACAAAGAAAACACACCCAACAGATACTACAAAAATTCAAATCTTAGCTCTGTTAATCCTTTGAAAACAGCCACGAGGTTGGCATCTTCATTAACACCCCTTACACGAGCCACGAGTATGGACCTTGCATCTTCCCAAAACCACTTCCTTATTTTCCCAAGAAGCTGCGAAACTGACACCATTTCTTCGTTTCATTTATAAGTTAACCATGAAATTTCGTCGAAATTTCGATTTAGTAAACTGGTCTATGAAAAAAAAGACAGATGATAAATGTCTCTCCTCAACTTAGCACTTACAGGCAAGGTGGCGACAATATAGTAACATTACAAAACTTGAGCTAAGCTTTGATAACACACTAGAACGTTTTTTGAACATAGCGTGAAGCACAAAAAAGAGAAAAAAAAAGGCGAATTATACAGGCAATACATGATATTATAGGAGCAATCTTTAAAACCTCTAATTCGGAGGGGAGGGGGTAACAAACCAATAGGCATTGAAGATTTGTTTCTAAATATTAGAAAAAAAGAAAATGTATAAAGAAATTCAGCCCGTCAAAATGAAAATTTTGACTCTCCTATAGATTGCAAAGTAAAAAAATTTTAGTTATGAAGCAAACTCTACGTTCAAGTAATTCAAAATTAAATTCAAAATAAATGATTCTAATGCACCAAGCGTATTTATTGCTGACAAAAGGTTCACGGAGTTGGATATCTTGTATCTGTTAGCAAGGAGTCGCGCTTGGGTTAGGCTTGTAATTAACGAAAATTAAACTGAGGGCAACCCAAATTATATTTTGTAACAGATTGCAAATTAAAGAGAAAACGCAAAATCCTCGAAATTTTTGTTTGACTCGTAAAAACGTATCAAAAATGCACACAAACAATTTTTTAATGCGTTTTTTAAATTTTCTTTCGAAATGAATTTTGGAAATTCATTTCAGTTGGGTATGAAATTTCAAGTCTGGATGTTTTCTCAATTATGAAATGAACATTGATCAAACCAGGTCGAACAGGCATTTCATTAGCAACAACATACAAAGAGAAAAAAGGACAAAACAAAAAACTAAAAGGGAATAAGGAGAAAAAACTTGCTTTTTGGTCATACTGTCCCCCAGTAATTTGCTCTGGTGCAGCATAGCTATGGGTCCCAATCCCATTAGTGAAGCCAAACCGGTTCAACTGACAAACATTGGATGAAATTGGAGTTAAAGTAGAATGGGCAGCCTTTTGTGGTAGAAATCGGGCCAAACCAAAATCTCCAATCTGAACTTGGCACGTCGAATGATTAAAAAAAATATTTTCAGGCTGAAAAATAGAATATATTAACACATATTAGCGATGGGCTGATACCAACAAATTTTGCGATTACGTTTTGAAGTCTCGATTGCGACATGATTTCTTCTTTTGAATCTTGGCAAACTTAAAGGTACTGTTTAAAAATATTCAACATTTAAAATTACCGGAAGGGAACAAAAAAGCTTTCCGTTCTTACTATTTCAAGGACTGTAAGTTTCCGATCTGACTTTAATACAGCAACTCCTAAATAAAAGAAAAATTACTGGGTTTGACCCCACCCAACCACACACACACACACAGAATTTTTGCCCGACTTGTAAAAACGTAACAAAAATACATAAAAAAAAAATATTCAATGCGTTTTTAAAATTTTCTTTGTATCCCACCTGAACAAAAACCTGGATATGCCCATGTATTCAAGATACGATATATTTCCAAGATATCCCAATAAATTATGCAGCCTATGTTGCTATACATGGCCGTTTTTTTTTCTAAATAAGTCTATCTAGAAAGAATAATTCAAAGGAGAGGACGGCTTTTTACTTAACATAAAACCCAAAAAGGGATAACAGATAAGAAACAATTAAATGTATGAGTGAATAAATGTCGTAGGAAATCAATTGTTTGACAGGTTACAAGACTTTCCTATAAAATAAAATAGTAATTATTATGAAATCTCCATTTTCTGTCTATTCCTTTTCCACTTTCCTTTTCAGCAAATATTTTAATCCCACATCTGTTATTTATTCTCGTTTTGACCTTTTAAAAAGCTCGATGGTTTAATTCGATAGCAATTTCTGATATTAAGTAAATTTTCTGTTTAAAGTACTAGTTGCCTTTTTAAGAAACCGAAAGTTGGAGGGTAACTCAGCCTCCTCCCCCATCCCTTCTTTTTTATCAAAATCGTCTGATCAAAACTATGAGAAAGCCATTTAGCCACAAAAAAAAATTAATATTCAAATTTTGTTTTAATTATCCCTGTACGGTGAGCCAAAATCAAAATTTAATTAATTTACACATTAATTCAAAAACGTTCAGAAATTAAATAAAAAAACAACTTTTTTCAACTGAAAGTAAGGAGCGACATTATTACTTAAAACGAAAAGAAATTATTCCGTAAATGAAAGGGGTTGCCCCTCCTCAACGCCTTGCTCTTGTGATAAAGTTTTTTTATTGTTTTAAAAAGTAGAGGTGTGAGAAAGAGTCGACCTTTAGCGTAAAGAGTGGGGAGTCGAGGAGGGAGCAACCCCTTTCATATACGGAATAATTCCTGTTCGTTTTGAGTTTTAACGTCACTCTTTACTTTCAGTTGAAAAAAACTTGTTTTTTTTTAATTGTGTAAAGAATCACGTTAAACAAAGGTGCTATTAAACAATTTACAGTTACTTTGATCTTTTTTTTCATTTCAGAAGAGTTTAGATAGATATTAGAGACAGATAATGTTTAACTTAAGCCAGTAAAGATGTGGAGAATATTTTCAAGGTATTCCTAAGCAGCTACTGTTAGGCTACGATGTTTATATATGGAAACGTTAAAGTATATTAATTCCTCTACGTGGAGATATAGAGTTTGTTGGAAAAGGAAATATTAAAGCTGATGTTCGTAATTTTTATTCTTATTTCATTTCAATTTCTATTTTCATTTCATTTAGACAATTTTGTCCCAAACGACACAGCTGTGCATAGTCTATGCGCTTATGCTACTTGTCTGCCTACATGCGAATACTTTACTTTTAAAAAGTCTGATTGAATAAAATATTTCAACTGATATTTAATTACTTTACTCTAGTTCCTACTGCACAGGTGGGGTAGCTTGGTATTTATTTTTGAAATAATCTTTCTGTGACGTGCCTTGAACTTATTAGTAACGCAATAATAAGGCTGCAGGAATTCGTATATTCAAATCTCTGCTAGCCAGGGTAGATTCAATTGGCTAGGTCTTGCCTTGCTTTGCATCAGTTTTTGTTCATCATTAGTAAACTATCTAAGCGGTTGTTTTTACGTTATTCTAAAGACAGGGCCGTATCCAAGGGCGGGGGCTATCCGGTTCGAATCCCCCTCGAAATTTTTATGTGGCTCGTACAAAAGCAACAAAAATACATGTAAACAAAGTTTTGTTGTGTTTTTAAATAAAAGTTTTTTGTAAACCTCCCCCCCCCCCAACAAAAACCCTGGATAGGACTTTCAAATATTGTAATCGGTTTTACAACCAAATCTACTGTTTCGCTTCATTAATACCAAAAAGAGTTTCGCGTTAACAACACCTTTACAAAGCTTCCAGGTATTGTGGAGACTGTGACGAAAAATTAAGTGCTTGTATTTAACTCCAATGTGTCATAGCTTCGTTTCTGTTTTTATAACGGTCAGTGCTCTTTTTTTTTCATTTCTTTATAGTTGTTGGGAGCTTGTTTTTGTTATGTTATTTGCTTTATATTTCTATACTCTATAATGTCTTGTTTTTTTCTTTCTACTTCTTGTTGGTATAAATAGAAAGGCTAAAATATATTATGATAAAGTTTCAAATCAATGGAGTTATAGGCCTGTGATTCCAGATTACACGCTAGAAATTTAACAAGAACCCGTCTTTCGTTTTCAATCGATATTCCTTAGTACATATAGGAAAGTGCATGTTAATATACATCAAGAATGTAGCCTAAATATTTCACCATAAAAGCTGATAGAAAAGCGTCACATAGAAAGGTACAAGCCATAATTATCTATTACATCCAAATGTTGGTTTATCTACGTTCTTCAAGGTTTTTGCTTATAGACAAGTTGTAATACTTGAGAAAAAAAAATATTTGACAATATTAAAAAAAACCTGTTTGAAGGAAAAACCAAAATAAGAAGACAGAATAAGGGCACGGAAACGCATGAAAGAATCAGGAGATATCCCTTAGAACAAAGATTAGAATGGTGCCATGGTGTTTCGATGAGTTGTTACTAGTGGCAACACTGAGCTTTGACACTAAAATCCTATACAGTGCAAAAGGCAAAGACTCATTGAATTTAACATTTACTTTAATGATAGTAGGGAAACCAAATGAAGTAGAAAAGATCCATACAAGAAGTTAAAACAGTTCGCAGTTTATAAGCATCTGAAAATAATTACATAGCCATACGTTCTTAGGGATATAAGAAATTTCTTCCCTTCCCATTCTTCACGCATATGCGTTGGCACTTCAATCTATTTCATTCTTTGAGAACTATAGTCCTGAAATTTACATCATTTAGCAGGCTATTTGAGTAAAAAGTATCAGACGAATAAGAACTAAAAATACTCTAGTTAGACTATCGCTAATTTCCAATAAAATACAAGTTCATTCTATTTCCATACTTCCCAAAATTAAGGGGTTTTATTGCCTCCTCCCTCCAGAATGGAATAAGAATATTTCCCGTAGTTCGGGAAGTATGGATGAGCATGAAATACATATCCGAAAAAAAAATTAATAGAGCAAATCAGTTGAACTACATCATTTTCGATTTTCCCTATAGAGGAAGAGCATAGTTGCCCCCTTAGCATGTGCACATGCGGGCATCTTTCTTCTTCTGTGTATAGTCAAGAACAACCAACGTGTATAGACTAGGTAGAGAGAATCAACGGCCGGACCTGCCGCCATAAGAGTTCATTTATCTTTCTTTGGTAACGCATTTAATGGTTGTCGATGTTTACTGTATTAAATAAAATAAACTAGTTTTTTTTAACTGAAAGTAAGGAGCGACATTAAAACTTAAAACGAACAGAAATTACTCCGTATATAAAATGGGTTGTCCACTCCGCAATCCCTCGCTCTTTACGCTAAAGTTTTTAATTGTTTTAAAATGTAGCATTGTGGCAAAGAGTCAAACTTTAGCGTAAAGAGGGAGGGATTGCGGAGGGGACAACCCATTTTATATACGGAGTAATTTCTGTTCGTTTTACTTGTTAATGTCGCTCCTTACTTTCAGTTAAAAAAACTAGTTTTTTTTTATTTAATTTCTGAACGTTTTCGAAGTAATGCATGTTTGATTTTGTCAATCCGTACATAAATTATTAAAATGAAATTTGCATATTAATTCTTTTTTTGGCTAAATGGCTTTCTCTTAGTTTTGATCAGACGATTTTGAGAAATAAGGGGTGGGGAAGGAGGCCTAGTTGCCCTCCAATTTTTCGGTTACTTAAAAAGGCAACTAGAACTTTTAATTTTTAACGAACGTTTTTATTAGTAAAAAATATACCTAACTTAAGAATTAACTTACGTAACAAACTTTTATATTCTTATATTTTTGATTATATATATGAGGGGGTTTGTCCCCTCGTTAATACCTCGCAATTACCCCTGAATCAGAAAGGCCGTAGAATAAATAGTTGAAATTACTAAAAATACTTTAGCATAAAGAGCGAAGTATTTAGCTCTTCCTAAATACCTCGCTCTTTATGCTAAAGTATTTTTAGAACCCCTCATATGAGTAATAATCTCTTTTCGTTTTAAGTTTTAATGCTATTGCTTACTTTCAATTTAAAAAACTTTTTCATGTTTATATTTTCATTGTTTTTGTCTAAAAGTAATGCTAGAAAATCCTGCACCCTTTTCATTGAATTTCTCTTCCCCCATGAAATATTCCTCCAAGGAAAGATCCTCCCACATAGCCCCCTCCCCTCAACCCCACACCCAAACCAAATAAATCCCCCTGAAAACGTCGGTACACTTCCCAATAACCATTACTGTATGTAAACAATGGTCAAAGTTTGTAACTTGCAGCCCCTCCCCCAGGGACCGTGGGGGAGTAAGTCATCCCCAAAGACATAGTTATTATGGTTTTCGACTATGTGGAACAAAATGGCTATCTCAAAATTTTGATCCGTTGACTTTGGGGAAAAAATGAGCGTTGGAGGGGGCCTAGGTGTCCTCCAATTTTTTTGGTCACTTAAAAAGGGCACTAGAACTTTTCATTTTCGTTAGAATGAGCAGTCTTGCAACACTCTAAGACCACTTGGTCGATACGATGACCCCTGGAAAAAAAACAAAAAACTAACAAACAAATAAACACGCACCCGTGATCTGTCTTCTGGCAAAAAATATGAAATTCCACATTTTTGTAGATTAGACCTTGAAATTTTTTCTGTAGGGTTCTCTGATACGCTGAATGCGATGGTTTGATTTTCGTTAAGATCCTATGACCTTTAGGGGGTGTTTTCTCCTATTTTCCAAAATTAGGCAAATTTTCTCAGGCTCGTAACTTTTGATGAAAAAGATTAAATTTGATGAAACTTATATATTTAAAATCAGCATAAAAATCCGATTCTTTTGATATATCTTTTAGCATCGAAGTTCTGTTTTTTAGAGTTTGGTTTACTGTTGAGCCGGGTCGCTCGTTAGCCTTCTTTTTAAGTGTAAACAATAATGCAAGTAAGTAACCGTCTTTAGAGAAGCTCAGTAAGCTATAATTAAATAAAATAACCTGGAATCTTAAACTGATCCTGTTCCACATCACAAAACCCATTGTTTTGAAAACAAAATAATTAATACCTTTAAATCGCGATGTATAATACCTGCTCCATGAATGGCGTCTACTCCTTCCACAACTTGCCGAAAAATAGTCAGATTAACATTCAAATCAATTAACCCGTCACTTGAATTTCTCCTCTTCATCCAATCTCTTAAAGTTTCTTCACAGTATTGCATTGCAATATACAAATGTACAGAGGGTATAACGACTTTATCAGGAACAGTTTTAAATGGCAGTGATTGTTCATTCTCAATACTACAACTGGACTCATTACTATGGCGAAATACAATATCTATATCACTAGAATCACGAGTAGGCATCTTTAGCGAGGCTGAACTTGCACATTCTAAGGGTAAAGGGGGTTTGGGTTGCTTCGATGAAACATCAGAGGCATTTTCAAGAGACAATTCTGAAAGTTCTGAAGATGCAGCCTCAAGCCAAGCGTGCTTGTATGATATTACATTAGGATGATGAAGGCGGCTGAGTGTTTGAATTTCTCGTAACGCCTTGGACATCTCCCAATGCTTCGATTGCCTAAAAACAAAAGAGGGTAGCGGTAGCTAAAATCAGGTAGCCTTGGTCAAATTAAAAAAAAAAAGAAGCAAATTTTTACAACCGAAAGTAAAGATCAACGCTAGAACTTAAAACTAACAGAAATTATTCCGTATATGAGGAGGGCTTCCCCCTTATCAGCCCCACGCTATTCGCGCTGTAAATTTTAATACTTTAAAAAAGCTTCTTATTCTAATTAAAGAGCCCTTCTGTTTGAGGAGTCACTCTTAAAGAATATGGACAAAAATCAAACTTTAGCATAAAGAGCGAGATATTGAGGCGGGGACAGTCCCCTCATATGCGATATAATCTCTGTTAGTTTTAATTTTTAATGAGACTCTTTACTTTCAATTGAAAAGACACGTTTTAATTAATTTCTGATCTTTTTTCAAACAATAACGTAAAATCCACCTCCCCCTTCCTGAAAAATACCCCTTGCGAAATTTCCTGTGGACAATTCTGCCTGAAAAAATTCTCATTAGCTTAATTTAATTTGAAAGACTTGTATCAAATTTAATTTCTGATCATTTCTGAAATCATGTCGAAAATACCCCTTTACCATCCGTCAAAATTTTTTCCAGGAAATCCCTCTTCCCGAAAGAAAGCTTCTCCCGCAGATAATTCCCTCAAGGAGAATTTCTCCCACAAAAAATTTCCCACGGAGAATTTTCCCCGCAGAAAATCCCCCCCCACGGAAAAATCCTCTAGATAGTTCTAACCTCGCTGTAAATTTTCCCCGGAGAATCTTCACATGTAAAATCAAGCTGCTAAAGAGAAAGTCAGACAAATAAAAAGAATTTCACCTGGAAATTTCACCCTCGGAAACTTGTATTCCCATGGAAAATCCTCCCCGCGGAATATCCCGCCTCAAAAAATGTCTGCATACTTCCAAACAACAAATAATATATGTCCGCAAAGGGCAAAATTTCATAACTTATAGCCCTTTCTCAAGGGGCTTGGGGGGGTCACGTCATTCCCAGAGGCACAGTTATTCGACTTTTCAGCTATGCTGAACAAAATCGTTATCTCAAAATTTTTTATCTGATGACTTTTGGGGCAAAGTGGGCACTGAGGGGAAGCTAGTTGCCCCCCCCCTGTGTTTTTAGTCTCTCAAAAAGGGAACTAAAAAATTTAATTTACGTACGAATGAGCCCTCTCCGGGTTGTCTAAAACCATTGTTTCTATACGATCACCCATGGAAAATAAATAAAACCTCATCCGTGGTGTTTTTTCTGCAAAAAAAAAATACAAAATTCTACACTTTTACACATGGGAGCTCAAAACCTTAACAGTAGGGCTTTCTGATAAACTGAACCTGATGGTGCAAATTTAATTATTATTCCTTGACTTTTGGGGATGTTATCATATTTTTCGAAAATCAGGTAAATTTTCTCAAACTCGTAGCTTTTGATGGGTAATAGTAGACTTAAGGAAGGGTATGTATTTGGAATCAGCATTAGGCCGAAGCACTCCTTACTTACAATTAAGTATCAAGAACTTTTTGGATGGACATTTTACTATTTCTTATGAAGCGCCTTATTTTTTATTTATTATGAAGAGCCTTTTAGGGTGGAATATTGTGATGACCATGGACGGCCCATAAATTGGTTCGTGAACAGTAAAAAGATAGCAGAGCTTATCAGTTAAGCCCTTTTTATTACAATGCCACCAAATTAAGGCTCGTGCATAAATTCAGAATCAATTAGACATTGGCATAATTTCTTACCAAACGCATTAAAGTATAAAAAAAAACAGAACGTAAGGCCCTAAAACTTGGAATTTTACGTGTACTTACTGTTTTCGATATTTTAAATTGGTTAGAAAAGATCGAAATATATTTTCCAAATTTGAAAATTCCGAAAGTATGTAAGTTTCATCAAGAATTCATGGCTCATTTATTTTTGTTCGCCATTTGGAATACCACAAAGTATATTGAATCAGCGTAAGCGTTGGATGATTTGCACACAACCACGCATTGCAATCCCGGCCGAAGGCAGAAAATCAGGAGATCGGTACCTGCGCTACGCAGACCAATGGTCTGAACGCGAAAAAAAATTGTTTCTGTTAATAAGGGAAGTTGATACTCAACAGTTATTTTTTTTAGACGTTATTAGGTAGTACAAAAGCTAGTGGCCTCTCACTTTAAAGCGACTGACAACCTTAAGCTTACCCAAATGAAGAGTGCGTTAAAAACCAGCAATATTGGCTCCTATAACCAGGAAAAAAGAACAAGAAAATTGAAATAAAACAGAACCAAACTTAAAAGACAAACAATGCATCATCTTTTCATGGCAAGTATCATCGTATTATGGGTATTTTGACTTATTTCAGGGCTGAAAAGCTGCACTACTAACCGTTAGTTTGCACTGAATTCTTTGTATACCTTAAAAAATACTTGACACATTTTCAAACAGATTTCTAGCACCGATTTCCAAGTCAAATGACACTACACAGGGGCTTGTTTATGGGGAGGAGGGGATTTTTTAGATACAGCCAGGACCTGACAAACTAAACAGTCAAAATGTTTATAGAACATAATTTAAAAAAACATGTATATTTTAAAAATTAGCATTGTAATTAATCTATTTTATAGACATTTAAAGAAATTTCATACTTAGGGCTCGCATTTAGTTAATCATGGAATCTGCCTTCAGAAATTATAGATTCTGGAAACTTACCGCAGGCCCGTTTTTCTCAAAAGATCAGGTGACACCCCTGACACCACTGTGAAAAACTCATTTTCAGTCATATAAAAAATTCGTATAACAGAGTGGCTGAGTTTCGGACAAATAAACTGCAGTTATTTATTACTACCTATATAAGACAAAAAAATTAGGAAGAAAAATAAATACACGGTATAAAACCACTCATCCATGCTTAATAAAAAAAAAATTAAGGTACTATGAGAACAAGAATAATTTCAAAATAGTCAAATATTCATACTGATTAAGAATAGTAAACTTTATACCTAATGAGAATTGACTTGATTGCGTATATGTTCCCATCTAATACGTGTTTTGCTCGAAAAACTCGTCCAAAGCCACCTCTAGCCAAAAAATTGATATCCGTATATTCATTTTCTAGTCGAGTTGATGGGAATACTGGACAAGACACAGCATTTTCTAGTCCAATATTTATCCTGCAAAATATCCAACTACAGAAATTAAACCATCCTCACCTGATCTTTTTATTGCGACAGAAGAGATTCCTGGGTCGGCACATTCTAAATTATAAAACGTCATAAAATGTGAAAACAAGGCCGCACCTTGATCCCAAGTTTCCTAAGATCCCTATTAAGATTCCAGTTGTTTGCAGATAATACTGCACTAGTGGCGAAGTCACAAATGAATTACAGCTTTTAGTGAAAATTTTTTTGTAAATGAAAAAGTTGAAGCCATATATTGTTCAGACAAAACTAGCTTTTATAGTAAAAGGAAATATAGCTTAAATAATACAGTATATTTACTTTTTAGAAGGGGTGGGGTGGTAGTTCATCTTGTTGAAAATAAAACACAAGAATTTGCGAATACTTTCTAAACTGATGGTGGGTATAGATCTCATATTTTAGGTCGAACCCGGGGAAAGCTACAATGTTTTAGTTTTCAGGGAACGCTAAGTGGTACAAAGAATGAGTCAAGAGGGTCTTTCTTACAAAGGTTAAACACAATAGCACCAAGATTTGGGGGAATGAGAGAGCTGCTCGATTTAGAAATTTTCAGCTGAGGTATTTAAAAAACAGGATGCATAGACTGACTCTTACTCAGTTTTTTTAATTCCACATTTAAGATAAGATAAGATAATATTTATTTTCAAAAGACTATCACAAGCTCTATAGAGCCGAATTCGCTTTATATGTCAGTAAAAGCTAAGAAAAAAAAATTCAAAACAGTACATTAAGTCAAACACTTAAAATTAAAAGGAATTAAAAAAGCAAAATCATCAAAGATAAAGGGCAAATCAGTAAACTTAACAATTAAATTACAAAAACATTGCAGTAAATCAAAAAAGAATAAAAACGGCAATAGAGGAAAAGGGGAATTTGGCAAGTACATAATCACGAATTATTATTAAGGTGTTCCAGAATAAAGGGTATAAAACTTTTACGAAACCTTTCTGTAACAGCATGGATCAGAGAGTAAGTTGGGATTGCTAAGGAGGCTGACCGGGGGAGTCGGAGTCTAATGGGATTGTGAAAATCAGGGAGTAAGTCCTCAGTACGGGGATTGGAAATGACTGATTTAGCGAAAAGCAGGCAAATTTTTTCCCTCATTTCTTTTAAGGTGGTAATGCGTGCAGCTTTAAGGAGGAACGAGTATGGAATTTTGCCTTCTTTGTAAATGATCCTGAGCGAACGCTTTTGGACCGACTCGATTTTGTCACTAAGTTCATTTGAAAGTTGCGAATGCCAGACCGGACATGCATATTCCAATAACGGCCTGATAAAGGATAAGTAAACACGGAGGGAATGTATCTTAGGACAATCAAATTTGTTTAGCAGCTTAAAAATGGATGTGAAACATTTGCTTGTTTAACAATGTTGGAAACATGTGTGTCCCACTCTAGATCATTAGAAATTGTGACACCAAGAAGCTTAACATGTTTCGCTAGCATTTCGCTTGGGATCGGGTCGCAAAAAGCAGGAGTAGATTTCAAGAAGTTGATCGTCATTATCTGTGATTTAGTGGGATTTACTGTCATATTTAGATTCTTAGATTCATCCGAACATTGGGTTAGGATTCAGCGGGGTCACTTTTAATATTCCTATGACATACTTCAAGGATCGACGAGTCATCCACATATTTCCATCTTTGAGGGAATTCCTTGCCAATTTCGTTAATCATGACAAGAAATAATAGTGGTCCCGATAAGGTTCCTTGAGGTATTCCACAGTACCTAGGGAGGGGGTTAGAGAAGGTATTTTTGTATTTTACAACTTGTGATCTGTCGGAAAGGAACGATATAACAATATTTACTAAAAGTGGGTCAATAAAAGTCTAAAAAGGAGAATGTTGATGGCAATAGATACAGCAAAAGAATCAAATTTTGTTGCTTACACAAAATATGTAAAATTCATCAAACTTAATCGTGCCCATCAAAAGTTACGAGCCTGAGAAAATTTGCCCAGTTTTTAAAAAAAGGGGGGGGGGAATATCCCCGAAACATCCAGTGATCTTAATGAAAATCGCTCCATCAGATTCAGAATACCATAGAACCCTACTGTAGAGGTTTCAAGCTCCTAAGTGCGAAAATGTGAGATTTTGCATTTTTTGCCAGAAGAAGGATCACGGATGCGTGTTTATTTATTTTGTTTTAAATGGGTGATCATATCGAACCAGTGATCTTAGAAGATTGGGAGATAGGTCATTTGATCAGAAATCAAAAGTTCTAGTACCGTTTTTAAGTGACCAAAAACATTGGAGGGGATCTAGCCCTCCTCCCACGCTCATTTTTCCCCAAAGTCACCTTATGAAAATTTTGAGATATCCATCTTATTCAGCATAGTTGAAAAATCTAATAACTATGTCTTTGAGGATGACTTAACACCCCAAAGTCCCCAGGGGAAAGGCTGCAAGTTATGAACTTCGTCGATTGTTTACATCTAGTACTGGTTATTGGGAAGTATACAGCCGTTTTCAGAGAGAATTTTTCTGGTGGGGGAAAGTGTCAGAGGGAACAGGTTTTCCGTGGGAGGATCTTTTCATTGAGGAATTTTTCGTGGGGGAAGGGAATTTTCCATGGACGGGGAGCCAGATTCTCCAGCACTAAAAAAATATATCAGAAAATAGATAATAAATAAAAATTTCAACTGAAAGTAAGGAACAACATTAAAAATTAAAAACTAGTTACCGAGCGACGGGCTACTAAATGTGCCATATGAGAAGTTACCAACAACGAGTAAGAAAAAAAAATGTACTTTTATAGTAGGAGCTACTGAAAGAGTAAAATGACTGTAAATATACTATTCGTTGTCTTATGATTTGTCGGTCCACTTGTTTTTCACATTATATTGTTTGTATACAAGTTCATTCGTGTTCCAAATGAAACAATCATCCTTTTTGTTTTTAAATTTTCGCAACCGTGACCCACTTGTAGCTTCGAATACATATTACCTTAAAATCAACCCAGAAATATAGAATAGCACAACTTTTAAGCAAAACCACGCAGTGGAGGTAATAACTTTCATTGGTCAGATATTGCCTGAGAAAAAATATGAATGAAAAATAACTTTATTCCCCAAAATATTTTTATATTTTTCAAGAGCTCGCTTAAGATATCTTTTATCAAATAGCTTTAAGACATGTACTAAACAGTTAAAACGATGGTCATCTTTTTAAAATAGGGTCATTATTTTAAAAGAAAAAACTCACATCAAGGCTATATTTGGCTATTTAGGTTAATTAGTACTATATTTGATGCAAGACAATCGCTGGCAAACTTTATTTCAATATTTCGGAAAAACACTCTACTTTAGACACATGCTTGGACCGTTATCCCCTGTCTACATTCAAGCTGATTCCCAGTTGTAGATCCCCCCAGCTTTGAATCAATGGCTGTCTTTACCACTTTTCTTTGGAGGGGGCGTATCTTAGGTTTATATTTCAATAGATAGAAGAGGATCAACAGAAGTGGTTGTTCTTTTCTTCTTGTTTTTAATAAAATCAATACGAAATTACCAATAGTACACTAAAAATAGTACATTATTATAAATAGTACAAAAAATAGTACATTATTAAATAATATATTAGCATAAAATAGTTCAATTATTACCTTGGTAATTAATGCAAAGACGCTAAATATTACGTAGTATCCCAAAACCCGGAATTTAACATTTTGTGCAGTGCAAGTCATAATAATCCTTCTGGGTTTTGTCAGTTTTGGAAGGCTTTTATGGGTTCAAAAAACTTTTCTTATATAAGCTATCTATTATGGGCCGCCTCCCCATAGCAGCAAAATGTTTACAGATATGCATATATAATAGGCCGTAGGTAATAGGTTTGGGATTACTTGAGCAGGAATTCGACCCTTGCTGACAGAAGAGTGTTGCCAAGTTTGCAAAAGCATGACGACAAGATGGGCCCAGGATTGCATAAAGCCTCCACTAATGCTGGAGGGACTTCTTGCTGTCTAGTTCTAAGCCGACTTGCGCTCCGTGTAGACTTGAGAAGATGTACTAGTCCCCGTCCAGCACTGAATTGGGACCCATTGCTTTTCCTGAGGCAATAATAATTTAAAAGATTTAAATAAAACGAAAATTGTAACTTTGTAGGCTATGTTACAGCATTAAAAAATAACTATCTCAATTGACATTTTGACTGACGAATTTAGAAGTTTTGAACCGGACTTGTTAGGAGTTTCAGAAACTCACATCCTCAGGGGTGGGTAGGAACGAAATTAGGTCATATAGAATTTATTTACTCAGGCAGGATTGACGGGTTGCAAAGGCAGTGAGCAGGGTTCATGATGAACAAGGAAGCTACCGATTCTTCCTTAGGTTGGGAAGGTATTAAACATAGAATGGAGGTTGCTCATTGTATTACTCAACAGTGCAAAGTATCAGTTACATTAGTATATACCCATGAAGAATCAGCTGATGGAGACAATACTGTCTCATACGAATTTTACTTACAGCTATAAAAGGAGAGAACGCAAGCCTTCTTAGGTCCTGATCCTACACGAAACCAGCCACTAGCCTCATGTTCTACCTTAACCACATAAATATCACTATTCACTTTAACGTATTTATCTCGTACACCAAAAAAGAATAGCACCTTGAAAAAAACTCGATACTGTCTATTTGTTTCTGTAAAGGTAAGTAAAACTCATCTAAGTTACTATTATCTCCGTCCACCGGTTCTACAGGGGCATATACTACTATGAATGATATAATGAACTTTTTGGTTGTAAAATGAGCAACTAGAATTCTACTATTAATGCCTTCCCAACCCAACAATACTTGGCAACGCCCTTATTCATCATAAGCTCTACTCCCTGCCTATGCACACCATTCTTCCTGCCTGAGTAAACAGATTCTATATCACCTAATTTCATTGTTAAATCACTTTTTACTACAACTACTACTACTACAAACAACTCACTGCAATACCAAGTCACCTGAGACCAACACAGATACGCTTGCTCCTCCTCCATCCCAACCTACCCAAAGCCCTCTTTACTGCCTCCCAGGAAGTTCCCATTTCCCTTATATCTTTCCTTACAACATATTCCCATCTCAACCGGGGAAAACCTGCTTTTCGCTTAGCACTAGACGGTTGGTCGAAAAGGACAATCTATGGCAATCTGTTATCCTTCATGCACAAAACATGGCCTATCCATCTCAACCTTTCTCTCATTATAACCCTAGAAAGCGGGATTGAACAAATCACTTTTTAGTGGCTTAAAACTTACAATTTTTAAAAGGATTCTAATTAATCCCCAAATGAACAAGCCCCATACCCTTTGACCACCCACCAGGCACCATTCCTCCTTAATTTCAGCCGAAGTTTTTCTCATTATTATATGAAAATTGGACTTGGTTATGATCTTTACATTATTTCAAAGTTTTTCTGTTTATAACCATGAATAGCAGACTAATCAAAACACTTCGTAAAAACAAAATCATAGCAGACAAAATTGGTCTAAGTATAAACTTACTTATTATAACCAGCTTTTTAATTGATGCTGTGTTGGACCCAGCAAATGGGGAAGCATACTGTATATAAAACTAACTAATTTTTTCCAGCAGATTCCAGATATCTAATATTTTACCAAGGACGCAGTTCAAAATTTTGAAGATATTCCCCTTTGTCCCCTACTACCATATAGTTTGTTTTTTTTTAATAATTTTTTGGTTTGTCTATCCATACATAGCTAACTTTTAGTACGTATAGCTTGCAATTCTTGAAATAAAATGCTTTTTTAATTCACAGTTTGAATGGATGGGACTCCTACGGTGAATATATTCTGTACAAAAAAAAAAGAAAAAAAAGATGCAATTTCAGATATGCAACATTTTTGGCAGTTCACCACTTTAATAAAGTTGTTCATTACAATAGACCCACCACCCCTTGAAAGGAGGATTTGCTCCCACAAAAAGTGATATGTTTTGCTCCCCATAGCTGACAAACATTAAACAAGATTCTTTACTTGTTTTAATGTTTCATCGCTTAGATATTACCTTCAAATACTTTTCAATGGAAGCCATTTCTATGTGCAAGGCTTGGAATCTTTGAAAATAAAACGAATTGTCTTAGATCGATAAAGAAAAATATCAAAAGTTTTAGTATTTCAATAAGGCTCAAGCTGAAAATCCTATTTTATAGTTAACATTTTTGATTTGAAGTAAAAAGAGTAAGAATATAGTAACGGTTTATGAACTTACGGTGCTTGCAATTTCTGAAGTGCATTTTCCTTTGAGGATGCCTCTTTCAACTCTGTCTTTTGTAGGACCAATCGTGTGAAGTGTCTTAAATGTTGCCTATATTTGATTCTTAAATTTGGTGGAATAGATCTATTTGGAAGAAGGCCAAGTGATTCAAATTTCTCTCGTAGCCCTTCAATGACAGATTAATTTATTATGAACATTAAAAAAAACATATAGATAATAAAACAAAAACAATCACAAAATTAGACAAAATTTTAGTGTTAATAATAATAGAAGGAAAGAAAACTAGAATTTACCGTATAAATTAGCAGCATTACAGCAATTAGCAGAAATTATTTTATACGGTTCATTATTTAACATAGGTGCACAAATATGTTGAAAAAAAAACTATTTTTTTTCAACTGAAAGTAAGAGCAACATTAAAACTCAATACGAACAAAAATTATTCCGTATATGAAGGGTACTGCACCTTCTCCAGCCCTCGGTCTTTGGAATAAAACTCTAAAAAAAATTCAAAATACTTCTCATTCAAATCCAACAGACCTTGTGTTTGAGCAGTCTTTCTTAGAGAATTACGACAAAAAAAAAATCAAACTTTAGCGTAAACAGCGAAGGTTGATAAAGGAGCAGCTCCCATATGAAATAATTTATGTTCGTTTTAAGATTTAATCCCCCCTGCAAAATTTCCCCCAACAGCTCTCCCCTCCCCGGAAAATTCTTCTAGTAGAAAATCCACCCCACGAAAAATAACCCCCCCCCTCAAATAAAAAAAATATAAAAAAATGACTTCTGTGTGCAAAAAGAGTCAAGATAATCCAGTTCTGGACACAGAATTTCAAGTAAAGCCAAATAAATAAATATTTACTTTAGGTTCTAGTTTTCCCAGACTATCAACTGAAATTGAACCTTGGAGGAATTTACAAATCAATCAAGGATTTGTTCTCCCAGGTGAAGGAACTAGAGCAGTAGCAACAAGAAAAATTCAATCACTAACTAAGTTTAGCTGTAATCTCGGTTTTAAATGCTATCAAACAATCTTATACAGTACCTAAAAAGGTAAAGGAAAATACGATTAGCTATTTTGCTAATGTAATTGTAAGGAACTATCGTACAAATATTGCCAGCCAGCCCAAATAAAGAGTAGGTAGTAGAATCTTAGAGATTTATAAGTACGAGTAGTGAAGCATTCTCTGATATAAAAAAAGAAAATAGGTTTCAGGCATACCTACACACTGAGGATCCCATGCTAGATTGATCTTGAGGATATCCTCAACAAAATTCTGGCCTCAAATTCATTTTTCGATTCTTAGGGCCTATGCACACCTATGGTTCTAGTAGAATTTTTAAGATAAGCTCTAATACTACTTGATTTTACAACTTCAGTTAAGTTAAACAGAAAACACCATACAACTATTTTGTAATGTATATCTTTAGAAAAAGAATTTATAGATCCTCCAGTTGAATTTTTCCACTCTAAAGCCCACGAGTCCAAACTTCATCTTCTTCCTTTTAAAGTTTTAGGTTTATTTTACTGCATGTTGCATAACAAATAAGGATTGCAAATAAAACGTTTTTTCTTTTTTAATGACAACTTCAATGATACAATGCTTATAATAAAAGATGTACAATCTGAAAAATGGCAATAAACATAATAATCATTTCTACATTTTCTATTAGGCAAAAATGGGCAACAGCCTAGCGGCTCCCAAGCTCCAGTGGGTCAATAATACAATTTCGACTCCGTCCTTATTTGTAATTAAGAAGCAATTTCTTGAAGATTTCACGGCACTGAATAAATTTGAGACTTCAAAAAAAAACCTTATAAAAAAAAAATTAAAAAGAAAGTGAAAACTGATTTGAAAGTATGGTTGAGAGTAGCTTCTCATTTTAAACAAATGCTTGGCAGAAAAGCTACAAGATTTGCTTTTAGCATTTCTTCATATGGAGAATGAGGTCAGCGACCACAATTGCACAGCTCCCAGGGCATCTTATTATTATTTTTATACTAAAATAGCAGGAAAAAATTTCTTCTCAATTTGCCATGATAAAATGAATAAAGCTATTATTCAGTACACTGTATCACGTTACGAAATTTAATGAAGATAATAGTGGGAAAGACGAGATTTCCTGCTCAAAGACTTTCCTGTATCAAGTTTCATTTTATATATATATATATATATATATATATATATATATATATATATATATATATATATATATATATATATATGTATATAGTTACTTATGTCCATCATGAGCTACGAGCCTGAGACAATTTGCCTGATTTTCAAGAAAGGGTGGGAAACACCCCCCAAAAGTCAAGGAATCTAATTGAAAATTGCAACAACTGCTTCAGGGTGTGAGAGAACCCTGTTGTGGAGGTTTCAGCCTCCCTTCTATAAAAGTGTGGAACTTTGTATTTTTTTTTGCCAGAAGAAACATCACAGCATGTTTATTTTCTTCTTTTTCTTTCTGTTCTTCCCAGAAGTTATTGTATTGAGCCAATGGTCTAAGAATATCGGGAGAGTTCTCCTTTGAATAGAAATTAAAAGTTCTAGTGCCCTTTTTAAGTGACCAACAAAAATGGCGGGCAGAAAGCCCCCCCCCCCCCTTCCAATCCCTGCAAGAAATTTTCTGGGGATATTTCGCACCGAGGATGGAACTGTCAGGAGGTAAGTTCCCAGGGGGAGGAAATACATGGAAGGATATTTCCGTCGAGGAATTTTTCGTGGGATGGGGGAGATTTTCTAGGAAGTGAATTTCTTGAAAACGGGGATTATTTGAAAAACGATCAGAAATTAAACTTAATAAAAAACACATGTTTTTTTAGAGTAGAGAGCAACATTAAAATTTAAACAAACATAAATTATTCATTGTACGAGGGGGGTGCCTCTCATTTAGTGATTCTAGTTTAAATAACAGCCACTGTGTTTCAGGAGTCGTTTTTAAAGGACTGGGACAACAAAAAGTCAAACTTTAGCGTAAAGAGTAAGGTATTGAGGACCAGAGAGACCCCCTCATTTACGGAATACTTTCTATTTGTTTCAAGTTTTAATAATCGCTCTTTACTTTCAGTAAAAAAAATAGTTTTTTTCAATTCAACATGTGTATACGTACATACATGCTCTGATGTGTTATGGGAAAGATTTTAAACAGGGTGGACATAAATTCACTTTTCCTCACAGAATAACAACGTTACTACACCATTTCTTGAAAACCAAAAAAACTAGAGGACCACCTAAATATTAACCCTAAGGCTTAGGCTTGGCATCTTTGACCACATTGACATTGAAATAAATTTTATTTTGGATATTAGTAGCTAATTCCTTACAAGCAAGACAAGAGCTATAACCAGGCCAACTATGTTTCTTGATGACGAGAACAGGACTTAAAATTGTAACCAAAAAAAAGATAATCTCTTATATTGATATTATGAGAAATTGAAAAAGAGAAGAGCCATATTACAAGCAAGGCACACAATTGGTCTAGATACAATACAACCTCAGATTCAAAGATCTGTATTCAAGATACCACAACAGAAGACATTAGATATGAACATCATAGAGCAAAGAAAACATATACCATTCAATAGATTGAAACACTAGAGCAATAGAGAGTTCACAAATTTGGTAGTATTACGTTTCTCTACAAAAATATGAGAGTATTTACCTACTGCAAGCAATCTTCTTAGATTAGGCTTCAACATTCAAATTCTAAGATAATTGCAATGCATATTAATTAAGAATGCTTACCATCAAAGAGCTTTGATCCAAGGTGGTCATCTTTCGTGTACAATAGACAATATTCTTCAAGCAAAGATTCAATTAACAAATTTTTACTGTTACTACCATGCTCTCCTGAAGATCCTAAAAGTAGAGTCTTAATACAACACTAATCATACAGTATAACGTTCAGCTTAAAAAATATTTTTCTTTCTTTTTATTTTATAACAGCCAGTTTTGACTCTATAAGCATAGAAGGTACAAGCAAAACAAAACATTAAAGTCTGACTACTTGAATATTCGGTTGGTATATTCTACTTAGCAGTTATTATTTTAGCTATTAGTGGGAATCTTCTGGCGTACAAAAAAATTCAAACCTATAACTTTCTACAAGCACAAGTACTTCACAGGAGGTAACAAGCTCCTGGATAGTTATCTGTTTTTTTCAAAAAAGCTACTCCTTATGTTTTCAAGAGCTAATAAAGTCCTTTTTTCTTGTTCAATAATCTCAAAAAAGAACCTTCAATAGCCATGGAAATATTCTTATGTCATTAGTTTTTATGCAATCAAATCCAACTATGGCTACAGGAAGCCACCTCTCAGAAGATGCCACAGCCTTTAATGCAAGATCTTCACAAACGTTTTCATTATATGAAGTTTAATGATAGGCCTAGCAAAAGTTTTTGACAAAAATTGGAGTAGCAATTAATACATGTTTGGAACTTGAAATAGTAGGCATTTTAGCTAGCATGATAGCTGTAAAATTCAAAATTCGGTCTACAACTAGGTTTACAAAATGGGAATTCACCTCTCATAGAACAACTTATTTTTTTCCATGACCATGCTTTACTAGTGGTAATCTTAATTACTTCTCTTGTAGGCTTTTTCTTAGCTGCATTGTTTTCTAATAAATTTCTCCATCGTTATCTACTTGATGGCCAGGCAATCGAGACGGTTTGAACCGTTATTCCTGCTATTATTTTAGTAGCTATCGCCCTTCCTTCTATTCGTCTTCTCTATTTAATTGATGAAATTCATAACCCTGCCTTGACTATTAAAGTAACGGGGCATCAGTGATACTGATCCTATGAATACTCTGATTTTGACGATATTCAATTTGATTCATACATAATCCCTTCAAATGAACTTTCTACCGGTATATATCGTTTACTTGATGTAGACAATCGTATGCCAGTGCCCTATAATCAAGCTATCCGTCTGATGATTACTTCAGATGACGTTCTACACTCATGAGCTGTGCCATCTCTAGGTATTAAGATGGATGCAGTCCCAGGCCGGCTTAATCAGTCCAGACTTCTAGTGAATATACCCGGAGTATTTTATGGACAATGTTCCGAAATTTGTGGATCTGGACATAGTTTTATACCTATTGTGATTGAAGCTGTTGGAGAGAGAGACTTTCTAAAGTGACTTGAGTTACAAATTTCATAGGGTGGCTGAAAGTCAAGCGGTAGCCTCTTAAGCTCTCTTATGGTAATTACCCCCTGTGGTACAGAGACTTAGTTTATTAATAAATATAAGGTTGTCAACTTTAAGAAGCCGATGGCAGTCTCTTATTCCTCAAATGATACCACTTCCTTGAATTATGGTTTTCCTTGTCTCTATAGCTTTACTATGAGCTATTATAACTATGGTATTTTTCCTTTATCAACCCCGTTCGGTTTCTTCTGCTAAAGGCTTCTCTGATCGAACTGTTTACTTAAATTGAAAATGATAGCGAGCCTTTTTTCAGTATTTGATCCGACTTCCTCTTTTTTATCCAACTGATTAAGAATACTAATCCCACTTTTGTTTATAGTAATATCTTTCTGATTGATTCCTTCGCGACCTCAATTTTTGGCTAAGAGAGTTTTAATGGGATTAAATCGGGAGATATCCCTCCTTATAGGCCCAGCAAGATTTGGTGCCAATATCCTAGTTATTGCCCTTTTCTTATTTATTTTATTTAATAATTTTATCGGTTTATTCCCTTATATTTTTACCGCTACTAGACATTTAGCAGTTACCTTAAGACTAGCAGTTCCTCTGTGAATCTCTTTTATTCTATATACTTGGATTAAGGAGACAACGAATGCTTTAGCCCATCTTGTACCTTTAGGAACACCGGCACCTTTAATACCTTTCATGGTATTAATTGAAATCATTAGAAATATGATTCGGCCTATTACACTCTCTGTCCGTCTTGCGGCTAATATAATTGCCGGCCATCTCCTATTGACTCTTTTAGGGGCTCAAGGTACCCTGGAAAATTTATATGTTACTTCAATTGTAGTATTTTCACAGATTATCCTATTAATGTTGGAATTCTCTGTAGCTATTATTCAATCTTATGTTTTTATGACTCTAATGACTCTCTATGCAAGAGAATAATGAATCAATTAAATCACCCGTATCATTTGGTTAATATTAGACCTTGACCCCTAGCTACCGGAATAGGAGCTTTTGCGATGACTTCTGGACTTGTCAAATGGTTTCATTCATTTGATAGAATGCTATTTTTTACAGGATTAATAACAATCATATTTGTTTCGTATCAATGATGACGAGACGTATCACGAGAAGCTACTTTTCAAGGAATACATTCAACGAAGGTCGGATTTGGGTTGCGATGGGGAATAATCCTATTTATTATCTCTGAAGTTTTCTTTTTTGTCTCTTTCTTTTGGGCATTTTTTCACAGAAGTTTGTCGCCAAATATTGAAGTTGGGGCCTTATGACCCCCGATCGGAGTGGAAAGCTTTAATCCATTTCAAGTGCCCCTGCTTAATACAAGTATTCTGCTGGCTTCAGGAGTTACGGTAACTTGAGCCCACCATGCCTTAATAGAAAATAATTTTGATCAATGCCTTCAGGGGCTTCTATTTACTGTATTGCTGGGGTTATATTTTTCATTTCTTCAAGGGTTGGAGTACATAGAAGCCTCGTTTACTATTGCGGATAGAATCTATGGGTCTACATTCTTTTTAGCGACAGGTTTTCATGGTTTGCATGTACTTATTGGTACTATTTTTCTTATAATTTGTATCTTACGTCACGCTAAGTGCTACTTTTCTCCCCAACATCATTTCGGGTTTGAAGCTGCAGCTTGATATTGACACTTTGTTGATGTTGTCTGATTGTTTCTCTATCTTTCTATCTACTGATGAGGTGAATAGGATCTTTCTAGTATAAATATTATACTTGACTTCCAATCAAGAGATCCTGTTAGGGAAAGATAATTATTTTAATTTGATTAAGAATTTTTATGCTTGTTTTTATTATATTAACCCTCGGGATGTTTGTGAATAAGAAAGTCTCTCTGGACCGCGAGAAGAGTTCACCATTTGAATGCGGGTTCGATCCTTTGAATTCCTCTCGTACCCCCTTTTCTATTCGGTTCTTTGTTATTACTCTAAT
Organism: Artemia franciscana; assembly: GCF_032884065.1. Taxonomy (NCBI): domain Eukaryota; kingdom Metazoa; phylum Arthropoda; class Branchiopoda; order Anostraca; family Artemiidae; genus Artemia; species Artemia franciscana. The sequence goes on along the minus strand of NC_088863.1, from coordinate 28,864,411 downwards.
TTTTCTTATTTTTGATGTAGAGATTACTTTACTCCTACCTATAGTATATTTGAATATGTCTTCACCGACAACCTACCTGATTATCTTCTTTACTTTCATCCTTGTTGCAGGGGTATTTTATGAGTGAAGGGAAGGTGCCCTAAGATGAATTAAATAATCATTAACTTTATCAAAGACACTTTATTCAGGAGAATAGTTTAAATAGAACATTGGGTTTGCATCCTAAAAGAGGGATGTTCCTTCTCTCAGAGTGAGAATTGATGTTATCAAATCCAGTTTCGACCTGAATTTAGGCCTTTCGGCCCCCACTCTTTAGCAGAAGCTAATTGATAGCGCTTCATTGTTAATGAAGAGGAAGGGATGACCCCTGTTAAGAGGCAGAAAGAAGGATGAGAGCTGCTAACTCTTCAACCGGGTAGTTAAATTCTACTCACTGTCTATTTATATAGTATATTTAATACAATGCATTTTCAATGCATAAATGGATAAATATCCTTTAAATATTTCCAGGAATCATCCACCCCAACATCTTCAGTGTTGTACTCTTATTAAGCTATAGAAATATATAAATAGTGTGAATAATAAAGAAGATAGGATAAGTACCTTATATGGAGAGGAGGTTAGGAACGAAAATAAAGATGACCCCCGTAAGCTATTATGATAGATTAATGACGGCCCCGCTTCTTCTACCCAACCACAATCACCCTCATGATAGAGGAGTTCACCCATAAGTAAAGGTATGAAGCTTGTTCGCCCTGTAATGAATGGTAAAAATATTATTCTACTTACATAGTGTCTTAGGCTTAAACTAAATGATTTGACAAAGTAAGGTAAAATCACCCCTACTGTAATAAGGGAGAGGAGGAGAATCTTTTCAAATGGACCTAAGATGATTCTTACGTCCCCCAGAAAACATCAATAAAAGATATACCCCCCTATAACAGCCCCTCAATAAAGAACAAAAAGAGGAGTTAGATACTCCCCCTCTTCGTCCCTGTATTGACAGCTTAAATTATAATTATAGGAACACAAACATACTATCGCAATCCGTGAAGAGTAAGTTCTTGTTAGAAGACATGAAACTAATATAAGTACACTAGGAAATAATATACACAGACTCTCTGAAGATTCAATAATTAGGTCTTTTGAAAAGAAACCCGATAAATATGGGAACCCTATTAATCTAAGAGAGCAAACTAAGATAATATAACTAGTGTAAGGGAGTATCCTGGATACCCCTCCTATACGACGTATATCTTGTACCCCTAGCGAATGAATTACGACCCCCGAACATATAAAAAGAAGAGCCTTAAAAAGTGCATGGGCAAAAAGATGAAAATAACAAAATAGAGTGAGCCCTAAGCCTAGAGAAAATATTATTACTCCTAGCTGGCTTAATGTAGATAACGCAATTACTCGTTTTAGATCGTTTTCTCCGAACGCAGCCAGGCCTGAAAAAAAGGAAGTTAAGGCCCCCATGACAACGAGTAAAAAACACCCTCTCTCTTCAAATGAGGGAGACAAACGAATTATCAAATAAATCCCGGCTGTCACTAGTGTGGATGAATGAACTAGGGATGAGACAGGGGTAGGAGCCGCCATGGCTGCTGGTAACCATGCAGAAAAAGGTAGTTGAGCTCTTTTGGTAAAAGAAGATAGGATGAACAAAAGCATGATTGATAAAGAGAAGTATCTTAAGAATATATAGTCCCAGCTCTTAGAGTAAAATATTAGCCCCAATGACCATAAAATTAATACATCACCTACTCGATTTCTTAAAATAGTAATTATTCCTCTAGAGGAAGAATTATAATTTTTGTAAAATATAATTAATAGATATGAAGTGATACCTAGCCCATCTCAACCTAATATTAATCTTAATCCATCCGAAGATATAATCAACAGAACCATAGATGAGATGAATCCTAATATTATATATATAAAACGATTAACAAAAGTTTCACCTATTATATAATAAGAGGAATAAATTATAACTTGAGAAGAGATTAAGAGAACTAAGAAGATGAATGATAGTCTTAGCCAATCAAAGCACACTTGATAATCCAAATGCAAAAAGGATATTTTTAATAAGTAGATTTCATCTGATAGGAATAATAAAAATGAGCAACAAACACTTATTACTCCGGTAAACAGTAAGATGTAACCTGATACAAAATATAACAATACTGTCAGAGATGACTCTCCTTTAGTTCCACAAACTAATATTCTCTTTAAACTATAACAGTAAACGAAAATTAAAGTCAGTAACGGAATCAGATGAGCTCTTCCGATTATATATTCCTTTAAGTTGTATTCTAATCAGCTAAAGATATACAATCTCTCCCCGTGACTTGTACTGGAGTATAAATAAATACAATAGCAAGATGAAAGAAAACATAAGATTCCAGATAAGCCTACTACTATTCAGTCTAGACTAAATGCACCGATAAAAAAATATATTTCGGAAAAAAAGTTAAGTGAGGGGGGTAATCCTATATTGAGAAAGCTAAGACTGAGTCATCAAAAACATAAATATGGAAAAAGAGAGATTATTCTACGGGTAAGAAGGAATCTGCGACTTCAGATGCGCGCATAAAATAGATAGCTTAAGTAGAATAATCCAGAGGAACAAATCCCGTGAGATACCATTATTAAAATTGATCTTATGTTGGTGTAAGTACAAGATATAAGTATACCTAGAATGACGAATGATATGTGAGCGACGGAGGAATAAGCAATTAAGGATTTGACATCAGATTGGCGTAGACAGATCAAGCAGCTGAAAATCCCGCCTATTAAGCAGACCCCTATTAGTGTTGTTTCTCTATAAATATTTAGTACTTGTACTAAATAGAGGCCGTAACCCCCTAGCTTGAGGAGAATAGCGGCTAATACTATAGAGCCAGTTACTGGAGCCTCTACGTGAGCCTTAGGTAATCAAATGTGTGCAAAATAAACTGGGAGTTTCACTAGAAAAGAAAGGATGGCTAGCAAGAAGATTATCTTGTCTATGAAATTACCCCAAAATTGTAAGAAGGACGACGAATAAATACTCGTGTGAGCAATGATGATAAAGAGTAGAGGTAAAGAGGATAGAAGAGTATAGAATAAGAAATAATAGGAAGCAGGTAGACGCTCTGGCTGGTAACCTCACCCGAGGATTAAAATAATTGTGGGAATTAGAGAGCACTCAAAGAAGACGTAGAATAAGATGAATGACTGCGTAGTAAACGTGAGTCACAGGAGGACAAACAAGCTTACAAGAATAGTTCTATAGCTTAATGGTCAACTTGGCTTTAATCTGATAACTATTAAAAAGAAAATACCTGAAGTCAATGTTAGAAGAGTAATTCCCCACTCTAGATGGAATTCTGATATTAACTTGTATATTAATATTAAGTATATTAAACTTGAGGTAAAGAACCACTTATTCATTTAGGAATTGTACTTGATCTGATCCTGACGAACGTACTAAAGATACCAATACTGATAATCCTAGAGCTCCTTCACAAACTGTGACTCTAAGAAAGATGAATGCGTTAATCATTCTCATATAGTTTGAATATACCAATAATCTGAACAATAAAAGAATGAGAAATTCTAATCTCAATAGAGTTACTAGGAGATGTTTGTTTCTTGAAGAGAAAATTAATAACCCTAAAGAAAGTGATAGGTAAATTATTATGATTGACTGAGTAATTAAAAAATAATATCGGTCTTGTAAACCGAATTTAGAGGAATCTCTCGGTCTTCAAAAGAGTTATTAACATCTTTAACTTCCAAAGTTAATATTTTTATTAAACTACCTTTTGACATCCTAGGATCTATCGTTGTTATTTCCATATTTATACTTCTAATAAATCATCCTCTTGCTTTTACACTCTCGTTGTTCGTTCAAACTTTATTGATTTGTGTTATGCTTAAAAATGTTTCTCTGTGAATTTCACTAATTCTCTTTTTGATCTTTCTAGGGGGGATTCTCGTAATGTTTATTTATGTGTCTTCGCTAAGAGCTAACGAGAAATTTGCTGTAGATTTAACGTCATTTATATGAGTGGTACCTACAATTGTCTTGTCTTTCTTAGTTTTAAATAAGAATTTCATGTTTATGAGCCCTTCCTCGGGCTACCTTTATCCCACCGATTTCGTGATCATCAATTTTAATGTTAATAGACTTACCATATTGGCCTACTCGTTTATAGTGGTGTATTTATTTTTAGCACTCCTGCTGGTCATTGATTTTTTAAACAGTAATAAAAAACCTTTACGGTCAATGATCTAGTGATTCCGTAATATTAGGAAATAAAATGTTATCTTTACGTAAGACGCAACCTACCCTTAAAATCATTAATTCTGCCTTGGTGGATCTACCTGTGCCGGCCAACATTTCTATTTGATGAAACTTTGGGTCTCTCCTGGGCCTATGTCTTCTTATTCAAATTGTTACTGGACTTTTTTTAGCGATGCATTACACGGCAAGAGTAGACTTAGCTTTCTCTAGAGTGGCCCATATTTGCCGAGATGTCAACTACGGTTGACTGCTCCGGACTGTCCACGCCAATGGTGCCTCTTTTTTCTTTATTTGTATTTATTTTCATATTGGCCGAGGGATGTATTATGGTTCTTTTCATTATTTCGAGACATGAATGACTGGAATTGCTCTTTTGTTTCTTGTGATGGCCGCTGCTTTTTTAGGGTATGTTCTCCCGTGGGGTCAAATGTCCTTCTGGGGAGCGACTGTAATTACAAACTTAGTATCTGCCGTACCTTATATTGGTAACGATGTAGTACAATGGTTATGAGGGGGGTTTGCTGTTGATAATCCCACTCTGACACGATTTTTCACTTTTCATTTCTTGATCCCCTTTCTGGTGGCCGGTCTTACAATAATTCATCTTTTATTCCTTCATCAAAGAGGTTCAAATAACCCCCTTGGAATTAACGCTAACTTAGACAAATTACCGTTCCACCCTTATTTTACCATTAAGGATACCGTGGGGTTTATAGTCCTTATCTTTTTTCTTGTGACTCTCTCCTTAACTAGACCCTATCTTCTAGGGGACCCAGATAATTTCATTCCTGCTAACCCATTGGTTACCCCAGCCCATATCCAACCGGAATGATATTTTCTGTTTGCATACGCTATTTTGCGGTCTATTCCTAATAAGCTAGGAGGGGTAATCGCCCTTGTCTCTTCTATTCTTATTCTTGTGTCCCTTCCCTTTACATTTAAGCCTAAGTTTCGAGGTCTTGAGTTTTATTCTGTAGCCCAGCCTTTGTTTTGATCCTGAGTGTCAGTCTTTTTACTTCTAACATGAATTGGGGCACGACCTGTAGAAGACCCCTATATTTTTCTGGGACAGATTCTTACATGTGCTTACTTCTCATATTTTGTGTTTACTCCAATTGTTATTAATTTGAATGACAAAATTGTCTAATTAGACCCCTTGGCCGATTAAAGCATCTGTTTTGAAAGCAGAATAAGGTTGATTATACAACCAGGGGTCTTTATTTTTAACCCCCTTGAGAAAGGCTTCAGTAGAAACACAGGAATATTAAAGATGTAGGTAAAAGACTTTTCCAGCATAAATGTATTAGGTTATCATAACGATAGCGGGGATAAGAGCCGCGTCTCCATAGATAGGAGTACACCACTAAACAAAATATGAGGAAGCTTATAGACCCGAATACTACACTAAATAGTAGAGATATGAAAAGAATGCTAGCGTATTCTGATAATATAATTAGAGCGAAACCGACTCCTATGTATTCTGTATTGAATCCCGACACTAACTCGGATTCACCCTCAGCTAGATCGAAGGGTGTTCGATTAGTCTCTGCCAGGATTGTGGTAAATCAGCACAATCCTAGAGGAAGACATAGGTATAGAGGTCACCCTACGTAAGAGGATTTCACTAGGTACCCTTCTAGATCGAGCTTTTTAAATAACATTAAAGGAGAAAGGATAATAATAATCAAAGATACCTCATAGGAGATGGTCTGTGCCCCTGCGCGAATTCTTCCTAGCAAAGAATACTTAGAGTTAGAGGACCAGCCTGCAACCATAATTCTGTATACTCTCACTCTCATTGCACAGATAACTAATAGGAATGATAAATTGAATTTTGCACCGTAAGAGATGAATGGGACTAGAGTCCATAAGAAAAAGGAAAGGAATAAACTGAACACAGGAGCAACGAGGTACGGTATGAAATTGGAGACAAGAGGAAGTGAGACTTCCTTACAAAATAATTTGACCCCATCAGAAAAAGGTTGTAGGATCCCAAGAAAGCCGACTTTATTTGGGCCCTTACGCAACTGAATGTAACCCAAAATCTTTCGTTCTAATAGTGTTAAAAAAGCAACTGAAACTAAAACCATAACTACTTGTAAAAAAATAAAATAGATCATTTAAGCTAGTGCTATCAACTAAGGTCTCCTTATAAATAGATCCTAAATCTAACGCATTTGTCTGCCAAGCTGACATAAAATCTCAAGAGGTCCTTTCGTACTATCATGAGTGGATTTGCCTTGGGGGTAGAAACTAACCTGGCTTACGCCGGTCTGAACTCAGATCACGTAGGGGTTTAACAGTCGAACAGACTGCCTCTCTAGGCTGCTGCACCGAGTAGGGTCCCTGAACCAACATCGAGGTCGCAAACTCTTTTGTCGATTTGAACTCTCAAAAAGAATTACGCTGTTATCCCTAAGGTAACTTGGTCTTTATTCATCTAAGGATCAATGGTCATTTATTGATGTGTTTATGTTGTAAGTGTTTATTCTGTTCTTACCGTCGCCCCAACCGAACATTGCTTTACTCTGTCTAATTACCTACCGCAAGACAAAAGAATTAAATGTAAAGATCTATAGGGTCTTATCGCCCTCCAAGTACATTTAAGCTTTTTCACTTAAAGATTAACTTCAATTTAATCGAAGAGACAGACCATCTCTCGTCAAACCATTCATTCCAGCCTCAAATCAAAAGGCTAATGATTATGCTACCTTCGCATGGTCAGTATACCACGGCCCTTTAATTCATCAGTGGGCAGGCTCGACCTCCCAAAGTTAGGAGGCGATGTCTTTGTTAAACAGGCGGAGATGAGTTTTGCCGAATTCCTTTAGGATTTTGTGAGGAACATTGTGTTAAATGTATTTATAGTTCTACTAATTCTATCATTATGATTGCTAAATTTATGTAATTAGCATCGGCTAGTCTTAATTAATTATTTTGAAATTATCATTTTAGTAACAATGGTTATTAAACCGAGGCAACTTTTAAGCCTAATCATGTTTTTCTTAATATTATAATATAATTTTTTCTAGAGCTCGTCCCCTAGAAAATCTTCCTTGCGGAGTACCCTAAAGGAGTATTCTGCCAACCAGATATAAAAGTACGAAATATTTTTCACAACGATATTAGTCTTGAAGAGATTTATGAAACAATCATCTTTAACCAATATAGATCACCTTGTTTCGGGATTCAGCAATGAAGATTAAAATTTAATAAACCCTGATACAAAAGGTACAAACAATAACTTCTTTGTAATTAGTAGACTTTCCTTTTCAGTACTTAGACCTTGAATAAATTCGATTCTTTTACTAATGTAATATTGTTTTAAATAAATTTGTAAATAAAGATTTAGAGAGCACTCTCAAGAGTATCTTTTTAGTGTAAGCAAAATGTTTATTCAAACTCCCTCCCTCTTTCAAGATACACCTTCCGGTATACCTACTTTGTTACGACTTATCTCTTCGGACAAGAGAGCGACGGGCGATGTGTACATTTCTCAGAGCCTCCTTCAGGTTGATAGACCTTACTTCTAAATCCACCTTCTTCTCCATGATTTTAACCTCCCATCTCCACCTTCTTCACATTATTAACCTGCCCCATAAACGACAATCCACGAGACAACCGACCCGTTCTTGTAAAACAGCTTATATACCGTCGTTTAGGGGATTAAATAAATAACTGCTCTTAATTGCTTAGGCTAATAAATCAGATCAAGGTGTAGCTTATGTCCGGGAGAGGGTGGGTTACAATAAGAACTTAAACGGAACTTTCATTTTATCATGGAGAAGAAGGTGGATTTAGAAGTAAGGTCTATCAACCTGAAGGAGGCTCTGAGAAATGTACACATCGCCCGTCGCTCTCTTGTCCGAAGAGATAAGTCGTAACAAAGTAGGTATACCGGAAGGTGTATCTTGAAAGAGGGAGGGAGTTTGAATAAACATTTTGCTTACACTAAAAAGATACTCTTGAGAGTGCTCTCTAAATCTTTATTTACAAATTTATTTAAAACAATATTACATTAGTAAAAGAATCGAATTTATTCAAGGTCTAAGTACTGAAAAGGAAAGTCTACTAATTACAAAGAAGTTATTGTTTGTACCTTTTGTATCAGGGTTTATTAAATTTTAATCTTCATTGCTGAATCCCGAAACAAGGTGATCTATATTGGTTAAAGATGATTGTTTCATAAATCTCTTCAAGACTAATATCGTTGTGAAAAATATTTCGTACTTTTATATCTGGTTGGCAGAATACTCCTTTAGGGTACTCCGCAAGGAAGATTTTCTAGGGGACGAGCTCTAGAAAAAATTATATTATAATATTAAGAAAAACATGATTAGGCTTAAAAGTTGCCTCGGTTTAATAACCATTGTTACTAAAATGATAATTTCAAAATAATTAATTAAGACTAGCCGATGCTAATTACATAAATTTAGCAATCATAATGATAGAATTAGTAGAACTATAAATACATTTAACACAATGTTCCTCACAAAATCCTAAAGGAATTCGGCAAAACTCATCTCCGCCTGTTTAACAAAGACATCGCCTCCTAACTTTGGGAGGTCGAGCCTGCCCACTGATGAATTAAAGGGCCGTGGTATACTGACCATGCGAAGGTAGCATAATCATTAGCCTTTTGATTTGAGGCTGGAATGAATGGTTTGACGAGAGATGGTCTGTCTCTTCGATTAAATTGAAGTTAATCTTTAAGTGAAAAAGCTTAAATGTACTTGGAGGGCGATAAGACCCTATAGATCTTTACATTTAATTCTTTTGTCTTGCGGTAGGTAATTAGACAGAGTAAAGCAATGTTCGGTTGGGGCGACGGTAAGAACAGAATAAACACTTACAACATAAACACATCAATAAATGACCATTGATCCTTAGATGAATAAAGACCAAGTTACCTTAGGGATAACAGCGTAATTCTTTTTGAGAGTTCAAATCGACAAAAGAGTTTGCGACCTCGATGTTGGTTCAGGGACCCTACTCGGTGCAGCAGCCTAGAGAGGCAGTCTGTTCGACTGTTAAACCCCTACGTGATCTGAGTTCAGACCGGCGTAAGCCAGGTTAGTTTCTACCCCCAAGGCAAATCCACTCATGATAGTACGAAAGGACCTCTTGAGATTTTATGTCAGCTTGGCAGACAAATGCGTTAGATTTAGGATCTATTTATAAGGAGACCTTAGTTGATAGCACTAGCTTAAATGATCTATTTTATTTTTTTACAAGTAGTTATGGTTTTAGTTTCAGTTGCTTTTTTAACACTATTAGAACGAAAGATTTTGGGTTACATTCAGTTGCGTAAGGGCCCAAATAAAGTCGGCTTTCTTGGGATCCTACAACCTTTTTCTGATGGGGTCAAATTATTTTGTAAGGAAGTCTCACTTCCTCTTGTCTCCAATTTCATACCGTACCTCGTTGCTCCTGTGTTCAGTTTATTCCTTTCCTTTTTCTTATGGACTCTAGTCCCATTCATCTCTTACGGTGCAAAATTCAATTTATCATTCCTATTAGTTATCTGTGCAATGAGAGTGAGAGTATACAGAATTATGGTTGCAGGCTGGTCCTCTAACTCTAAGTATTCTTTGCTAGGAAGAATTCGCGCAGGGGCACAGACCATCTCCTATGAGGTATCTTTGATTATTATTATCCTTTCTCCTTTAATGTTATTTAAAAAGCTCGATCTAGAAGGGTACCTAGTGAAATCCTCTTACGTAGGGTGACCTCTATACCTATGTCTTCCTCTAGGATTGTGCTGATTTACCACAATCCTGGCAGAGACTAATCGAACACCCTTCGATCTAGCTGAGGGTGAATCCGAGTTAGTGTCGGGATTCAATACAGAATACATAGGAGTCGGTTTCGCTCTAATTATATTATCAGAATACGCTAGCATTCTTTTCATATCTCTACTATTTAGTGTAGTATTCGGGTCTATAAGCTTCCTCATATTTTGTTTAGTGGTGTACTCCTATCTATGGAGACGCGGCTCTTATCCCCGCTATCGTTATGATAACCTAATACATTTATGCTGGAAAAGTCTTTTACCTACATCTTTAATATTCCTGTGTTTCTACTGAAGCCTTTCTCAAGGGGGTTAAAAATAAAGACCCCTGGTTGTATAATCAACCTTATTCTGCTTTCAAAACAGATGCTTTAATCGGCCAAGGGGTCTAATTAGACAATTTTGTCATTCAAATTAATAACAATTGGAGTAAACACAAAATATGAGAAGTAAGCACATGTAAGAATCTGTCCCAGAAAAATATAGGGGTCTTCTACAGGTCGTGCCCCAATTCATGTTAGAAGTAAAAAGACTGACACTCAGGATCAAAACAAAGGCTGGGCTACAGAATAAAACTCAAGACCTCGAAACTTAGGCTTAAATGTAAAGGGAAGGGACACAAGAATAAGAATAGAAGAGACAAGGGCGATTACCCCTCCTAGCTTATTAGGAATAGACCGCAAAATAGCGTATGCAAACAGAAAATATCATTCCGGTTGGATATGGGCTGGGGTAACCAATGGGTTAGCAGGAATGAAATTATCTGGGTCCCCTAGAAGATAGGGTCTAGTTAAGGAGAGAGTCACAAGAAAAAAGATAAGGACTATAAACCCCACGGTATCCTTAATGGTAAAATAAGGGTGGAACGGTAATTTGTCTAAGTTAGCGTTAATTCCAAGGGGGTTATTTGAACCTCTTTGATGAAGGAATAAAAGATGAATTATTGTAAGACCGGCCACCAGAAAGGGGATCAAGAAATGAAAAGTGAAAAATCGTGTCAGAGTGGGATTATCAACAGCAAACCCCCCTCATAACCATTGTACTACATCGTTACCAATATAAGGTACGGCAGATACTAAGTTTGTAATTACAGTCGCTCCCCAGAAGGACATTTGACCCCACGGGAGAACATACCCTAAAAAAGCAGCGGCCATCACAAGAAACAAAAGAGCAATTCCAGTCATTCATGTCTCGAAATAATGAAAAGAACCATAATACATCCCTCGGCCAATATGAAAATAAATACAAATAAAGAAAAAAGAGGCACCATTGGCGTGGACAGTCCGGAGCAGTCAACCGTAGTTGACATCTCGGCAAATATGGGCCACTCTAGAGAAAGCTAAGTCTACTCTTGCCGTGTAATGCATCGCTAAAAAAAGTCCAGTAACAATTTGAATAAGAAGACATAGGCCCAGGAGAGACCCAAAGTTTCATCAAATAGAAATGTTGGCCGGCACAGGTAGATCCACCAAGGCAGAATTAATGATTTTAAGGGTAGGTTGCGTCTTACGTAAAGATAACATTTTATTTCCTAATATTACGGAATCACTAGATCATTGACCGTAAAGGTTTTTTATTACTGTTTAAAAAATCAATGACCAGCAGGAGTGCTAAAAATAAATACACCACTATAAACGAGTAGGCCAATATGGTAAGTCTATTAACATTAAAATTGATGATCACGAAATCGGTGGGATAAAGGTAGCCCGAGGAAGGGCTCATAAACATGAAATTCTTATTTAAAACTAAGAAAGACAAGACAATTGTAGGTACCACTCATATAAATGACGTTAAATCTACAGCAAATTTCTCGTTAGCTCTTAGCGAAGACACATAAATAAACATTACGAGAATCCCCCCTAGAAAGATCAAAAAGAGAATTAGTGAAATTCACAGAGAAACATTTTTAAGCATAACACAAATCAATAAAGTTTGAACGAACAACGAGAGTGTAAAAGCAAGAGGATGATTTATTAGAAGTATAAATATGGAAATAACAACGATAGATCCTAGGATGTCAAAAGGTAGTTTAATAAAAATATTAACTTTGGAAGTTAAAGATGTTAATAACTCTTTTGAAGACCGAGAGATTCCTCTAAATTCGGTTTACAATTTTTATGCTTTACTATTATTTTCTTGTTTTCCAAATTCTGTCTTCAGTGCATTAAAAAAAGGATTCATTAGAGTCCATATAATAGTTTGCAAATCGTTGTTTTATTTGATTCGTTGGAGTTATTGTAACTTTAAGTTTCATGTTTTATATTTCTCAATTTTGGGGATAATCAATAGAAAACTGTATTCAGATGCAACTAACTGGATCACCCCACTTCTTGCTTTTCAGACTGTTTTTTTTTATAAAAAAAAGCAAATTTCTTCTGATACTTTGGTTGCTGGAAGTTTGACTGTCAATTTTAAAACAGACTTAGATACTTTCCCTGATCTATTGAAGCACCAAGGAATGCAAAATAAAGAAATTGCCTATTTCTCAATTTTGGGGATAATCAATAGAAAACTGTATTCAGATGCAACTAACTGGATCACCCCACTTCTTGCTTTTCAGAATGTTTTTTTAAAAAAAAAGCAAATTTCTTCTGATACTTTGGTTGCTGGAAGTTTGACTGTCAATTTTAAAACAGACTTAGATACTTTCCCTGATCTAGTGAAGCACCAAGGAATGCAAAATAAAGAAATTGCCCCGGATCCATCTAATTTCTATTCATACTTAAAAACCTTCATTTTACAGATTTTTTTGTGATCCGGGAATAGGATACCTAATTTAAGGTATTCTGTCGAAAAATTATAAAGTTTTTTGGGCACTACCATATTTCCGTTGGCACTACAACATTGAACTGTGAAAACAAGTAAGCAAAACTAATAAGTTAAATTTGACAAAGTGTTTTGTCACTAGAAACTCAGAGATTGACAATCTGTTGATTCAGGAAGACAACTACACTTTTGAAGGAAAGCTAAACCTTCTTAATCTGTTTGCTGCCATATATTTTTGGCTCATTTTTTGCTGATTTTCCACCATGTTTCATTTTTATGTTATTTTTATTTAGGTGAACGCAGTTTTTTTTTAATAACGGTAAATAGAGTTTTTTTTTGTTAAAAATTCAATTCCCAATTTTTCCTAATTTTTAAGATATATAAATAGTTTTGCCAGTTTCCACTGAAACGATTCAATTAGCCAGGTTTCATTTAACTGTCCTTGGTATTTTAATAATCTGACAACATAACATTGAAAATTCAGATTGTCAAGCAAAATTATTTCAAGTTCATTTATAGTTTTTTCTGTACATGATTTTTTCATCGCAGGCCACTGCAATTTATCCTTCACTCATTGCAAGGAAGCAATCTTATTTTTTTTTATAAAGAGGGGGTACAACTACTTCCAAATAATCTATTTATAACCAGGGTCTTTGCATTTGGATGAAACACAAGAGCTACTCTAAAGACATTATGACAGTAGTGCTAATAGAGGGGGGGACGTTCCCTTCACTTTAATGTACTGTAAACACTTTTTTGATATAGTTATTTTTGAATTTAAAATTGCAAAACCTAATGTGTATTTAACAACCAAATTTAACAAAATCAGTGACGTATGAGGCAAATCTGTGTTGAATTTTGTTAAAATATGACATAGACATTAAACACTACTTTAGAGAAAAATATCAGAAAAACTTTAAGTTCTAAATACATGGGAATCTATAAGCTAAAAACCTTAACTTATAGACTAGATAGACAAACTGGGCCAGAAAAACTTTTGACGAAGTCAAATGAATTTGATATTTCTGAGTAACAAAAAGGTTGTCGTTTTTTGACACATGGTCAGAATTAAAAACATTGACCTACCCTTTGTTTTTTTTCACTGTTTTGCCTGACAGAAGGAACGAAAAGATACCCAAATAAGTCGGTAATTAGTAGAAAGATGTAAGCCTCAGCTTCAGGTAGGTGTTTTTTTTTTGTTTTTTTTTTCAGGAGTTGATAAGTTTCAGAGTAGCAAGACAAGAACCAAATAAAATTGAATTCATTTAATAAAGCTCAGCAACTGCTTTTTAAGGAGGTAAAAACACTCTCTGATTCTATGAAAAGCTTTGTAAGAAATAATTGAGTGCAGAAGAATTAAATTGGGCCTCCGTTATTCAAATAATTTCAGCACTAAACCTTCATATAGAAAACTTTTTTTCTCCATAAGACGTTTGCCATCTCATTTCTCACCACTATTTGCTGTTTCTCAGAATGTACCTATTTTATCCTCCATTTGGTAGGCCTACTTTACAATATGAAAAACATTTACCTTTGCGTAATTTAAAAAAAATAAATCAGAAAACATCCAAATTTCATTGTTATCTGTAGTATACAAACTCTCTCGTTTTTCTTTTCTTTTTCGTGGCCTTTTTAATTTATTTATAAATTGTGCTAGTTGTATTTGGTTTCAATATTCTAGAAATATTTCACCTGATACACAACTTAGCCTAGGCTTATAATTTTTTTTTTTACCATTGTGGGTAAAATTCTCTGGAAGCGTTAAGCTGGTTTTCTCACATTTTTGACCCCATGAAATACAGTTTTACCTCAGTTATTGATTCTAAGGCTGAAAAAAAAATTATTTGAAATGACTCATAAATGAGGATAACAATGGAAGGAAACATGATAATTTGATTAATAGAAACATGCTGCATATTATAGAGTAATACATTTGTTGTTTCAATGTTCTCTTTTAGTTTTCCAAAAGTCCTAGGGCTATATCTGAGACCATCAGGGGTTGGGTGCATTATCAGAAAAACAACCATGAAATTAGGAAAGAGCATAAAATAAGAAATAAAAAAAAATCTTTTTATAACGTTTCCTTCAGAAGAGCGCCTAAGCTGTAATTCTACCTTACTCTAACCGAATGATAGTCTTACCCAATATTTCATGCATGGATTATTAATTGTGTTGGTTAAATGTATACCAAACTAGTTTCATATGAATTTTTGTTTTAATGTCAATTTTTTTTTCTCATTGTATTGGCCTTTCCTTTTTTAGCTCCAAAATATGAGTTTGGTCTGACCAATCTATCCATATGAAGGTTGATATTTTAGATAAATATCATATTTTAGGCCCACTTCCTAAATTTAGTTTTTTTTTTACAAAGAAAACCTCGGTATGCATTTGGGGCATGGAGATAGGCAATGATTTTTGTAAATATATAGTAACATAGTGAACACACAACTCAGCACCTTTTTTATGCTCTTTCTTAATATAATAACTATTACACTATCAGATATCTACCTCCCCCTAACCTAATGATCCTATATATAGGCCTAATTAACATATTTATCTATTGTTTTGCATCTGTCAATGCTTTGTTTTCCTTGTGAACAGGTTCCTTGACACATCAAAACTATAAAGCCTATGTCTGATTGTAAAAGAATTTTGGACCTGTTGGATATAGACTATAATTTAAAAATGATTATATATAATAATAATAATCGTTGTTTAAGTGTTGTTTTTTATTTTAGCTTTGTACAAATCTATATCCAATTTCTATAAATAGGACCATCAGTGGGGGGGGGGAGAGGAGGAGGTGCATCTGCCAGTAAAACAATGATTATATTTCAAGTAAAATAAAAAAGGCATAAAGTAACGTGTTCACCTTGTACCTATGTCAGTGATGGGACTGTTTATATATTTAATCGATTTTTCTTCAATTTTGTTTTTAATGCAGATACAAAAAAAAATCTCCATTGTACTTCCTGACTGAAGGGCATTGAAACGGAGATTGACACCACCGATTTGGATTTTAAGAGTCTAGTGCTATATCCTTTATCTTTTAACTTTACAAAAAAACAGTATTTTTTGTTGTTTTTTTTAACTAGGAGAGATCACTAGAATTATATATCTTCAATGAAAGTGATATATATATCTTCAATACATTATATATCTTTCAATGAAAGTATGGCAAGATATCCAGGAGTTCATAACCACTTCAACATAGTAGATCATCACCACTTCAACACATAAATTATTGTAAAATTATGGTCTATTATGAGGTGTGGCTATAATAGGCAGCACAGTAATGCTGCCTAAGTAAAGAGCAATGTCGGCACAATATATATATTTTTTGTCTTAGACTGGGGCACTTTGTGTTGAAGGAATTGTCGTAGAAATTTCGAAAAGGGCTCATTCGATTGAAAATTGAAAGGGCTAGTGCCCTTTTTAATAGTCAAAAGTGATTGGAGGGCAACTAACCCCCTCCCACGCCCACCATTGCTCCAAATACATCCAATAAAAATTTTGAGGCAGCCAATTTTTTCATTGTAGTTGAAAGGTCTGGAAATTATGTCTTTGAGGATGACACCACCACCTTACAGCCCTCAGGGCAAGAGTTGTAAATTATGCCCTTGGGGCATATAAGGTTTATATAGAAAGGGTGATTGCATAAACTTCGAAGGGGGCCTCATTTGATTGATAATCAGAAGTTCTAGTGGCCTTTTTAAGATTCAGAGTGATTGGAGAGTGGATACCCCCCCCCCACACACACATTTCCTATTTTCTTGAAATGTATATGATAGAAATTTGGAGGTGGCCATTTGTTTTTGTAGAAACTTCAAAAAAGGCTCATTTGATTGGAAATTGAAAAGGCCAGTGCCCTTTTTAATAGTCAAAAGTGAATGGAGGGCAACAATCCCCCCTGCCCATCAATTCCCAAAACCACTCTGGCCAAAATTTTGAGAACACCGTTTTGTTCAGCATAGTTGAAAGGCCTAGATATTATATCTTTGAGGATGATCCACAAGTACATCTGATAGAAATTTTGAGAAAGCCATTTGTTCAAAAATAGTCCATTAATCATATAGGGTAATAAGGTCTTTGGAGTTGACAGAATCCCCAGTGTCTGGGATTAAGGATTTTAAGTTATGTCCCAGGGGCATAAAACGTTTTTATGCAAATGGTGGTCCTGTGAACTGTAGAAGAGGCTCATTTTATTGAAAATGAATAGTTATATTTCCCTTTTAAGATTCAAACATGATTGAGAGTAACTAGCCCCACCCCTCCCTGACATTCTCTTTTCCTGAAACACATTCAATTGAAGTTGCAAGATAGCCAATTTGTTACCAATAGTCCAAAAATCATCTTTAAGATGGAATGCGATCCCTCTGAGCCCATGGGCAAGGGCTGTAAGTTATGCCCTCTGGCATAACTTACATAACTTTGCATGAAGCTCATTTGATTGGAAGTTTTAGTCCCTTTTTAAGAGTCAAAAGTGATTGAGGGCAATTAGCCCCCCCCCCTAAGCCTATCATTCCCCAAAACATATCTGATCAAAATTTTAAGAGATCTATTTTGTTCAGCCTTGTTGAAAGGTCCAGTAATAATGTCTTTGGGGATGTCATCCTCCCCTCAGTCCTCAGGACAGAGGCTGTAAGTCAGGCAATTTATTCATTGTTGACACATAGTTTATGTTATTGAGAAAGGTATGCATGTTTGAACTTTACTTTCCAAGAAGATAAAGGGCATTTAGATGAACCTCTCAGAAAATATTGAACTAAATCAAAACACGTTATTTGTATACAGATTGTCAAAATGGTCTAACACAGGAATAACTGAGTATATGTTAATTTGGAAAATTCAGGAAATGATAAGGTATACAATCAACAAGGCAATATTTGTATGCTACCAATACTACTACAACTACCACACTACTCGATTTACAATATTGAGGGGAAATTTGAACTAAAACAAAAGACATTATGTACATGCACACTGTCAAAATAGTGCATCTCAAGAATTGATTTGGGTATTAAGTTGGGACTTTCAGAGAAGGCTTAAAGGGGAAGATTGTCTTACCAAAAGGCAATATGTGCACACTACTACTAATACTACTGTTACTGCTACATTTACTACTACCACCACTACTACTCCAATTGCAACTACTTGTAAGGTTAAAAGCACTGAGATGAAAATTTTTATATCATCTCATTATATCAGGTTATAGGTTATACATTATACATTATATATTATACATTATACATTATATAGGTTATATCAGCTATGTCATAGAGGTGGTTAATTGTATTAAGTTGAGGCTTCCAGGACTGGATGAGAGGGATGTTCTACTGACCAAAACGTAATAGGTTAATACTACTAATGCTAGTAGTACTACTGCTATTCAATACTTTTATAAGTAATATCAATACTACTACTGTGATTACTATTACAACTATGCTTAAGGCTATGAAGGTTAAATTTTCAAGGAAGTTTGAGGGGGAAGGTAGACTGAATCACAACATGCCATCAGCATGTAGGTTGTCAAAAGGATGTAACAGCATTATTGTTTGGCGTGTGAAGTTGCAAATAAGATGGCTGCCTACAAGTGTGATGGATGTTGAACTAACAAAAAGAATTTGCATCCTAATGCAACTGCTTCTACTCATACTACTACTACTGTTACTATTATTACTACATCTATTACTACAACTGCCACTAAAACTTGGGCTACTATAATTAATTCCACTGCTACTACTACTGTTATTAAAACTAAGGATATTAAGGCAAAAGAAATTGCGGTATATAGAAACTGTATGGAACTAATTTGAAACACATTATGCCCACACGGGTTGCCAAGTAGATGCATCAGAAATACTTCAGGACTGATTGATAGTATGTATTAAGCTGAAACTTCCAGCATGTGTAGAAGGGGGAGTTTAAGAAACCAAAGGGGCTATGATCACACTATACTGCTACTAATGCTGCTACAACTATTGCAACTCTGCAAGCTGTGGCATTGAGCTGAAGCTTTTAAGTAATATTTAGGTATATGTTGAAATAAATTAAAACAAACTATGAGCACATGGACTTCAAAAAGGTGACAAAGCAATATCTGAAGAACAACTCATATTATTAAGTTAGACTTCTAAGGGTAAGTTGTGAGGGAATTTGAACTAACCAGAAGACACTATGTGTATACTTTCAATGCTACCATTACAGTTACTGTAACTAATGATGCTAAGGGTATTAAGGTGAAACTTTTAGGGAAGGTTGGTAACATCACTCTATAATTAGTAGAAATATCATTGACACTTGTAAAGGAGCTAATTCAATTCAAAATTGAAAGTTCTAGGGCCTTTTTTAAAAGTAAAAAAAAATGGAGGAGAAGCAGCCTTTCTCTCAAGCCTATTCATTTCCACAATGCATCCAGTCAAAATTTTGAGACAACCATTTTGTTAAGCATACTAGAACAGTCCAGCAACTACATCTTTAAGGATATTGTGGATGTGAACATCCCCCCCCATCCCAGTTATGCAATTAGCCTATAAAGTGTAAATTATGTTCTGGTCTTGAGAAGGCATGAGGGTTATCAGCCCTGCTGATGTTAATTTCTACTTGTTTTCAGTTTGACTTGGCTATTTATTGTAATTTTTGATTATTTTGAATTTCATTTGTTTATTGATAGTGGTAAATTTATTTGAGCTCATTTTGGCTAAACGGAGCTCTTTACTTTTCTTTGAAAAACTTGTTTTGTGTAAAAATTTTTAAATTAATAACATAACAAGACTGATGCTTCCAAAAAAGAAGCCAAAAGAGAATGACCAAAAGCTGTGTAGCATGAAGCCACCAAAAGCTGTGTAGCTTGAAGCCTTCTCTTTTGAATGAGGTCCCTCTTGTGTCTGTAAAAAAATTAGTATGGCTATTGCCTTTGTTTGTATTTAATCTGATGATTTGTTCTGCCAGAAAAATAATAACTGTAATAATAGATCAATGAATTGTTGTGAAATTTCACATGAAACTTGGAAAAGCACTACCAAGCTCATCCTTTATTAAAAGAAGTTAATGGCAATCAATTGTCATTGTGTGCAAAAGTTTTGATGGTTTTAATTGTTTTCAAAATGGCTAAGAAGACGTTAAAGATGATTCATGCCCAGTTAATCTTCCATGTTGCAAGTGGATGAAAATATTGAACAACTCAGTAATCTGATTCAAACTAGCTTATAGTTAACTTTCATGCATGATTACTGAAACCGAGGGAACTGAAAAACAATAAGCAATGTAAATTTTACATAACAATTATAACATGTGACAAATCTTGATTCTTCACTGATAATCCTCAAACTAAGTGCCAATCCATGCACAGGAAGGACCCAACTCCTCTAAGAGCTATAAAAAACCAAATGAGTAAATACAAATTCAATGCAATGTTATGTTTAGACAAGAAATCTTTAAATTAGAACAAAGTACCTAAATCCTAGACTTATGGATTAAAACCCTTGTTTATAGTTTATAAAAAAGGGTTAAAACATTGGTTTCAAACTAACTATTTGGTAACAAATCCATTTTGTTAAGATAATATAATCAACAATCATTGATTTGTTGCAAATAAGTTGGGAAAAAAGTTCAAAACAATTTTCCATTTTCCATCTGCCATGTTTATTCTATTGGCTTTAATATTTTTCAACATTTAGTTGAAATGACAGTTTTTAAGTGGCCTGACAGAAAGAAGAAAGTGGAGGAATTGTCTTGATTTTTTTTCATCTCAGTTGTGAAAAATCAATACTTGTGGATTATAAAGTTTTACAAAATGGAGTTATAATGAAATAGTAAGTTTGAAACCAATGTTTTGACCCTTTTTATACCCAAAAACTACAGGAAAAAAATTATAATGGTCCTTTGAAAAAATTATCTTTTTCAAGGGTCCAAAAAGGGCTCAAGACTGAGTTTGTTATAAAATTGATTGTTATATTTTGAAAAGTAATTTGAAAAAGGACATTAATAATTTGGAACAAGCATAAAAAAAAGGTGTGTTCACTTTATTTTTAGGTCAGAAATGTGAACTTCTCTATATTTACTGAAAAAGGGACTGAAAACTAAAAATTAAGGCATAATGTTTTTTGTCAGGATTCAGATAGGCCTGTCCTGTCTACAATCTTCTCACTCCTAAAAATCAGAAAAGAGTAGACACAGAAGCTTGGGAATATCTTCCTAGGTGCTAGTTTAGGCCCTAGTTTCATTCCTGAAATGGTACTTGTATGATATACCTAATCTTCTTCTAATATGTTTCTCTGATAATCAATCCTAATTAAATATACCAAAGTAAGAAAAAGGTATAATACTTTAGAAACAAATTTGGGCTATATATTTGTGCATCAGGGGGGAGGGGGTAAAGTATAGTGGGTCTGTATGCCTAATGTGTTAGGTATAACTGTTTTGCATATTATATAGTGTGTTGTTACCAAGTAGATTAATTTATTAAGCCAACCGACCTGCAACAAAACTACATAAGCAAACAGCAATCATAAGATAATAAGCAGCAAGCATAAGCATAAAAGCACTAAACACAACATCTCCTTTCTTTTCCAATAATAATTGTGCTATAAAAGCACACACACACACAAAAGAAAACACTAGCAATTTAAATGTCCATTATCTTCCTTGGCTTAACCACTCTACCAGTTCTTGTTACACAGGGTCGTGAATAATCCTCTCCGTTTCTGCTTTCACTGGTTGCTGCTGGAGGGAGTGTTGGAGTTCTGTAGGGGCTGTCTTGGAAGATTTCTCCAGTACTGCGATTATCTGGAGTCTTTGGAACAGCCTTTTTTGGAGAAGAGGATTGAGTCACAGGAGGGTGAAATTCTGCTGGAAGGTCCTCATCCCCTGTGAATACTGAAGATTGTTGAGCACTGTTGCCTTCAGCACTGGACCGTGGTTTCAAATGGGCCCGATTTCTGCGATAAAATCTACCATTTTCGGCTTGTATAAGGTAAGATCTTGGAGATATGCATGACATCACTACACCTTTCATCCAACGTGTAGCTTCCTTTGACAGCTTGACCCAAATGGGTTGGTTGTCTTTCAACTCTATTAGATCTTAGAAGCCTTGTCATAGTTCTGCTTCTGCCTTTCTTGTCGACTAGTTCTTGCTTTGAGGAACTTTGTCTTTGGAACAGTATTTGGCACCAGTTGCTGCCAAGTACAGGGAAGGACGGATCTTAAACTTCTACTCATAAGAAGCTGGGCAGCTGATGCCTCACCGTCTATTGGAGTATTCCGATATTCTAAAAGACCAAGGTAGGGGTCTGTATTGGACTCTATAGCTTTCATCATGATCCTACTTGATATATCCATGGCCTTCTCAGCATGGCCATTAGACTGCAGGAAATTTGGACTTGAAGTCAGATGCTGGATGTCCCATTTCTGCAAAAAGGACTGGAATTCATAAGATGTAAACTGTGGTCCATTGTCAGACCGAATTTTTTCTGGAATACCATATCTAGCAAAATGGGCCTTGAGCTTCTTTAATACTTCTGAAGAGGTTGCCGGTTCGACTTGGTCAATCTCTATGAAACGACTATAGTAGTCACTGGTTACTATATAGTCTCTTCTGTTGATCTTGCAAAGGTCAATACCCAGGTATTCCCAAGGATACTGTGGGATTGGTGTTGATATCAGTGGTTCTTTCTGATTATTTCTGGAAAATTTCCCACAAGCTTTGCACTTCTGGATCAAATCTTCTATAGCTGAATTCATATTTGGCCAGTAAACAGAGCTTCTGGCTCTTTGCTTGCTTTTCTCCATCCCTAGGTGTGATACGTGCAATTGTTGCAGAATGTCCCTTTGTAATGCTCTTGGAATGACAACTCTATTTCCTTTTAAAATGATGCTATCAATGCTGGACAACTCATCCCTAACATTCCAGTAAGGTTGCATACTAGCAGAACACTGGTGTCAGTGGTTCGGCCATCCTTTTTGTATGACTGAGGTAAGTTCTATCATAATTGGGTCTCTCTTATTTTCTTCCAAGATGATCCCCATCTTCTTATCACTGACTGAGATACTTTTCATTACAGAGTGAACATGGAATTCAATCTCCAGGGAGCATTCTTCATCAAAGTGGGGTGGATGCAGTCTTGACAGTGTGTCTGCAACTGGTAAGTCTTTTCCTCTAACATATTGAACCGTAATATTGTATGGCTGCAGCTGAATCATCATTCTTTGGAGCCCGGGAGGGGCTTGGCTTAGTGGTTTTGACAATATAGCCTCCAGTGGCTTATGATCTGTATGTGCAATGATTCTCCTCCCATAGACAAATTGATGAAATTTTTTACAGCCATAGAGGATAGCATATAGCTCTTTTTCAATCTGAGAATAGTTTTGTTCTGTTGATGTGAGAGCCCTTGATCCAAGAGCAACAATTTTTCCACCTACACTCAACTCTGCCCCAAGACCATGCTTGGAAGCATTGGTTTTCATCCCAACAGATTTTGCCTTAGTATCAAAGGTTGCAAGGTTATAACAGATCGAAGTTCTGATTCTATTCATTGCTGTTGCATGTTCATTGGTCCACTCAAAGACAGTTTGTTTTCCCAACTCTCTGAGGGGATAGTTTAGAGATGACAAGTTTGGAATGTATTTTGAAAGGAAGTTTGTCATTCCAAGAAATGTGGCCAGTTCGTCTTTGTTTGATGGATGTGGCATCTCAATTATGGCTTGAACTATTGAAGGATCTGGTTTGATACCATCTGCAGTTATTAGATGTCCAAAATATGGCATGCTTGTTGATCCGAATATGCATTTTTCTGGATTAAACCTTACTCCAACTTCTCTGGCCTTCTCTAGGACTTTCCTTAAATTCTCAACATGTTCTTCATCTTTTCTTGATACAAGGATATTGTCAACAATGACGCCAACGCCTTTCAAGTTGCCAAAGGTTTCTTCCATCTTTTGCTGGAATTCGTCTTGTGCACATATTAATCCAAATGGCATTCTTTTGTATTTGTACCTGCCAAATAGGGTGTTGAAAGCTGTGACAAGTGAAGACTTCTCAGTTAATGCCAGCATCAAATACCCAGATGTTGAATCAAGCTTAGAGAACTTATTATGGCCATGAATTTTGGCTGCTATATCTTCATAAGTTGGCATTGGATAATAGGACCTTTGTATAGACTTATTAAGCTCTCTTGGATCCAAGCATAAACATAACAAACTGTCTAACTTTTCCATGGCTACAATTGAATTAACCCACTCGGTTGGAGCCACCACTCTTTCAATGATGTCTAATTTTACCAGGCGCTCCAGTTCACTTTTAACCCTCTCATGTAAGGCAAAAGGTATTCTCCTGGCAGGATTAATGGATGGGATTGCATTCTTTTCTACATGGATCTCTACTTTACCTGGGATTTTACCTATCCCAGCAAAGATGTCATCAAACTCTTTGGGAATTGGGTTCTTCTAAACACTCTTCTTTGTAGATAAGGAAGAGATAGATGTAGCTACCTTCACAAACCCCATTTCTGCAGATGCTTGGTATCCTAGTATTGGGTTCGACTGTGTATCAACTACAAAGAAACTGTACTTTTTGTTGATAATTCCTTTATGTCTACAATTTAAAGAGCATACTCCTGCAATTGGAATACGAGTTCCTCCATAAGCTACAAGGATCTGGCTTGTCTTGTTTAGTTGTGGTTTGGGTTTAAGTCTGTCAAAGATAGATTTTGGGATAACATTTGCTTCAGCTCCTGTGTTGATTTTGAATAGAGTTTCCCATGCTGAATTATTCAGTTTGATAGCCACAGTTGGTTGGCTTGATTTCTCAGCTATGGCTCCAATAAGTAATGTATCGATATAAATTTCTTGCTCTTGATTTTTCATCTGTTCCTTCCATATCAATAGTATCTACTGGTTTGCTACAGCAGACACGAGCAAAATGATTTGTCTTTCCACACTTGGAGCAAGACTTCCCTTTTGCTGGACATTTGTGATTTGGGTTATATGCCTCACCACAGAAGTAACACTTCTTACTTGTTGTGGGTTGGTCATACTTCTTTTGTCTTCTTACACAGTCTAATTCTTATTTTACATTTGGCTCCTTTACTGTTGTAGGTGACAAGGACATGGCTGACATGGACATGAGCTGCTATTGTGTTGTCTCAAAAGCTCTTGCAATTGTCATTGTAGTCTCAAGAGTAAGGGTTCCACCTTGAGATAATAGTTTTTCTTGAATTCTATGTTGTTTCAGTCCACATATTAATCTGTCTCTCACCATCTCCTTCTCAAAATTGTCTGTAAACTCACAGTCTTTGACAAGCACCTTGAGGGCTGTAATGTAATGTTCAATTGATTCATGCTCCAACTGGTCCTGCTTATGGAATTTATATTATACAAATACCCTTGAAACTTCTATTCACCTAACTGAACTGCCCCTAAACTATAATTTTACCCTTTCAGATTTTCAAGGAGTACTGATAAACTTTATCTCAAACATGCACCCTGAGTTGTAGGCTATAGGCCTATGTGTACACAATGAATTTTCCATGTGACTCTTTTCTTCAAATTTATTTAATACCAATAAAGCAATGCAACAATGAATAAAGCATAAGAGAATATTATTGTTTATATGTGATTTATGGTAGGCTATGTAGGCCTAGGCTATTTGATCATTAGAGGAGTGGGGGGGATGAAATTTATTGGTAGACTGTGCCTTAAGGAATGATAAAGGCCTAAGCATGTATTCTGGAATGTTTTAAAGTAGTTTCCAAAATTTTATAGTGTTTCTGTTTTCAACAGAAAAATGTTTCTGTTTTCAACACAATACAAAATAGGTATAGACCTGTCATGTAGGCAAATTTCAGGGCTCTCTAGAGGGAGGAGTGGAGGTAGGTACTTTGAAATACCTTCCTGGGATATAGGGAAGGTATTTACCTATATCATACTTATAAACTACTTTAGCCTGTAGATCCATCCCTGAAAGTTTTTCCTTTTCCTAACCTAACCCCTTTATGAGATAGCAAAAGTCACTCAACTAGAATTTTACCAAACCATTAAGTTAGTACAGGAAAAAAAGTAGCATGTCAATTATCTAGCTTTGCTTCTGGGACAAGCAAAGATAGTACTTGTAAAAATACAACATAAGAAATAAGTAAATAGGTTATAATAGAGGGTATTTGTCAGAATATCATGTATTTTAGTCTCCTACCAGTTTCATCAAACCTAGCAATTGTTTCTTGGATCATTTGTTACTTGGAGAGTCAGGGTTTCTTCTTTTTAAATTTATGCTGCCGACAAAATTAATGTCAAACTTCAGCAGATTGGTAAATTTTGCTCATGAATTATTTTGCGATTTGACCATAGATCATTGAGCTAAGCTACATATTGGTTATGTGTGACAAAATTAGCCTGGAACTGAGAAGAAATCAAATGAAATTAATACTCAGAGCTTATGGCCAAAGAAGATATTTAACTAGGAAAATCGAAGAAATTATAAAAATAAATTTGAGTATCGACCCCTAACATCGATAATTTGTCTAATTAAGCTACGTTCACATGAGTATCTAGCTAGAATCCCATGTCAAGACATGTTTCTGGCCAGACATCAATGTCTAGACAACTACCGTCCCCAAGTAAAATTTGGTGCTTGGCTAGACAAGTCACAGCTAAGCATCCAGTTCTAGACTCTAGAACTCGAAGTCTAAGGTTTTCGATTACAGCCAATCAGAAGGTCAAGTTCTATTATTTTCCTCATATTTGTTTGCATTTTTAACTGCAGTGTAATTTTTTCTCATTAATTGTTTTTTCATTCTAGGCTCATATTACAATACCCGACAGAATAGTAAAGCACATCAAAGCAGCTAATTGGCTTTTGTCACACATAATCTTGTGACAGTAAAATAGGGATAATAATTTTGAAAGTTTTACCCACATAAGCTCTCTTGATTGGCTAGAAATGAAAACAGTAATCTATTTTAAACTAAATTTGTAGTTTTAGCAAAACACTGAACTGTTCTTGTGAATGGTAATTTCCTAGACATTGATTTCTGGTCAGACACGTGTCTAGACATAAGATTCTAGCTAGACACACATGTGAACACTGCTTTAGTGACTAGAACAAGAAATGAGGCGTCTTAGTGATCTATTTGAACTGTGATTTGCCACAGTAAAGAAAATATACAGTAGTAACAAATGCTTTAATCTCCTTAAGAATATGTAACACAGATTTAAGACCTCACAAGATTCATGACCCCGCCTTCGCACACGCACAATGACAAATATCTCCGATGGACACACCACGATAAGCTTATGGGAAGCCCGAATTGTTGGTGTTTTCTATTCACAACTCGATTAGTAGACTTGCAATTAAACTATAATCAAGAAAAACAAAAAGGAGAACTTTTTTCTTTATAAGAATACAAATTAGTAGAGGGAAGCTACGACAAGTTTTTCTTTCCAAGGGGAAGCGAAGTAAAGTAAATTATTTCTTCAGACGAATAACAAACATGTCTCTAAACAATAAATAGGTAAGTTAGATAATTTTAGATTTATTGAAAGATAGATATTTTTGAAAATTATCACAATACAAAAAAAAATCGAAATTCATAATATTTACACTTTGGTTGAAATTAATCAAGCCAGGTTGGCAACAGTTCTCCAAAATCGTACACTTTATTTTATTGGACAAAAATGGTTTGTTGGATAAAAATTTGATTCCAGTCAAGACATATACGAATCTTGACAATTACCTGAGAGGATGAACAACTAAAAAAAGTAAATAAGAATGCATTGTATAATTTTTATTTGACGTAAAAAGTGATATAAAGACAGAAGACAAAATCATCAAATAAAATTACAATCATCCCTTGATGGCTTAATCTTAATGTTATGATTAAGAATAATGACTAAGCTCATATCCTTACGTCGACAGTCATAAATATTCAGGAAATGGTTACACACAAATTTCGACAAATGGAATAATTATTGATCGTATTTTGACCTTAGCCCCTCCCGCCTCTTAATAGAAGTCCGCAAATTAATATTATCGAGATTTTTGGAGCAAAACTATAGAAGATAGAAAGTTAAGTGTAAATTAAGACAAAATGTACCTGGAAAGTTAGTAAGACCCAGCTTAGGATTCAAATATCTTTTCGTAGGAAACTTTTATCCCAATGTGTCACAGTAAATCATCAAAGTAGGAGGAAAGTTCAGCAAAGATCAATACCTCCTTTTGAGTTTTTAGAGTTTCAAAGCCAAAAAAAGAACACTTTTAAATTTATTGATTGTACACAACATATGTATTCTTCAACTGAAGTAGAAAAATCACATGCTAATGTTAAACAAAAGAAGCTGAAAAATATTTTAAAAAACTTATTGCTTTATAAACACATATCCTAGCTTATAATTTCACTCAAGAGCGTATCCCATTTTTTGAGTGGTAGGGGGAGGAGGGGGGGGGTAAATAATCTATATGTAGATTTGTAACATTCTTACGAGTTAAAATTTTTGGGAAGTGGGTTTTCAAATACGGTAACTCCCCCTCCCCCTTCCCCTATCCTCTTGATACGTCTTCGATTGTGCTACGTTCAATTGCCTCTTTTCAGTATGATCTGTCTTACAAACTCAAAAGAGATGGTTATCCCCTTCTGTGTCTTAAGATACATGTCTGGAGGTAAAATCTTAAATGAATAAAAAAGGTAAAGAGATAAGTATCCATAGGGAGCGACCATTTCAATCAAAACTAACAAATGAAGCTCTCAATTCACAACGGGCAAATTAGTTTCAACAATAAAAATAATAATGTTTTAAGAATTAAGAAATTACGAAACCTCTAAGACTATTCAAAATTTTCTGCGTGATCTGCAAAACAATTTGCAGATCAATTTGACATATTTTTTCACAAATATGTTTTTAATGGCTAAATAGCAATAAAGTTAGAAGATTGTTTTTTTTTTAATTCATTATATACATTATATACAGATTTTATATCGTTATATACTTTTTTTTTTAATTTAGCTATTAGAACAACTATTTTTGCTTCAAAAGTTGACCACTTGTGAAATAAAAATCATTGATCATATATTTTCTGACACCTCCAGGGTATGAAACATATTGGCCACTTGTAAAGTACTACTAGTAGCGAATCCAATTTTCAGGTTAGTCAGGTCAGGTCAATCAGGTCAGTCATAATAATCCCGAGAAGTTACCCGCTAAATAAAGAAAAAAAAATCTAGAACTGACACAATTAGTCACTTAATAAACCTACGACAACACTTTAATGAAGAAAAAAACATAGGGAATAACTTCCTTCTTCTATATGCGAATAAAATTCGCAAAGGGGATCTTCAAAAACTCATTCTTTCATAAATTTAAAAGGGAAGTAAAGTAAATGCTTTCTTAAGACGAATGACAAATGTCAAACGCCAGTTAACAATTTTTTTATAATTTAGATAATGGAATAATTATTGATATGTTGATAGTTAAGAAAATTAACACATTAAAAAATAATTTCAGTTACAAGATATTTAGTTTCTTGAAAGCTGTTGGTTACAGAATTTAACCATGTAATAGAAACGCATTCTGAAAAATAATTTTATGACTCTTTCCTTTGAGAAATTTATACATCGAGAAGGGATATTGTGCTTGGCTGAAAGCAACCGTGCTCGGCTAATCAAGCAATGTTCCAAACAGTTCTCCTGAAATGGCTCAACTGCAATTTTTTCCAGTTATTTGAAAAACTGAATCACTTCAAGAAAAGAAATGGTTTTCCCAGAGGACTCTCGGGAAAAATTTTCACAAGCCTTCATCCGACAAAACTGTATATAGTATCAAAGACAGAATCATCAGATACGCTCAACTTCTCCTCGCATTCTGCACAGTGGTGCCACAGAATCAATTTTTTAAATACAAATTTCATGACGTAAGCAAATTTTACTTCTTCAATAGCGTCCTTACTTTGATCCCCCATCATTAAAAAAGGCCCGTCGTCGCCTTTATTTTCAACGGAATTCGCTTGTGCGGAGGCTAAATTTGGAATGATAAAAGCAGCCTTTTCCTTAGTTTTTTTTTCAAATGAGTCATTAAATAAAGGTGAATAGAGGTCTACCCTCCTACAATTACCCATGTTAATCATGGGAATAGAGAAAGTTTATATTGAATCACAAAGCGCTTGTTAATTGGTTTGTCACACAATCCACCGGAACGCACGATCATTCCGAAAAATTGCTCTAGACTGATTCAACCGCCGAGTGCAGACACACTGAACACCTCGTGTGGTTAGCTTTCGGTTTTTTTCCACTGCTTTTGCAGTCATCAACAATGCATTTTCCAAATGTAATTACCCTATGATCTGATTAAATGCCAAGTAGCAACAGAACTATGTTTGCCACGTAAAGGCTCAGAGTCTTTACGCGCTGTATGAAATGTGTGTCTTGTTTGAAAAAGAAGCCGCTACTGCTATATCCTTATACTATGATCATTTGCTAAGACTTGACGGATTGAGAAGAGAAGAGCATATCTCCTTAAGAGGTTTCTATACCTTAAAATCATTTTGAGAGCCGCAGCGTCGGCTGAAGGTCTGAAAGACAAAGGACCCACCTGAGATTTTTTTACAGGGTACTAGCTACCGTGGAGAGATATGGAAAATCTTTGGCTTGACTATGAAAATTGAATGAAAAGACAGTAAAATTTTACGTTCCCTATGCTGGAAATGTTTCAAACAGTTCGTGGTAACGAACTGTAGTAAGGAGCGATCCGGCTCAATAGTAAACGAAACTCTAAATAACGGAATTTTGATGCTAAAATATACATCAAAGGAATCGGATTTTCATGCTGATTTTAAATATATAAGTTTCATCAAATTTGGTCTTTATCATCAAAAGTTACGAGCCTGAGAAAATTTGTCTTATTTTAGAAAATAGGGCAAAACACCCCCTAAAAGTCACAGAATCTTAACGAAAATCACACCATGGCATTCAGCGTATCAGAGAACCCTGTAGCAAAATTTTCAAGCTCCTATCTACAAAAATGTAGAATTTCGTATTTTTTGCCAGAAGACAAATCACGGGTGCGTGTTTATTTGTTTGTTTTTTTTCCCAGGGGTCATCGTATCGACCAAGTGGTCCTAGAATGTTGCAAGAGGGCTCATTCTAACGGAAATGAAAAGTTCTAGTGCCCTTTTTAAGTGACCAAAAAAATTGGAGGGCACCTAGGCCCCCTCCCACGCTCATTTTTTCTCCAAAGTCAACAGATCAAAATTTTGAGATAGCCATTTTGTTCCGCATAGTCAAAAACCATAATAACTATGTCTTTGGGAATGACTTACTCCCCCACAGTCCCTGGGGGAGGGGCTGCAAGTTACAAACTTCGACCAGTGTTTACATATAATAATGGTTATTGGGAAATGTACAGTCGTTTTCAGGGGATTTTTTTTTGGTTTTGGGGGTGGGGTTGAGGGGAGAGGGCTATGTGGGAGGATCTTTCCTTGGAGAAATATGTCATGGGGGAACAGAAATTCAATGAAAAGGGCGCAGGATTTTCTAAAATTACTGTAAAAAAAAATGAAAAAATAAACATGGAAAAATTCTTTGAATTGAAAGTAAGGAGTAGCATTGAAACTTAAAACGAACAGAGATTATTACGCATATGAGGGGTTCTAAAAATACTTTAGCATAAAGAGCGAGGTATTTAGGAGGAGATAAATACCTCGCCCTTTATGCTAAAGTATTTTTAGTAATTTCAACTATTTATTCTACGGCCTTTCTGATTCAGGGGTCATTCTTAAAGAATCGGCACAAAACTTACGATTTAGTGTAAAGAGCGAGGTATTAACGAGGGTAGAAACCCCCCTCATATACATAATAAAAATTTAAGAATATAAAAGTTTGTTACGTAAGTTAATTCTTAAGTTACGTATATTTTTACTAATAAAAAAATTCGCTAAAAATTAAAATTTATAGTTGCCTTTTTGTGTAACCGAAAAATTGCATGGCAACTAGGCCTCCTTCCCCATCCCATATTTCTCAAAATCTTCTGATCAGAACTAAGAGAAAGCGATTTAGCCAAAAAAGGAATTAAAATGTAAATTTCATTTTAATAATTTATGTGTGGAGAGCCAAAATCAAACATGCATTAATTCAAAAACGTTCAGAAATTACATAAAAAAAACTAGTTTTTGTAACTGAAAGTAAGGAGCGATATTAAAACTTAAAACGAACAGAAATTACTCCGTATATGAAATGGGCTGTCCCCTCCGCAATCCTTCGCTCTTTACGCTAAAGTTTGACTCTTTATCACAATTCTGCTTTTTAAGACAATTAAATTCTTTAGCATAAAGAGCGAGGGATTGCAGAGGGGACAACCCATTTCATATACGGAGTAATTTCTGTTCGTTTTAAGTTTTAATGTCGCTCCTTACTTTCAGTTAGAAAAACTAGTTTTTTTATGTAATTCAATCAAAGTGGACGGCACCACAGTTAACTCCCAAAGCTGTTAAACTGCTCAATTTATAGCCATTTTTCTAGTAGAAAAAAGACAATACAGTAGAAACAAGGATTGATAGTTTTTTTTCTAGTATGTAGGCTTATGCTTGAATATCTTCCAGGAATTACCCAATTCCTGAACTTTAAAAAGAAAATTCTTCTACATTTAATAAAAAAATTCCACTTTCTTATGAGATAAGTCTTATCAAAACTTAATGTCACTGGGACAAAACCCAAAGTTAAATTATTTACTTAGATTTAAATGGATTAAGATGACGGCTTGTATTTTCTGCGGTCTCTTGACATCTCTTATCCTACTCCTATAGTTTTTGCAAGGCCAACCAATCAATTCTAAACAGTCTGGCCACAAAAACTTAAAAAGTTTACAGTAGCTAAGGTAAGGTGATCCTACAAAGTATTGAGCTCCCTCATTTTGAATTGTTGACGGCGAACGGAATTCCAGAAAACCAAACCGTCAAAAACAAGATTATTTGTTTATTTGAATGATAAGAAAAATTAAATGATATTACAGTATTTAATAGGTGAAAAATTAAAAGACTAAATTACTTGAATTTTAGTACCATACTTAATTTTTACTTTATATGATCAGAGTTTGCATTACTACATAGTTTCAGGACAGATCAAGTTTTCCCGCGGTAGCTTAATTGCACCTTGTTAATTGCAATTGTAGCTTAATTAATAGTTCACCTCTGGTTCAAATCAGATTTAAGATCGTTGGATCTCTAGCTGAAAAGTTGTAACAAAAAGAACAGTGGCTGCTGTTGAAGCTCATTTCTCAGTTATTAAAATTATTAATAATGAATTATTATTAAATATAATTAATTCTGATTATTAAATATAAATATTTAAATATAATTAAAAATAAATATAAAATAATATAAATATATAATTTATAAATTTATATAAATATATAAATTATTAAATATAATTATTAAATATAAATAATTAAATATAAATTAACTCTAATTATTAAGGATGGAGAGAAAATTTTATTTGATTTTGCTTGCCCCTATTCAATTTACTTACCTATTGAAATGACAGGGCCGTAAGAAATTAAGTAATTATTATGTAGTATACACAAAATTTCGCTGTTTCTTGTTGCATCCAAATTTGATAACATATTTCTATGAATTGCTATTATTTATTTAAAAACTAATTTCTAAGACTATGTAAGTTTAATGGTGTTTAAAAGTTCCTAGCAAAGAAGAATTTGGGGGATGAGGGAGAAAACATTCAAAAAACGGGAAAACTTCAATTGACATCAATTTACAAGATTTGATTGGTCAACGAAACCCCAAAATAAACGCTTCATCCTATCGACTACTAGAAAACTTTCATATTTTTGGGGGCAAGGTTGGTCACAGATTTGTCTTTATTTTTGTTTGTTTATTTTGTTTTCCCATAGATGATCCTACCAAAGTAGTCAAAATGTATTGAAAGAAGGCTAAATCGGATGGAGACTTAAAGTTTTTGCGGATTTTTTTTTGCAAGAAAAGAGACCGATGCTTTCGCAAACCGTTTAATTTTTACGATTGTGTGCCACAATAATATATTTTTGACCGAAAACCCATCGGAAATATTGAGAGCCATGGAAAACCTGTCTGTAATTTTGTCTTAGTATAGTGTGACGAAATATTACTTTTAAAAGATGTATCCAGTCCCTGCAAAGTCGACAGTTTTAATTTAGTCTATACTTACAAAATCGAATTCAAGTGTGCCTCTCTGTGCTTTGTACAATACTATAATGCTCATATAATCACCTAAAAACTCTAAAAAGTTGTTGAGTACACTGTTGCAAAGGTTTAAGGCCCCCCCCCTAAAGCCTTCATAGTACTTTCACACTGATGAAATTTGATACTGCTTACCACAAATAATTGACTGTTGCTTTCGATAAAAAATATCCACCTTTTCTTGATATTCAATTAACGGATCAACTATTTATGAATTCTGTTATCTAAGACACTTACTATCTCAGTAAACCCTTTGAATTTGGTATTCAGCAACACCTTTCGAAATTTAAAATTCTATCGTTATTTCCATATGAGGAAAGTTTTCTGCGGGAGGATATTCTCTACACTAAACGCGAATTTG
Source organism: Artemia franciscana (assembly GCF_032884065.1). Classification (NCBI taxonomy): domain Eukaryota; kingdom Metazoa; phylum Arthropoda; class Branchiopoda; order Anostraca; family Artemiidae; genus Artemia; species Artemia franciscana. Next base: position 28,829,994 of record NC_088863.1, on the reverse strand, counting down.
ATTTGCATGTCTTTTTGCGATTCTTGCCACATGTAATCAAAATAAATTAATTAGGTAATTGAGATAAATACAGGGTAAACGAAAACTTCATTCAGACTACGATTAGCTCTATAGGAAGGATATCGTTCGAAAAAAAGTCAATGTTCGTATTTATTGATTCAATGTATTATTGTGCTTTTCTTTATTTACGGAGTTTTTCATAATGCAGAGCCCACCCAGGGAATCTCAGTACCTAGGTTTAAACTAGCTCTAATCAGATTACTCTCCTAAAAAACCTACTCTCCGAAGAACTTCGCAAGAATAAATTGTCGATTGCGGGTCTTAAAGAAACCCGTCTTACCGGAAGTGGAAAAGAGCAAATAGGTAACAGTGACTCATTGCTCTGGTCTAGAGGAAGCACGAGAAGGATTGGCGTTGGCCTTGCACTAAATAGCCTTACAAGAAAGGCGTTACTTTTACACGAAGCTGTATCTGACAGATGAATGAAGGCCCGCTTTGGACACAAGCATGGTAAGATAACTGTCATCGTATGCTAGGCCACGACCAACGATTCTGATGATGTGACTAAGGAGGATTTCTACTCTACTTTCTCCAGATTCCTTGCGACAATGCCTCCCCCATGATATAACTTTTCTCTTTGAAGACTTGGATGCGACAGTGCGCGATGATATGGGTGTATGGCGCGGCACGGTTGGTCCTGTATCCCCTGACCCACTTAATGACAATGGGCTTTGCCTACTTAAACTGTGCCGATCTCACGCCCTTTGCATCGCAAACACCTACTTCCAGCGTAAAACTATTCATCACTACACGTGGTATAGTAATTACGGTCGTAAAAAGAAGATGACTGACTACGTCATTATTTCCAAACGGCAGAGGTCATTTGCGAAGAACTGCAGAACTTACAGATCAGCAGAGCTCGGAAACGCAGACCACAAGCTTGTGTGCGCCGATCTCCGGCTTCGCCTCCATGCAATACGATCGGAAAGAAAACCCATCGCTGCAGATATTGGGAAACTAAAGGAACCAGATACTCGCCAGAAGTAGAGTATTGAGATATCGAATCGCTTCGACCCCTTGGCTCACTTAATAACAGCAAAGATCTCTGGAAGCATTTTAAAGCGCAGACCAGTGAAGATACACAACTAGTACTTGGCAAGAAGAGTTACCCAAAGAAATCTTGGCTAACTAATGAAACACTGAAAGTCATAGAGCAAAGGCGGAAGGCAAGACTTCTTGGGGACACAACCACATATCGAAGGGTCAATGGAGTGCGGAACAGACTCATTCACCGGGATAGAGCCCGGTTTGTTGCAAAGGAAGCCGATGAAATTGAACTAGCTGCAAAAAAGAAAGGCATGGACAGATTATTCAAGCATCTCCGAGACCTCACGGAAAATTAAGCTCCCACCTTGGGTCCCGTCCTGTCCAGGGATGGGGCACTTCTTTCTGATGAAGGTTCTTGTCTTAACCGGTGGAAGGACCACTTCTGTTTGCTCCTAAACAATACTAGCCCATCTGTGCCTCCTAATGATAGTCCCAGCTAACCTTGCAGTCAAAGACCTGAAACAGATGCTCCTCCAGACGAGCCTTTCAGCCCCTCAAAAATCTGATATGAAGTAAAAAGGCTCAAGAATAATAAAGCTGCTGGTATCTGCGGCTTAAGCTCAGAGCTGCTAAAATATGGAGGTCCTGCAATGCTCCTGTTTCCCCACATCCTGTTTTCTACAATCTGGCGAACGGAGATAATTCCTGAGGATTGTCGGAAGGGTGTCATCATCCCCTTATGGAAGAAGAAAGGCTCAAGAAGCGAATTCTCCAACTACCGGGGAATAACCCTACTGTCAGTCCCTGGCAAGCTGTTTTCAATGGTCCTGCTGGATCGATGTCGGAATATCATTTGAAAAATATGGCGACCGGAGCAAGCTGGTTTTATGTTGGACCGTTCAACCATCGAGCAGATTTTCACGATTCGACAAATAGTAGAGAAGACCACAGAGTTCCAACAGAAAGCATTTATTGCCTTCGTCGACTTCCGTGCTGCATTTTATAACGCTCTACCAACTCAGCTACTTCGGCTTGTATACATTCGCTTTTGAATTGGTATATGATGAAATAATTCAGACGTCATGTGTGGACAGACAGACAGACAGACAGACAGACAGACAACTTATTTTTACATATATAGATTTATGCCTGCAAATATTGGAGGCCTAACATAATTGGAATACAACTCATAATAAAAATATTTAAGAGGAAAAATCCCCTCCCCCTTAAAAAAACATAGTCAGAAGCATTGTCCTTAATCAAAATTCAAATTCATTCGATTAGTTTACTAGACTGTAATTTCCTAAAGAGATGCAACTCCTCAAGGTCGCCTTGCAGCGCTCTTTGCAGTTACACAAACACGTGAAATATCAATCCCAAGGCCACTATGAGCCTGCGGAGGCAGGGTTTCCCTTCCGGGGTTAAGAACGGAAGAAGGACCTTATGTCAGGGTGGAGACCCTAATCAATTCTATATTTTCCACTTCAATAATGAATGTAAAAATTGCAATATTTTAGTCGCTATACCACTAAGGAGTATGCAAATAAATACTTTCTTATTCCTTTTTTGGCATCTTATATGAGTTTGATAAGTATTAAAAATAGCGAAGGCTATTGTCTAAGAACCAAGTACCATACTCCCTTTTCAGCTAAAGATAAAAAATTAGTAACTCTTACCTTCAGCACAAAAATATCAACAACAATATACATTACAAGTAAATTTGCTAGGCAAAACGTTCTACTCAATATGTCTGTTATGTCAGAGATAGCCTCCTCCAGTGCCTTTTTTCTCCGGAGCGGATTCAATCCTCAGATGAAATGTTTTGGATTTGCCTCGGGCGTTTCCCGTTCATGGATGATAAGAATATTTTTCTTGATGTTGTATTTTGTCAGCTTTAAGTAGTAATTAAGTAAAATATTATATGGGTGTTAGGGTGTGGCCAAAAGATGAAACAATTCAACAGGTTGACTTCATTTTGCCCTTGGTTAATTCCACATTTAATTAGATCTGCTAAGCGGAAAGCCATTTAAGAGAAGTACATTAAAAATGATTTTTCGTCATTTATTGACGTCATTATCATTGAGATGATTGAAGTCATTTTCAATGGTTATCCTTCTATCCAGGCGTTTAATTTTTTAGAAAGTGATCGTCATAATTAAAAAAAAAAGCTAGAATAATTAAACATGAATCTTTCGGAAAAGAAAATTCTATCAAGGGAAACCACCACCCCTCTTATAGGTACTGCAGCCAAGGGTGCATCCAGGATTTGTTTTTTTTTGGGGGGGGGATTACAAACAAACTGACAAAACGGAAAAATTTGTTTCCATCCAATTTAATTACGTTTTTACGGGTCGGACAAAAATTCAGTAGGCTAATTCAGAAACTTTGAATTTATAAGCACTGCGATATGCCTTCGTCGCTGCTGTTAAAATTAACTCTTGATGAAAAGACTAGTGGTCAAGAAGAAGAGATGAAGAGTGAACGGACTTCTTAATTTGCCTCAGTTGTTCAACTCGCATTTAATTTAGTACCCCGCTCAAAATTTTGCAGTGAAATTTTTTGATGTTTAAAAGGACCTTATTTCAAGTCATTTGTGCTTGGACGGTAACTGGTCGAAGTTTTCCGATTAAAGTCAAAGTTTAATCAAAGAATCTTGTCTTTTATAACTAGATTTAATATCCACTCGAGCTCGTTAATATATTCTCTTAATAGTTCTGATTCCTCTGATAAAATTAGCTGTTAAGTGTTTTGAGAAAGGAGACCCCCTCCCTATGGCCAGATTTTAGTACTCTCTAGTTGAGTAAGAAGGGGTGAAATTTGCGGCTTTTCAGTGCATGGACTGAAGTTAGCTGCCTTTCGGAGGCGATGGATTCGTATTTGCTGCCAGCCCAAAGTGCAGCAATTGGTGGAAGATAGCGTAAAAATGCCCAAGGGACTTTCGAAGACTCATGTGACAAAAGGCTTACTTTTGACTGCATGTGTAGTTCCAAAACTGCAAAATTTAGCATCGTTCTAAAGGTTTCTAACAAGGAACTTGGGGTTACTAGAAAAACTGATACCTTTACTTGTAGGACGACTAGGATCCTATACCGTACTGAATTTTGCAGTGCGGAAGTCATAATCGAACTATTTTACCAGTAAAACAATTTTTCATGGAGTTCATCAAAATTAATTGACATAATAATTCAATCATGCTAAGATGGAGCACCTTTAATAACATGTATTTTTAAATCTAAAAGAAAACGAAGCAAACTTCAAGCGCTAAATCGGAAGACAAAAAAAACTGAACAACAGCTACCTAATGGCAGCTGTTTGTCACCGTGCGTTGAAACATTAAAATCGCAGAAGTGGAGACAAATGACATACCAAATACGCACACAGGGAACATAAAAAATCGTAAATTCATCTTATAGCCTCTTTGCGTCGCCTTGTCAAACCTATTAATTACAAAAAAAAACTCATCAAACTTCACATACTTGATATTCACGTTTTAAATGCTGTTCAATTAAGTTCATTTTTTTCAATTCCTGCTTATGTGTACGTGTTTTTTTTGTCAAATCACCGGGTCTGTAGTTATATAAATCAAAAGGCAGCTAACCATGAAAGGTTTTACCTAAGTAATTAACCTTAAAGCTTTATCAAATCGTACGCGTCATATCATATGTAAAAAAGCCACTGATTTTCCGCAGAGCCTGAAAGTGAAAACCTTGTCAGTTATTTTTGGAGTTTTGGTCACTTTGGATAAGAACAAGGATGCATGTTGTGTTTGTAGGTTGCCTTCAATTTTTGTAGGCTCATTAAGGATTATGCAATATCCGACTGTGCAAGCCTAATTTAATACTTGCACAAAAAAATACTTATTCTTCTAAGTATCAACTTACAGGTTACAGTAAAAACTTCCATACTTAGTGCATTAACTCTGATAGTGATTCTTCAGAAACCAGTGATTCTTCACTGGTTTCTTCTTCAGTTAGTGATTCTTCTTTAGATAGTGATTCTTCAGTTAGTGGCTGCTATAGGAGCGTAGTGGATGCCATTTGAACCAGCATTAAAAATAATGTAAAACTTTTCAACAAATAGGACGAATACTGAAGGATTATTCTTGGAGGCAATTCTTGGACAAGTACTTCTGGCTGTTGAGCTGAGAGCTCATTTTTAATTAGTCTTACTATGAAAATTCTCCCAAGTTGTCAAAATTTTCTTAAGATGTACAAATAGCGATCTTACGTAGAATCCTTAAAAATGCACTATGAGGATTGGGGGGAAAGGTAAGACCCATTGGGTAAAACCTTAACGAGAGGGCAAGCCTTTAAATTTACGACATGCACTGCAAATGATAAAAGAAAGAATAATCGTTAAAATGTAAGAAGACGGAGAATTTGCTTCTTTAATAACTTTTTTTCTCTTTTTTGACGTTTTTTTTCTCCTTATGCTCCGTATCTCTCAGTCTGAAAGGGGTTTTGCAATATCGGCTGTCTTTGACTTTTTTTTTGAAAAATTTCTTGAAAAATTGACCTTTTTTTTACCACAGAACAAAGCAAAGCTAGTGTCAGTTTTGTTTTAAAACTTAAAGCAATGTATATCTCTATTGACCAAAGACCAGTCATTCGCTAACGATGGATCGTATATGTATGAAGGCTAGGCGCCTCCCCTTGCAAAATTCTCCAATAGAAAATTCCCTCTAGGAAAAATTCTCCCGTATGCAAAATTGAGCAGTCAAAAAGAAAGTATAGAAAACAAAAATAATGAAGAAACAAAGGAATTTTGGAAGATTCTATCGATTTTGGGAAAAACACGGAGAATGTGTAATCTAGAATACTGTAGAATATTCTAGATTACACCTTACAGATACTCTATAATCTATAGTACCTGTTCTTAAATGTTTATTTTTTCGTGTTTCGGGGGGTTGAATTATCATAGCAGAGTAAGATAAAGCTTGAACAAAGTTATTAGAAAGCATGAAATTAGCGGTAACTGACCGCAACCCTAGAAGAATTATCCTATGATGGAAGGGCGCGGAGATAACAGGCGGGGGCTAAGAAGTACGAGAAATTAATTCCTGTATACTTGGTCTGATATAGAGGAGAGGCATCACTAGCTAAAATGTGCGGAGGTGGGGGGGGAATGACTTTTGCTGACTAGCTTGCAATTTTAGCTGACGGATTTAGATCGTATTGCTATTGAAATTAGTTAATTTTTGGTTCTTTATCGACTGAGACTGATTTTCTTTCATTGATGATACTTCATATATTTCCATTAGAGAATTTGCCCGGATACAAAAATGAGTCAGCAAAATGGTGATGCTTCGCACCATTATTTTACTGGTTCAAACTTTTTAATCGACTGACTAAAACAATTTGAAGAGGGGCTTCCACCTCCCACAAATGTAACATTCTTGATGACAACTATAGTACATGATTCCAGTTCTCTCCATGCGATGGAGAGCATGTTGACCAGGCGTACATCAGATGCTTTTCTGGTGAGTACCTTTAAAGGGTATTCTTTTTCTAAAATAACAAGGAGTCCAATTCTAAGTTAGAACCAAACAAATTTAAAATTTTATCGCCCCTTAAAAAAGCATTAGTTTAAGTAAAGAAGTTTTTCAAAAAGCCATTAATACCAGTCATAAAAAGTACTGGTTGTCGTTTACTAGACGGTCGTCAGAAAGTTTTCTAGTCTGAAGCATCTTTACTTGAGTGGACTACCAGACTTTTCAGGAACGAATATGGTAACGAGTGGGTGATTGGAAACAGTAAACAACATAAAAAAAACTTTTCTATACAATATTTTATAGTATATGGGTAACAGCTCTTCGGTATGGTCTTGGTATATGTTCGAATCTCAACTCAATCAATTTTCTTGAGAAACATGCTCTCATTCACGAAACATCTTAAATTCCATTAATTTTCTTCAGGTTTCTAATATATATGTATATATATATATATATATATATATATATATATATATATATATATATATATATATATATATATATATATATATATATATATATATATATATATATATATATATATATATATATATAAATATATATATATAACTATAATAAAATAAATTTTTATTTATATTATTATGTACTATTGCATTTATTATATTATATTATTATTGATATAATATAATTATTAAACAAATAATATATTATTAAACAAATGCCATGGACCCTTTAGGCTAAAAATTCTGGATTTTTTTTTTAAAGGGAAGTTTAAGAGACATGTCAAGTTGAACCTATATTTTATGCCCTATCTTAACAAAAAAAAGTGTGTTGCCTTCTTTACTTTCCTTGCTTAAGTTGGAAAAAGATATTTCTTAGAAGTTTAATGTATATAATTTTAAAATTAAAAAAAAAAACGTGCAAAGATTAATTTGTAAACATACTAAGTTTCTATTTCGAAATCAAAGAGCAAAGTTGAAACTTAAATAGGTAATAAAAATTACTGCTTCGTAATTTATGCAGCATGTTTTTGAAAAACCCTTTTTAATATAGGCTACTGGCTCAAAGTATTTCCCTATATTTGTAGGATTCTGAAAAACTAACACTTGACTGAAAATAACCTTTCTTGAGGTTTTTTTAGAGAGTTAAGCTCGTGCCTTATGAAGTATCATTTTGCCGGACCCTTCAGGTTTTTACAAATATGGGGAAATATCACGAGCCTGTTTATTTGAAACAGTTATTCGGAAATATATTGCATTAAATACGAAGCTATAACTTTGGTTCGTTTTAAGTTGTGTCTTCGCTCTTTACTTTCAATGGAAAAAATTGTTTTTATTTTTTATATCAATAAGTATCAATAATGGTAAATGTAAAGAATGATAACAGTATCTAACTCGCTTTTTAAGATCTTTGAATCTTATTCAGCAATTATTCAAAGAGGGCAACTAGACCCCCTCCCCCTTCCACTCCCACTTTTCCCAATATGCTTACGATTGAAATTTTGAGACAGTCATTTCGTTCAAAATAGTTCAAAGATCATAGAACAATTCTTCCCAGGTTGACACAACCCCCCAGAAACTGAAGGCAAGGGTTATAAGTTATGCCCCGGAGACTATATGTTTTTGTGGAAAGAGTGGTAGTATATACTTTAGAAGAGGCTTGTTTGATTGGACACCAAATGTCCTTGCAGCCCCTATGGCAAGGATTGTAAATTATCCTGTTTGTTCCTTTTTAAAATGTGGGATTTATCATCAGGAAAGGCAGGAATGTTTGACCATGGTTGCTTCCAAAAAGACCAAGAGCATTGAGGTGAAATTACGTGGAATCTTGAGGAGTGTAGTGAGCTAAAGAAAACGATACTATCAGCACCCACTTATCAAAAACCCATATCTGCAATATTTTAGGAACAAATAAGGGTATTAGCATAAAACTTTCAGAGCCACTACTACTGCTACTGCAGCTGCAAATGTGACTAGTTGCGACTACAACCGTGAATAATTACGACTGCGACAACTTATGGCTGTGACTGTGACTACTTGTAAATGGTAATGAATTCACTTGTGACTGCTTTCAGAGAATATTAAGTGACGTTGAATAAAATCAAAACACATTATGTGCAAACTAGTTGACAAATAGGCGCATCAGCCATATTTCAGGAACGACTGAAGCCATCAAGTTGAAAGTTTTAGGATATGTAGTACAGTGCTTGAACCTTCAAGGAATGCTTAAGGGGATTCTAAACTAAATAAAAAGGCACTATGTTCATCCAAGTTATCAACGGAGTGTATCTTCAATAATTTATGAGCGCTAAGTGTCAGAATCTTTTCTTATTGAAGTATAAATGAAACCCAAAACGGACAAAAAAATCATAGCAAACAAACCTACAACAGGTACTGATATAAATGAATAAATAAATCTTAAAACGGCTGAAAGTTAAATTGAATGTGCAAATCAAGCTTGAAATGAACAAAGATTACCTCAAACAAGAGATTGACTGCTGTTCGCTCCCTTAAATGGATAAGTCTAAAGCCTACTGCGTCATTGACGCTAGTCTGAAAACTATATGAATCTTGAACAGTCTTGGAAAAAACTAATAGAATTAAACTGAATATTTAATATATTATTAAACTAATTGCTGGAAGCTCAACAGTTTAAGGTTTGATTTCCCTTTAAATTTAACTCGTTTTAAGACTTATTTATGTTAGTATCTGTTGTATGTTTGCTTGCTATGATTGTTTATTTAATTTCTGTTCATTTTTAGTTATATTTATTCTTTAATAGCATTACTGGTTGTTTTGAGTCTGAATTATTATAGGACTTTATATCTGTTGATCTTAATTTAAGTATGACCTTTAATTTTCTGTAGAAAACTTCTTGTTCGGAATTAAAAAAAAAAATTCTTAAAAGTGGTGGTTTTGCAGATATGGATAAAATACAGAAGAATATGAATATGACTTTTAAAAAAGGAGAGTTTTTCAAGTTATTTTGGGAAAATTTTATTTAAGTTCCTAAGTAAGAAAGGTAATAAAAAGTGAGTGGCGCAATTATAGCAGCATTAGCTTGGTTTCTGTAGGAAGCCAAACCATTAGCATTAGAATTTTTTTTGGACTTATAGATGCTCTAAATAAATTTTAATAGAAAACAGTGTGGTCTTAAGAAAGGGAGAGGTGTCAGCCAAATTTTTGCCATTAGATTAATACCTGGAAGTGCCCGAGTATTCGGACCCTTCTGTTCTTCAGTTTTATTAATCATTAATTTAAAAAAAAATTCGAAAAAGAAGTCTTACTAAGAAAAGTAAAGACCATATTAAACTTAAGATTAGCAGATACAAATACCTGTTAAAATTCAAAGTCAAAATGATTAGAAATTACTATTAAAGAACAAACAAAACCCAAAACGAACTTAAATTAAATAAACAATCATAGCCAAAAAAACTTACAACAAGTACTAACATAAATGAATAAATAAATCTGAAAACGATTAATGCTTAAATTGAATGCTCAAATAAAGCTTAAAACGAAAAAAAAATTTTTTATTGAAGTATAAATGAAACCCAGAACGAACAGAAATTAAACAAACAGTCAATGCAGGCAAACATACAATAGATACTAATAAGAATGAATAAATAAATCTTAAAACGAGTGAAACCTAAATTGAAAACGCCAAAAAGCTTGAAACGAACAAAAATTTCTACAAACAAGAGTTTAAAGTCTCGCCTTCTTCTCTCATTGTAAAAGTCTAAATCCTACTGCGTTTTGGCACTTTACTAATATTAAAGTAATAACTAATTTTAACAAAAAAATCTGATTGGATGCATTTCGTAAATAAGGGCCTTGGGAGAGAGAGGGGGGCTAGTTGGCCTCCGATCACTCTTGACTCTTGAAATCCGTAGCAGAAATTCTGATTTACAATCAAATAAGCTTCCTCAGAAGTTTTTAAAACCATTCCTTCCATAAAAAGCTTATATGCCACCAGGGAACATTTTACAACACTTGCCAGGGGGTTGTTTTGGTCCTGGAGTTTTTATTATATTATCTTTGATCTATTTGTACAAAACGGCTACATAAAAAATTTGATTGGATGCATTTGGGGAAAACAAGGTTGGAAGGGAGGGGGGTTGTCATCATCGGGGCACTTTTGACTCTTGAAAGGGGAACTAAGACTTCTTAATTCTAATCATTTGAGTCCTATTTAAAGCTTATGCTAGCACCTCTTCAAATATGAACCTTATATGCCCCACGGCATAAGTTACAATCCATCCCCGGGCTCCACGGGGGTTATGTTTACAATAAAGTTTTTGTTATCTGTTTGTTGGACGATTTCAAACAAACTGGTAATCTCAAAATTTTCATCGGATGCATTTGGGGAAAAGAAGCTGTGTATGGGAATGGGGTAAATTCCCCCCGTTCACTTTTGACTCATTAAAAGGTAACTAGAATTTCCTATTTCCAATAATATACACTTAACCCCGGGTTCTCTAAAGTTGTGTCGAACCTAGAGTTTTCGTTATCTGACGTCCAAACTATTTTTTAAAAAAATGGCTATCTCAAAATTTGTACCAGATGGGTTTTGGAGAAAAGGATGTGGGTGGAAGCTAGCTGCCCCATTTTGGCTCTTGTAAATTGAACTGGAACTTTCAATTTCCAATCAAATGAGCCCTTTCTGAAGTTTATACGAGCATCCCTTCCATAACAACCATATATGCTCCCAGGGCATAATTTACAACGCCTGCCCCAAGACCGTGGGGGAAGGTGTTAACACCGGAATTTTTGTTATCTGACCTTTGGACTATTTAAAAAAAATATGGTTATCTATGAATTTTTTATAGGATGGGCTTCGGGAAAAACGGCGTGGGGGGCTAGTTACCCTTGGATCTCTATTGACTCTTAGATACTGAGCTAGAACTTTCAATTTCAAGCTAGAACAAAGCTAGAGCATTTCAGAAATCGAACCGAACTATTTGGAGAACATGAAATACTAGCGAAATTCTAAAGAAGAAAGGAACACTATAAACTTATGGCGGAATTTCATATTTATGCCTCCACAATGTCTTAATTTATTTTGTTGTCCTAAATTCCTGATCAGGAAAAAGTTATAAAGAAAGCAAAGACCCTCTTTAAGTGTTTTACTTTCTTTCAGATAGTAATTACAATTGGCTATGCCTTGGGAAATCCCATTCAACAATCATGGGACACAGAGATCATAAAACAAATCAATACGATAAATGATGATGGATCATATACATTTGGCTTTGAATCAGCCGATGGAACATTCAGGGTATGTGAATTTTGAACAGCCTAAGATCCAGTAGTAATAATCCGATTCAAGTTGAAAATGGAGCATCTGAGACATAAGATTCTTCTATATATATAGAGTTTCATTAAGATCCGATCACCCATTCGTAAGATACCTCGATTTTCACGTTTTTCAAGAATTCTTCTTTCCCCCTCCAACTCGCTTTAATGTCACCGGATCTGGTCGGGATTTAAAAGGAGAGTTCTAAAGTCACCTATCTTGGACTAGTGCTTATTCTTTCCACCAAGTTTCATCCTGATCTCTCGGTTTTAAGCGTTTTCCAAGATCTCCGCCCCCCCCCCTATTGACGCTGGATCCGGTTAGGATTTCAAATAAGAGATCTGAGTTTCGAGATCCTTTTAAATATGAAATTTTATTAAGGTACGATCACTCTTTCATAAGTTAAAAATACCTCATTTTTTCTGATTTTTTAGAATTAACCCTCCCCCCAACTCCCCCAAAGAGAGCAGATCCGTTATGGTTATATCAATCCCGTATCTAAGACCTGTTCGTTTTTTCCCACCAAGTTTCAGCCCGATCCCTCCACTCTAAACGTTTTCCAAGATTTTAGGCTCCGCTCCCCAACTTCCCCTTCACCGGATCCCTTCGGGATTTAAAATAAGAGCTCTGAGACATGATATCCTTCCAAACATCAAATTTCATTAAGATCCGATTACTTCTTCGTAAGTACAAAATTCCTCATTTTTGTAATTTTTCAGGATTAACCCTCCCTGCCCCCAACTCCCCCAAAGAGAGCAGATCCGTTCCGGCTATGTCAATCACGTATCTAGGACTTAAGATTATTTTTCCCACCAAGTTTCATCCCGATCCCTCCACTCTAAGCGTTTTCCGAGGTTTTAGGCCCCCCCCCCCAAATCCCCCAAAGAGAGTGGATCCGTCCTGGTTATGTGAATCACGTATCTAGGACTTGTTTTAATTTTTCCCACCAAGTTTCATCCCGATTCCTCCACTCTAAGGGTTTTCTAAGATTTTAGGTTTCCCCCCTCAATTCCCCCCAATGTCACCGGATCCAGTAGGGACTTAAAATAAGAGCTCTGAGACACGAAATCCTTCCAAAATTCAAATTTCATTAAGATCTGATCACTCGTTCATAAATTAAAACTACCTTATTTTTTAATTTTTCAGGAACAACCACCCCCTCCAACTCCCCTAAACAGAGTAGATCCATTTCGGTTATTTCATTCACGTATCTAGGACTTCAGATTATTTTCCCACAAAGTCTCATCTCGATCCCTCCACTCTAAGCGTTTTCCAAGATTTTAGGCTCCCCCTCCAACTTCCCCAGTGTCGCCGGATCTGGTCGGGATTTAAAATAAGAGCTTTGAGACACGATATCCTTCCAAACATCAAATTTCATTAAGATCCCATCACCCGTTCGTAAGTTAAAAATACTTTTTTTTCTATTTTTTTCCAAATTAACCCCCCCCCCCTAGATGGTCAAATTGGGCAAAAGACTCTTTCTAATTTAATGTGGTCCGGTCCCTGATACACCTGCCGATCGTCCTAGCTTACCTGGGAGTGCCTAAGTAGCAAAACCGGGACAGACCGACAGAATTTGAGATCGCTATATATCACTTGGTTAATACCAAGTGCCATAAAAACGTACCTTAGCTGGGGAAAAGTGGACAACCACTGTCTTACATAAGTAAAGCAAAGCCATGACTAGTAGCTCACTCTGGTATGCCCTCTCCTCTCGTTGTAATATCCATTTTATCATGGGATTGTTAAAAAAACACTTTTTCTCATTTGAACCCCTCCCCCTAAAAGAGGAGGAAAAGGTCAAAGGCATATAGGAAACTGTAACGGGAAAGGCTTATTGACAAATATCTTCAATCACCTTGAAAGCTGAGGTCACCGGACCTAATAATAAGTCAAAGAATTTTCAATTGCTTAATTTCCTCATTATTCGAATTACTCTCGAATTTTTATCACGCAGCTTTTAAAGTGTTTTATAGGACACGCTTCTAATCTTTAAATTTCAGCGCACATAAATGCTATTGACTAAAAGTTGAGCAAAGCATTAATTTACGATGTCTTGTCAATATGAAAAGGTTTCTAGGATCTTATTTATATTTAAACTTAAAAACGAGTTTTTTAATGAAAGTAAAGAGCGTGATTGAAACTTAAAACGAACAGGAACTATTTTATATATGAAAAGTTTTATTTGTGAGCGTGTTCGAAAAGGCGAAACTTCGGGGAATATCGATGGGTTTGTTCAGCAAAATCAAAAGATACTATGTGCATCCAGATTTTCAAACAGGTGCATATGCAACATCAAAAGAACAGCGGAGGGTATTAAGTTTAAAATTTTGGCCTGTTAAAGGGAATATTGAAAAATGGTCGGTGGGCAACCAGTTCTCCTCCCGTGCCCTTTTTAGATGAAATTTCTCTAAAGGCATTTGATCAAAACTAAGGGATAGCCATCCTATTCAAAATAGTTGAAAAATCCAAAAAATATGCTTCCAGGGATGACAAAAACCCTCACAACCCATGGGACAAGTTTTGAACGTTATATAAGTTGCAAATTGCTTATGCATAAGGCTGGCTATTGAGAAAATGGGGCAATGTTTGATCCTGAGTCTCCAACGAAATAGGCTATAAATATTTCGTTTATATTTACAACATTAAAAAAATAGAAACTATTGTAAAACAAAATTCTGGATTTCTGAGTTTCCAAGAATTAATACCATTAAATATTAAATATCTATTATATTTTCATGTAAGGTGTAAACAATTGATAAATTAAAAAATCTATAATCCTTGCCCCGGGGCTGTGGGGGACATTGAGTCCCTGAAGCCGTTGCTATTAGACCTTTTAACTAGTTTGAACAAAATGACAACTACAAAATTTCGACCATTTCTTATGAGAGGGGTGGGGGACAAAAAGGGGAAGGGCTTGGATGTTTTGCCCTCCAATCTCTCTTCAATAGCCCATCAGCATACCTTGAAAGCATCAACCTAATACCAATCCGTAAGACCATTCCTAATACCATCCAACCGTTCTGTAGATGTTGTTGATATACCCTTTTCACAGCCAGCAAGGATAAATTGTCTTTTAATTGTGTTTGGCATTCATCTCATCATTTCCATGAAGTTTCAACTTTTTACTTTAAACTTTTTTGGAAATTCAGGATCAAATATGTTCTCTTTCTTTAATAAAAAGTCTTGCATGTTAACAATGAATAGCTTGTATAACTTATTGTCCTTACACTGGGGGTTGGGGGTGTCAACCCTGTAGGCAAAGTCATTTGACCTTTGAACTATTTTGAATAAAATGACTTTTGATTCTTAGAAAAGGAACTGAAACTTTCTATTTTCAATTGAATGAGCCTCTTCCAAAGTTTATACGACCATTCCTTCCATATAAAGTTTTATGCGAACATTGGGCAATTCGCACAACTTACAGGCCCTGCCCAAAGGACTGTGGAGAGTTTCGTTTATCCTGGAGGCACCGTTTTCTGTACCTTGGAATATTCTGAACAAAATAGCTATCTAAAAAATTTTATCGAATGCATTTGGTAGAAAAGTGTTGGAGTTTTTTGCCCTCCGCTCACTTTTGACTCTTAAAAGGGTACTGGAACCTACCGGGCCCTTTCTGAGGTTTATACGACCACACATTCCATATGAAGTGCTTCAGGGACCTCCCCAACTGGTCTATGTTCCATTCTGTCCAGACCATTATATGTTTCTAATGGTTGAACCTATATCTAAAATAAGCGAATCTTCAAAAAGCCACGATTTCATTTTACCTTAAAAGGAATTTTCGTCAAAGAAAAAAAAACAGACAGAGAAAAGTACGAAAACTATGTTTATTTCCCCCCTCCCCCCAAAAAATCAGTACTCTATGAATCCTGCATTTTGACTTTTGAACTCGCCGGTCATGTTTGTGAAAACGGTGCTTGCGACACCATTTTTTGGGACTCGTAATCAAAAGTAGATTACTTTTGAACTACTATAAAAAGTAGTAGAGACTGCTAGACCACATTTGTCTCTCTGAAGTTATCAAGCATAAAATATTTTTAACTTTCCAATGTGTAAAGTATAAATAAATGTGTTTAAAGTAAACATAACGATAGCTAGAAGAAAGAAAATTGGAAAACCTGCCGCTGAAATATGAAACTTATAGGCATATAAAAGGCTTAAAGGCGAAATACAAGGCTTATTTTGATGCATAAGCGTGAACCTTGAAATCAGCTTAAGCGTAGATAATTTATCAAGCACTTCATTGTTTCATATTGCCGCCACTGCTTTTTGCTATTGATTTAATTCTCTGGTCCTCCAACCCTGATGGGATAGAAACAGTATTGACTGATATTTCTTATGAAAGTTGGACTAACCTACTTATGCATATCTGGGATGGGGTATTGCTATTAACACCATAGAATTGGTCTATGAATAATAGCCAATACATTGGTCTATTTATACGACCATCCCTTCCATATATTGGTCTAAGAACCAATATATTTGTCTAATATATTGGTCTAAGAACCAATTTTGCGGTGGTTAATAATCTACCACCGCATAATGAGTAACTCAAATCCTTTGTACCAATAAAATGTAGGATGCAGATTAAAACCACATCTAAAAGAATTTACCGTTAAGTTATTCATAAATTGAGGGTGTAATGTAAATTCAAGAATCTAGCCAATTTTTTTTCTTTTCATATTATTTAAAACACAACATACATTCTTAAGGTGTATGATGCTACTGTTACACGTAAAAGCAGCTTAATTGATCTTTAAGAATTATTTTGAAATAAGAATAGAAGGTCAACTGTTCAGCTCACTCTTTTAAATAAGTTATAGGTTATAATTTAGCCATTTCTGCAAGGTGACAAAATTTTCACGTCTGACAAATCACGCTGACAAAATTTTCAGTCAATAGACCGACGCTGTGGAATATTAAATCAATGAGTAAAATCAAACAGTTCGTGGTAACGAACTGTAGTAAGGAGCGACCCGGCTCAATAGTAACCAAAACTCTAAAAAATTGAATTTTGATATCAATAGCTACATCAAAAGAATTGCATTTTAATGCTGATTTTAAATATATAAGTTTCATCAAGTTTAGTCTTACCCATCAAAAGTTACGAGCCTGAGAAAATTTGCCTTATTTAGGAAAATAGGGGAAACACCCCTTAAAAGTCTTAAGATCTTAACGAAAATGACACCATCAGATTCAGCGTATCAGAGAACCCTATTGTAGAAGTTTCAAGCTCCTATCTACAAAAATGTGGAATTTTGTATTTTTTGCCAGAAGACAAATCACGGGTGCGTGTTTATTTGTTTTTTTTTGTTTTTTTTTCTTTTCCCCAGGGGTCATCGTATCGACCAAGTGGTCCTAGAATGTCGCAAGAGGGCTCATTCTAACGGAAATGAAAAGTTCTAGTGCCCTTTTTAAGTGACCGAAAAAATTGGAGGGCATCTAGGCCCCCTCCCACGCTCATGTTTTTCTCAAAGTCAACGGAACAAAATTTTGAGACAGCCATTTTGTTCAACATAGTCGAAAACCATAATAACTATGTCTTTGGGGATGACTTACTCCCCCACAATCCCTGGGGGAGGGGCTGCAAGTTACAAACTTTGACCAGTGTTTACATATAGTAATGGTTAATGGGAAGTGTACAGACGTTTTCAGGGGGATTTTATTCAGGGGACTGAGGAGAGGGGGCTATGTTGGAGGATCTTTCCTTGGAGGAATCTTTCATGGGGGAAGAAAAATTCAATGACAAGGGCGCAGGATTCTCTAGCATTACTATAAGAAAACAATGAAAAATAAACATGAAAACGTTTTTTCAAATGAAAGGAAGAAGTAGCATTGAAACTTAAAACGAACAGAGATTATTACGCATATAAAGGGTTCTAAAAATACTTTAGCATAAAGAGCGAGGTATTTAGGAGGAGATAAATACCTTGCTCTTTATGCTAAAGTATTTTTAGTAATTTCAAATATTTATTCTACGGCCTTTCTAATTCAGGGGTCATTCTTAAAGAATTGGGACAAAATTTACGATTTAGTGTAAAGAGCGAGGTATTAACGAGGGTACAAACCCCCTCGTATACATAATAAAAATATAAGGTTATGAAAGTTTGTTACGTAAGTTAATTCTTCAGTTACGTATATTTTTTACTAATAAAAACGTTCGTTAAAAATTAAAAGTTCTAGTTGCCTTTTTAAGTAACCAAAAAATTCGAGGGCAACTAGGCCTCCTTCTCCACCCCTTATTTCTCAAAATCGTCTGATCAAAACTAAGAGAAAGCCATTTAGCCAAAAAAATAATTAATATACAAATATCATTTTAATAATTTAAGTGCGGAGAGCCAAAACCAAACATGCATTAATTCAAAAACGTTCAGAAATTAAATTAAAAAAAACTAATTTTTTTAGCTGAAAGTAAGGAGCGACATTAAAACTTAAAACGAACAGAAATTACTCCGTATATGAAATGAGTTGTCCCCTCCGCAACCCCTTGCTCTTTACGCTAAAGTTTGACTCTTTGCCACAATTCTACTTTTTAAAACAATTAAAAGCTTTAGCGTAAAGAGCGAGGGGTTGCGGAGGGGACAACTCATTTCATATACGGAGTAATTTCTGTTCGTTTTAAGTTTTAATGTCGCTCCTTACTTTCAACTAAAAAAATTAGTTTTATTTTATTTAATATCTATTAGGATCTTGAAGTGGAAAAGTAACAATTATTATTGCTGCTGTCACAAAACCGTCGTAATATTAAGGTGCTTAAAGCTAAAACACTAGGAATCACTCTTCCTAAGTCCAGCCTGTTGTAGTTGAGTGTTGCATATTTTTTAGTTTGTTGCTACTGTAGAGCAACAAATTGTAGATGTATTATAGGTGTTTTTTTGTTGAATAAATATATCTGTTTAGTTATCTGTCTAACTGAAATTAATGCATATAAATGTTTATAGGTTGAAACCCGAGATGCATATGGTATAGTGAAAGGACGCTATGGATTTTATGATGATCAAGGATCTCTCAGGGTTTTGGAGTACTTTACGGGTAATGGGGGCTTTGTCGCTTTTGGTGACCATCTTCCGATTCAGCCTTATCATAAGGAACAGATATCTTCTAGCTTGCGTACAAAGGAAAATACTCCTTCTCGTTTCCTCCAAGCTGAACGGCGAGAGAATTACAATGCACAAAATAGCAGCCGTGAAAAAATCCTATCTGATGAGCTAGACGCAGCTCATGATCAAGCTCTTCAGTCGTTATTTGAGAAAAAAATAGATGATGAAGATGTATTGATTTTAGAAAGGCAAGTTGAGAAGCAGCAAAGGGTCGGAATTCAAGAAACTCCGTCATTAAACCCGTCAGACGTCTACTAAATCTGATAACATTTTATAACAGACAATTAAATGTACCCTTAAACTCTACTTTTTTCAGGTTGCTAAAACTTATTCTAAAGCTGAAAACGACAATAAAATAATAGTAATAAATCCTCTTTGACTGAATATGATTAACCGTCACAATAGGTTCAACTGTTTTTCTTCCGGTTCAAGGTAAATGTAAGAAAATACTTGCATACTTAAGCTAATAATTATATTTTTATTCGTAAGTTATAACTAATGAAAATTGCATTATATTCATAGCTGAATCATATATTTTAGGCATCAGAGAGCAACGTGGCTCAAACTCAGGGCTGGAAAAAATACAACGAAAAAAGTAAGAAATATGAAACCGCGGTTAAAAACTTTGTAAAATTAGTCAAACAACTTATTTTTAACTATAAATTAAACAAAAAATAGGCTTTTTAAACTGAAAGTAAGGAGCAACATTTAAATGTAAAACAAACAGACGTAATATTATGTATATGAAAAGGGTTACCTCCTCCTCAAAACTCATTTTGTCATTTTGTTTAGCATAGTCCAATGTCCAATAAATATGGTTTTGATGAGTATATGACCCTCCTATAGCTCCTAGGGAAGGGCTATACGTGGTATCGAATCGGAAATCAGTATCACAATATTGGTATCGGGCGTATTGGTATCACATATATTGTTTCGGGCATATGTGTATCGGTATCGGTATCCTGTGTTTTCTTTTCAGTCATTTTCTAGGCTATTTTTTTAAAACATGTCCTGGGAAAGAAACCTAATCCAATATTGAAACAAAGAATTAAAGATCTATATCATGTTTCTTAGAGAAAACAAACTTTTTTTATAATATCACATATCCTACCTACACAAGAAATGAACTTTTTTTGAAATTTTGATTCATTTTTAAATAAAGAGTGGCTTTCCGATTTAGGAACAGGTCGAAGAACTCCCTAAGTCTAAAAACGTATTTCTATTGAGCTAGCCAAATGTTGAGCTAGGGCTCCGGTCTTGAAACCCTGAGGTCAGTGGTTCGAGTCCTGGTGTCACTGGTTGTTTGGTTTGGGACAGGGGTCAATAGTGTGACTCTGTAAGCTCAAACGGAGTCAGCCCAGCTCTAAATGGGTACCTGGAGAACTCTGGGGAAGAAAAACGGGACGTGTCGGGATGATTTGCCCAGAACGACGCATAACGCTCCATTGCAATCAGGAGATCAGTATCGGTTAGCGAATGACCAGAACATCATAGAGAGGTTTTTAATGGCTCATTTGAACGGAAATTAATTTATATAGAGCCTTTTTAAGTGAACAAAAAGATTGGAGGGCAACTAGCCCCCCTAAGTGCCCTTCCCCCCAAAGTCATCCTGTAAAAATATCGGGATAGCCATTTTGTTTAATATAGTTCAAAGGTCCACTAAATATGGTTTTGACGAGAATATGACCCTTCATAGTCCCTGGGGAAGGGCTATACGTGGTATCGGGTGTATCAGTATCACAGTATTGGTATCGGGCATATTAGTATCACATATATTGTTTCAGGCATATCGGTGTATCGGTATCCTGTGTTTTCTTTTCAGTCATTTTCTAGGCTCATTTTAAAGTATGTCCTGGGAAAGAAATCTATTCCACTTCCAATATTAAAAAAAGAACTAAAGATCTATATCATTTTTTTAATGAAAACAAACTTATTTTATAATACGATTTATCCTACCTACACAAGAAATGAACTTTTTTTGAATTTTCGATTCATTTCCAAATAATGAGTGACCTTTCGATTTAGGAACAGGTCAAAGAACTCCCTAAGCCTAAAGGCGTATTTTTATTGAGCTAGCAAAATGTTTAGCTAGGGCTCTGGACTTGAAGCCCTGAGGTCAGTGGTTCGAGTCCTGGTGTTACTGGTTATTTGGTTTGGGACAGGTGTCAATAGTGTGACTCTGTAAGATCAGCCGGAGTCAACCCAGGTCTGATTGGGTACTTGGAGAACTGTGGGGGAAAAACACAGGACGCGTCGAATGATTTGCCCACAACCACGCATTACACTCCCGGCCAAAGGTATCGAATAAGGAGATCAGTATCGGCGCAACGTAGACCATTGGTCAGCTGCGAAAAAGTTATTTTTATTTAGCAAAAGTTGCCAGAAATATCTTTGGATGTGCAAAGCTCTCCGCTTAGTTAACCTTTTGTACCGAAACAACTAGCCTGAGCAACTTTCTTAATTGCTACTAAATTTAATTTTTAAAAAGAAAAAAAAACGCTTTCAATATTAAAACAAAGAATCAAAGATCTATGTCTTGTTTATATAACAAAATTTCATGGTTGCAGCAGTAGCTATAACTAATTAAGAGCGAACCATAGCCTATAGTAACCTAAAGTTGAAAAACACGTTGTAAAAAATAATGCCTTGCAAAAAAAAATTGCCGTCTGACACTGAACCAGGAATGGTAACTATTGTTTCGGTTAATCTTAAAAGTAAAAGTCTATTGCGAAAAGAAATTTATGGTGAGCTCGAAAAAGAGCCTGTACCTCTTGAAAGAGGCTTCAGATCAAAATAAAAAGTGCACCATTGGAATCAGAATGGTTGAAAATCTTTAGTAGGACGATTACAGTCCTCCACCTTGAACACCAAGAAAAATCACTTTTTTTGTATGGGTAGAACTACTACTACTACTAATAACTCACTGCAGCACCAAGCCGCCTGAAGCCAGCACAGCTACGCATGCTCCTCCTCCAACCTAATCTATTTAAAGCCTCCCTCTTTATACCCTCCCAGGAAGTTCCCATTTCCTTTAAATATTTGTTTATGACATCCTCCCAACCCAGACAAGGACGACCTGCTTTCCGTGTAGCCCCAGACGGTTGGCCAAAAAGGACAATCTTCGGTAATCTGTCATCCTTCATCCGTAGAACCTGGCCTAGCCATCTCAACCTTTCTTTCATTATAGCCCCAGAAAGCGGGATTGAACCATACTTTTCGTACAACCTACTGTTTAAAATACGGTCAGTCAGCCGGGTACCCAGAACAATCCGTAGGCAATTCCTCTGGAAAACATCTAGTAAATTTTCATCTGCTTTTCGGAGTGCCCATGCTTCAGAGCCATATTTGACCACTGTCATCACTGTAGCTTCCAATATTCTAATCTTGATGGGTAGAACTAATGTGTCTTGTTTTTCACCAGGGTAAGCGGATGAACAGAACATCATAGAAAGATGCTTAGTGACTCATTTGAGCGGAATATTAAATTTGCTAGTCCCTCTTTTTAATCACCAGAAACATTGGAGCGTAACTAGCCCCCTCCCTAAAAGTCCCTCTCCCAAAGCTATCCAATAAAATTTTGAGATAGCTATTTTGTTAAAAAAGAGCTCAAAGGTCCACTCTCTATGGTTTGGTGACGTTATGACCCTACATAATCCCTGGGGGAAGGGCT
Organism: Artemia franciscana; assembly: GCF_032884065.1. Taxonomy (NCBI): domain Eukaryota; kingdom Metazoa; phylum Arthropoda; class Branchiopoda; order Anostraca; family Artemiidae; genus Artemia; species Artemia franciscana. Next base: position 28,807,427 of record NC_088863.1, on the reverse strand, counting down.
CTACGCTGTATTGGTATCGAACATATCGATATCACGCGTATCGGTATGGACGTATTGTTATTTTGCGTATTGGTATCGCAGGTATTTTAAACAGATTTTTAATAGCTCATATAAAGTCTACTCATATAATATCTATGTCCATATGCTCCTATAATATCTACGTCCATCCAAATTCCACCATCAGCAAGTTTCGAATGGCACAAAAAACGGTATTTTTGGTGCCATTTCTCAAGTGGAAAATTTGAGGCTAGTGGCCTACAAGAACTTTCTCAAATCAAGTGAAAACGACAGAAAATGGGAGGAATAGTTGCCCCCTCTGGCCCATAGTAAATTACACCCTTGACCCCAACCTCTTGTCGCTTAGTGGGTGGAAAAGTGTAGACACGCGGTTCTGGAAGTAATCGAAGTTGCTTATTAAAAGAAGGATTACATATTATTTTACTTATTTGTTCAAATTATTTACTTGACAATTCCACTGTAATATTCCCTCCATACGTAAGATCGTGCACCCAAAGAGGAAGAAAGACAAATGAAAACAGTTCTGTAGGAGAATTCAGGTCTCCCCAAAATTATTGAAATGAAAGCGAACTTAGTTTATAATACCATTTATCGTACCTGTACAAGAAATGATGCTTTCTGAAATTTTAATTCATTTCTAAGTAATAAGTAGCTTTTCTACATAGGGACTGGTCAAATAGATCCACAAGCCTAAAGGCACATGTCTGTTGGGCTGGCAAAATTTTACACAAGCATGTCGATAGGCAAACCCGTCCGCTTAGTTAACCATTTTTGTTGAAACTGCTCGCCTAGAGCTACTAAATTTAGTATTTTGAAACCAAGAATTAAAGATCTATTTCTTTTCAAAAAAAAAAAAATATATACAAAACGACACTATGTTTTGATTTTTCTTTCCACCCTTAAACATATTTTTTCCGTCAATTCTTGTACGGCTTCTTCGTTCAGCTTCTTAATAAGGGTCGAGGTGTCTTATCTCCCCTAGATTGGAGGTGATTAGAAATTATATAAAAGAATAAGTTTTCAACTCAAACTAAGAAGCAGCATTAAAACTTAGAACTTTGAATTATTTTGACTTAAGTCTCCTGCCGGGCACTGCTCGGCGTAGAGAGTGACGTCTGCCTCCTCCATATACTTTGGTCTATGGCGAGTATTTGCTCTTCACCCTGTCTGACGTTTGCCATCGTCAGGAACTCGGTCAGGCTGTCGGACCAATGTTTCTTCTGTCAGCCGCGAGGTCACTTCCAACCAACTTTGACAGGGTCGAAGTCGTAGATCGTCTTTGCAGGTATATGTGTTGGCATTCGAAGCAGGTGCCCGAACTATCGTAAGGTTCACTCGGCTGCTTGAGTCGAAAACCAAGACTGCTTTGTTAGCTGCAGAAGCTTCTCATTGCTCACGAAGTCAGACCATCGTAGGCCTTTGATCCTCCTCAGGCTCTTCGCATGAAATAGGTTAGTTTTCTTGAGGGTAAAGCATCAGAGGGCCGACTAGAGCGTTGAAGATTAGCAGTTTTGTTGTACGACTGATGCTTGGTTTTCGCCAGAGGTGACGATTCAGTCTGCCCCTGACAGAAGACGCTTTAGATAATCTCGCTTGCAACTGGGGGAGAATCGAGCCATTTGAAGAAACTATGGAGCCCAGGTAGGTGAAGTCTTGAACAACCTCAACGCCAGTGGTGCTGTCCAGGCTAACTGGAGAGTTAACAGTAGGAGAAGACGGGTCTACGGCCATAATTTTAGTCTTGTTCCAGTTTATATGCAGTCCTACTTTGGCAGCTTCTTCTCGTAGAATTCGGAGCGCTTCCAGCAGCTGCTCCATGGGGCCCACCAGAATGGCCTAGTCATCAGCAAAATATACATCTGTGATGGGACGATCTCCGAATTTGAGCCCAAAGCTGAGACGTGAAGTGGTTTTGGTCATAGTGTAACTACGATGACATTGAAGAGTTCTGGAGCGACTGCACATCCTTGACACACCCCTATCGTTATTTGAAAGAACGGGCCGCGCCGACCATAGTGCCCATGGTGAAGCGCCTTTAGAAGTCTGCAATATTCCTCGGGTAAGCCAGTCGACTCTAGAATCCGCCAAAGAGCTTTTCGATCGACTGAGTCAAATGTAGCACGGAAGTCAACGAAGGCAATAAATACTTTCTGTTGGAACTCTGCAGTCTTCTCTACTATTTGTCGAGCCGTGAACTTCTTCTCGATGGTTGAACGGTCCGACATAAAACCAGCTTGCTCTGGTCGCCGGATTTTTCGAATGATATTCTGGCATCGACCCAGTAGGACCACTGAAAATGGCTTGCCAGGGACTGACGGTAGGTTTATACCGCGGTAGTTGGAGCAATCGATTCTTGAGCTTTTCCTCTTCCATAATAGGATGATGACACCCTTCTGCTAATCCTTGGTAATTATCTCCGTTTGCCAGATTGTAGAGAACAGGGTGTGGAGAAAGAGGAGTATTGCAGGATCTCCATGTTTTAGCAGCTCTGAGTTTAAGCCGCGGATACCAGCAGCTTTATTATTCTTGAACCTTTTTACTGCATGTCCGATTTCTGAGGGGATGAAAGGCTCATCTGGAGGAGCATCTGTTTCAGTTCTTTGACTGCAAGGTTAACTGGGACTATCATTAGGAGGTGCAGACGGGCTAGTATCGTTAAGGAGCGAATAGAAAGGGTCCTTCCACCGCTCAAGACAAGAACCTTCATTAAAAAGAAGTGCCCCATCCATGGACAGGACGGGCCCCAAGGTGAGAGTTTTATTTTCAGTGAGATCTCGGAGATGCTTAAATAGGCTGCTCATGTCTTTCTTTTTTGCAGCTAGTTCAATTTCATCGGCTTTCCTTGAAAAAAACTGGGTTCTATCCCGGTGAACTTGCGGTGTTTCATTAGTTAGCCATGATTTCTTTGGGTAACTCCTCTTGCCGAGCACTAGTTGTGCTGCTTCGCTGATCTGTGATTAAAATGCTTCCAGAGATATTCACTACTATTAAGTGAGCCAAGGGGCTCGAAGCGATACGATATCTCGATACTGTAATTCTGGCAAGTATCTGGTTTCTTTAGTGTCCCAATATCTGCAGCGATGGTTCTTCTTTCCGATCGTTGTGCATGGAGGCGAAGCTGGAGATCGGCGCACACAAGCCTTTGGTCTGCGTTTTCGAGCTCTGCTGATCTGTAAGTTCTGCAGTTCTTCACAAATGATCTCCAGCGTTTTGAAATAATGAGGTGTTTGCAATGCAAAGGTCGTGAGATCGGCACAGTTCAAGTAGGTGGAGCCCATCGTCGTTATGTGGGTCGGGGAATACAGAATCAACTCTGCCGCGCCATGCACCCATATCATCGCACACTGTCGCATTAAAGTCGCCAAGGAGAACAGTTATATTAGGGGGGAGGGCTGTTGCAAGGCATCTGGATAAAGCAGAGTGGAAATCCTTCTTAGTTAAATTATCAGAATCGTTGGTAGGAGCTTAGCATACGATGACAGTCACCTTTCCATGCTTGTGTCCAAAGCGGGCCTTTATTAATATGTCATATAAAGTTTCGTGTAAGAGTAAGGCCTTTCATGTAAGGCTATTTAGTGCAAGGCCAACGCCATTCCTTCTCGTCCTTCCTACAGACCAGAGCAATGAGTCACTGTTACCTATTCACTCTTATCCGCTTCCAGTAAGAAGAGTTTCTGTAAGACCCGCAATTTACACTTAATTCTTGCGAAGTTCATCAGAGGTGGTCCTTTGACGCTTGTGCATTCAGAGTCAAGACATTCCAGGTGGCTTTTCCTAGCTCCTTTTGGTCCATATGGTTTAATCTGTCAGTCTTTCTGACGTTGTCAGCATGGCCATTGACGCGCAATGGTCGAGATCTTAAAAGGGAATCCGGGTCCGAGGCTATGTTGTTACTTTTCGTAGTACTTAATTTTTGGGTGGAGGGTTGCTAGCCCAACCGACCCTACGCCTGGAATCTGATTAGAGCTAGGTTAAATTTAGGTACTGAGATTCCCCGGGTCGGCTCCATCCGCCATATGAGGTTGCGGCCGTCTTGGTCGGGGTGTTTAGTTAGGAGAGAAACCCCATATCCAGAGGCACATGGTCAGTAGAAAGAGTCTGCCTTATTCCAGACGAACTCCGTTCACCTCCAAAAATCATGGCAGTGTGGTTTCTAAATTAAATTTTTATCAAAAACGAGCAAAAACTAATAAAAAAAGCAAAGTTTTTCCGAGTGAAGTAGAGAGCGAAGTTAAAACTTGAAACGGATAAAAAATTTTACATCCCAGCCTATATCAATCAACTATATATCAATATATCAAAACAACTAGTGCAAATAAATAAACTGGTGATATTTCCCTATGTTTTTAGGATTACATAATACTAGTGCTTTACTGAAAACACAAAACCCAAATATAATAAACAAGAATATTGATTTAGAAGTCGAAAATAAATAGGTAGCCTCACAACAACGAACTAATCTGTAACGGTTTTTATAGTCTTACAGGAGCTGTGATATCAGTAACTTTCGGTATACAATCAAAATTATCTTAAAAACTGAGGCATAAAACAATATGTTTAAATTCGCTAAACAGCATAAAAATAATGGATTGATTTATCAGATAATATCTTGGTTTCACCTAGTATTACTCGAAATGAAGAACATATCAGTTGTAATATGAACCCTGAAAATCTAGTTATTTCTCTCTAAAAACAGAGAATTTCAAGTTGTGATTCAAATTCTAAAGTGTGTCCGTAGTCTTAATATTAATAAGATTCCTTTATTTCAAACTTGTCAACAACAAAATTATGAAATGTCCTTTTCAGATTAAAAATGACAGTCAATCATTGAACTGAGCTAATTGTGCCGAAGTGATGCCAAATTAAAGCAAAAAAAAGAAAATAAAGTAACAATCTAAAAATGCTTTACTTGTATACTGTTAAAAGTCTCCTTAAATTGTTTATATTTACCTTACCAAAACTCCTGTAGTGTTTTGTGTTTTCAATAAAGCGCTAGTTTTCAGTATTCCCATAAACATTGGGAAATATCATCAGTTTATTTATTTGCACTAGTTTTATTGGTATGTTAGATAGGCTGGGAAGTAAAAATTTGTGTTCGTTTTAAGTTTCAACTTCACTCTTTACTTTCTTCGGAAAAACTATGTTTTTTAAATTAGTTTCCCTATATTGTCATCTATGGGAAATGTAGTGCAAGAAATGTACAAATAGCAAGCCATACTATGAATTCTTATAGAAAAAACTGAAAAGATACGAAATATTATTTTTTCCATGAAATAAGCTATGTCAATACTTTTCCACAAAACTAGTTTTTCAAAGAAAAGTAAAGAGCTCCAATAAGCCAAGAATGAAAAGATGTTAAGTCAAGTAACCTTCCAAGAGTAAAACTACCATAAACCACCATCAATAAATATAAGAAACTAAAAATGCACAGAAAAAAACGACTGAAGGCAAAATACATCTTAAATGTTTCACTTTTCTTGCTTTCATAAATAAAAATTTACAACACTTTTAGGAATAAATATCAGTATATATCAATTAAACTAATAATTCACGATCACTTTTTTTTTTTTCAGTAAAGCGCAGATTATGCTCTAGTCTTAAGAAAGCATGGGGGTTATCAGCCCTACTCATGTTAATTTTTGCTCATTTTGAGTTTAACTCGGCTATTTATGGCAATTTCTGTTTGTTTTGATCCTTGGGTTAAGCACAACGAAAACAATTATCCTTGGGTTACGTAATCCTTGGGTTAAAACAACATTTTGTGTTTTACAACAAATTCACTGATGTGTTTGACGGTTTGTCTGTAGAACACCAAATAAGAACCGGGCTGTAGATCCTTGTTTAGCACGAACAATTTTTTTTTCATTTGAAACAATGATAGATGGCTCTTAGTCACCATATCCAGTCAATATTTAAAATATCTTTCATGAATTTTACGCTTTTTTCTACTCTCAAATTTGAGCAAACAATTCTCGTTAGGACAATGGATACTGAATTTTGAAGTAACACAAATTGTTTTTATAATTGAATCGGAAATTTAAAAACTACGGGCCTAGAAATTAACTTCAAAATTTCATGGTGCCAAATGGCTCATTTTTCAGTTTTTACTGTTGGGAAAATTTGCTCCAAACTCCCCCCCTCTTTTCAGGATTTTGACATAATTACGCCACTACAGATATGATACATTAAAACTCGAGTCATTGAGGGTAATAAAGCTAAGGGTAATCAAATTGAGGGTAAGTAACAAAACATTATCTAGTCTTATAAGGTACTGCTAATGTAGTATAACACATAATAATTGACACAAAATAACAACTAAGAATGTTTCTTATTTACGACATAGAAGAGGGATCGAAAGGATGAGTGAAACACAAATATTGGACTTCAAGATTATGGCCTATCACATCTATTAATTAGAAAAAATTGACACATGACTAGGACTAAAAAAATAAATCCATTACGAATAAAGCTAAAAATCTTAGTAAGGAAGGAAAAATGAATATAATTCTTGGTAAACAGCTAAACATGTTACCCTATCAAAAAGAGATAAAACCCAAAACAACAAAACAAAAAGAGACTATAAGGAGACCATCAGGGCTAGAAATAAGTCCTGGAAATTATATTCTTACGAGTATCTTATGAAAATTAAGCAAAATGTATTTCAGAAAAATTCTTGCTCAGTAAACTGTGAATTTTGACTTACTTGACTTAAATCTCCTGCTGGGTGCTGCTCAGCGTAGAGAGTGACTTCTGCCTCCTCCATCCGCTTCGATTCATAAAAAATACGACTGTCGTTACTATACCATGTGTACTGATGAATAGTTTTACGTTGGAAGTAGGTGTTTGCGATGCAAAGGTCATGAGATCGGCATAGTTCAAGTAGGCGAAGCCCATTGTCGTCAAGTGGGTCAGGAGATACAGGACCAACTGTTCCACGCCATACACCCGTATCATCGTGCACTGTCACGTTGAAGTCGCCAAGGAGAACAGTTATATCGTGGGGGCACTGTGGTAAGGTATCTGGACAAAGCAGAGTAAAAATCCTCCTGAGTCACATCATCAGAATCATTGGTCGGGGCATAGCATACGATGACAGTTATTTTGCAGCGCTTGTGTCTGGAGCGGGCCTTCATTAATATGTCAGATACGGCTTCGTGTAAAAGTAAGGAATTTCTTGTAAGGCTATTTAGTGCAAGGCCAACGCCATTCCTTCTCGTGCTTCCTCTAGACCAGAGCAATGAGTCACTGTTACCTATTCGCTCTTCTCCACTTCCGGTAAGACGGGTTTTTTAACACCCCTACTCGACAATTTATTCTTGCGAAGTTCTTTGGAGAGTAGGTTTTTTGACGTAGGTGAATTCAGAGTCAAGACATTCCAGGTGGCAGTTCGTAGCCCCCTTTGGTCCATAAGGCTAAGTCTTTCAATCCTTCTGACGTCGTCAGGATCTCCGTTCACGCGCGATGGTCGAGATTTAAAAAGGGAATCCAAGTCCGAGGCTATGTTGTCACTTTTCGCAGCACTTAATTTTCGGGTGGAGGGTCGCTAGCCCAACCGACCCTAGGCCTGAAATATGATTAGAGCTAGTTTAAACCTAGGTACTGAGATTCCAGGGGTGGGCTCTGCCCGCCATATGAGATTGCGGCCGTCCTCATCGAAGTGTTTATTTAGGGGAGAAACCCCATATCCAGAGACACGTGGTCAGCAGACAGAGTCTTCCTCATTCCGGACGAACTCCATTGTGAAAAAAAACAAAAACCAAAAATAAACAACAACAAGTTAAAACAACAGGGAATTCACGTAGGGTAGCAGAATTATTTAAACATCAAGAATATTTAGGCTCTATATTCAAGAGCAAGCTATGTTTATAAATTACATAAAACTTACAAACTGAAACCTTTCAAATTCAGTTCAAGAATCATTACTTCAATGAAAGTTTAAGTAATGATTGAAATAATCGTTGAAGTAATGATTCTGGGACTGTTTTAATTTTTTTAATTTTACGTTCGAAGATTCTATTTCATTGTAATTTTTTTTTCATTTATATACGTTGTTCTGAAGACGAGCCTTCGCCGAAATATTCTTGAGGTTGAAACAGTTCCACTCTCTTTGATCGTTATTGTTGTTTTAATGATGGAAAGGTAGTATGGTCTTCGTCATTATTTAAACTGTGATGAACGGTTGTTCAAACCAAGCGTTATATCAACTTGTCTAATTATGGATTATATTAAATTGTTAGCGGTAACGAACTGTAAGTAATGAGAAACTCAACCCAATGGTAACCAAAACTCCAAAATAAGACATTTTGATACAAAATAACATCCCAAGAGAATTTGCTTTTTTTGCTGATTCCAAACATGTAAAATTTATTAAATTTGATGACACTTATTAAAAACTACGAGCACCGTTAAAAAGTCGAAAACCTTAGTCCTATGGTAGAAGTTACAAGATCCTATCTAAAAAATGTGGAAGTTTGAATTTTGTCAGAAGAAAGGTCACGCATGCGTGTTTGCTTGTTTTTTTTCTAGTAGTGATCGTACATTTTTAATGGTCCTAGACTATTGGGAGAGGGTTAATTAGATCTTAAAAGTCTCTGGTACCCTTTTTACGTGACGAAACAGATCTATCTTTTGATGCTATTTACGAGAATATTGAAAATTATACTTCAGAAAGCAAACATGAAATTAGTTCCGGAGTTATCTCCTGTCTCAAAAAAATATGTGTCTGTTGTAGTTTTTTTTCCTCTAATTAATATATTCGTCTCCTTCTCTTTTACCAAACAACAGAAATACCAACAAAATATTTCAAGTACTTATCCATAGTTAGCTCCAAAATGCTTAACAAGGAAGGGATAGGAAGCTCGTTTGGGGTTGCGTGTTCCATTAAAACACCTTTAGATTTATAAGAGTATTTTTCCAACAACAGTTTCAGAAAAAATTTTTTTTTGCCAGAACTCTCATTTGATTCCTCTAAATACAAAGAAATAAAATATATAGTGGAAGAATAATAAAATGAATAATAATAATAATAATAATAATAATTTATTTATAGCCCACTGCACAAAACAGTGCAAGGATAGTGGAGTAAAAAGAGAGAAAACAAAATAAACATAAGAAAAGTAAACAACACAAGAAAAGAAAACTACACACAAGTACAACAAAATCAACAAGGAAAAAGGTTAACAGAACAAACAGGTGAGCCCGTGATACGGGGTAAGCCGTCGACATGCTTGTGCTGATAACTTATCATGAAGCTACTGTAGTTTGCAGTTTTGTCGGGAGCTTTGTATTTTCAGATAATTCTCTGGTTTTGATACAATAGAGGTAGAAAGCTGTTATTTACAGTATTTATAGTAACATCTACGGAGTTTACATATATCACTCTCTTTCAGTAGAATGAAGGTCCCAGAAAGAAGTACAGAGTGATCACAAAAAAACTGAACACAAAAACCAGAGCCTTTGATTATACTTAGACCAGTTTGACACAATCCTAGAGTATCCAAATGACTTTTTTACAAGCTTCAGATATTGCAGTCTGGCATAAGGACAAAATATTCTTAAAAATTGTTAAACCATGCCACCGAAAATTTTCTACAGAGGGAATGAATGTATTTTTAATTTGAAGAGGAGTTTTTGGCAAGGTACCGTTAAAACAAATATATTCGCATTTTTCAAGATTCAGATTTAGTCCACTATCAAGGAAACCTTTTTTAGCCCTTTGACTAGGCCCTTTGATCTGCATAAGCAATATATGACACGTCAGTAAACCCCATAAAATACGTCCAAGAGATCTTGGAAATTGCCCCAGCAATACACATCTTGAAAATTTGAGTTGACAATACTCCACCTTGACGTACACCACAATGGACTGCAATATTTTCTTGCAAGAGAGTCTCATTTAGTTTTAAACGCAAGTGTGCATGATCAAACCCAGTATCTCAGAACAAAGATAATAGAAATATTTACACAATTTATAGGAAGGGAATACAAAGCTTGACTGTCAACAATACTATCGAACGCCTTAGAAACATCTAACGAACAAAAATGAACTTGCACATTTCGTTGAGAGGCTTGACGTAGAACATTTGCGAGTACCCTATGGGCGTGTGCACAACTCATTCCTTACTTGAACCCAAACTGATTTTCCCCATAAAATCCGCTCTCATTGATTGACGGAAGTAGAACATATTCAAAATTTTGCTTAGGGTACGTGACTGTAATGGGGCGATAAGAAGAACAAGCCAGTGAGTGAGCAGTCATTAAGTCAGTGAGCAGCTTCACTGACTTAATGATAAGGTCATATGAAACAAGTAAGACATGCCGCTGTGACAGGTTACGAGGTAAACAAATGCTTAGTAACTTACTATACACCAAATGCACAGAGTTATTTAACTTCGAGAAAATTTGGGAGTAGTGTGACAGCCATCGAGACGAAGAAATATTACATTGAGTATTATATTCGTCAAACTTGGAACTATTTGAAAATTTTTTCAAATCTGTCTTATTCTTCGGGAAATTTTTCCCACTAAGACGGGTTTTTCTGAGAGGCTTTTTATAGGCAATCTTTGTTGATTGCTCAGTATCAAACACTTTTTCCGAAGGAGGTCTGCCACACGCTACCTAAATTCGGAGCCAAAACGTTGCTTTATTTTTATTTGTTTAAACTCTGGGTGAATATTCCACACTGGCTGCCGAGTATTAATGCGACATTGATCAAGAGGCACTGCCACACCTTCCACTTGTTTTAAACGAGAAATTATTTTTAAATAATAAATATTCAAATCCAGTTTTTTACTCGGGCAACGGGTACTAAGTTGCAAAAGGTGGTAGGGCACACGCACAGTAGACAAATGGGAAGCAAGCGTTATTTAATAAACATTCCAATTTGTCTTTTCCCAATTTGATTTTTTGAACCATTTTTTCTTCTTTGGGGCATTAGCATGAGGAACTGAAGGCAAAGAAAATGTCAAATAAACAGGAAGGTGGTCAATGTTGCATTTATCTTCGTCAACATGAGCCACAGAAGAAACCAGGCATGCACTTAATACACAATGATCAATATTTTATGTCGGCCCGGTTTGATGCACGTACCTGTAACCTATATCATTTTGGACAACACGGTACAGGCTTGAGAAAATATCCAGAAACATTTCCAAATGTTGGGAAATTGTGTTTTAATCTGTATTCATATTCCCCAAAACAACCCAGTGTAGACCGTTTGAAATTAAGTAACCTTCAAGTAACTTAAGTCCTTAAATGTCCTTAAGTATTATTTGCAGCTGTGTGTAAGCTTCCGCGTAAGCAAAAGCTTACACTGGGACTGTAATTGAAAACTTGAAAACTGGGACTGTAATTAAAGGTCTGTGTTTCCTTAGATCCAATTTGAAATTTTCGAAAGTAGACAAGTATCTTATTCTTGACCTGTTACTAGATGATAAAATGGCAGGACTATGTTAGCAAGTAGACCCTATATTAACTCACGGCCCTTTTTTACTTTAGTTTAAATAAAGTATTATCATAAAAGCAGATTATTAAAAGTACGCAAATAAACCTGTTTCCTCCCGTAGATAAGAGTGGGTGATTTATCTTAGGCTCAATTTTCTAGCATTTTTGCATTTAGTTCCATGACCGTGTTGGGTAACGCTAAATGGTGTTCGCTGATTTTTTTCACTTGAATTTTTTTTCTTGCGAATCATTCTCTTGTTACTTTTTTATTGCTCTTTGGTCTCAACCCATTTAGTTTTTTGGTAAGTCAATTTGTGATGAAAGCCTTTGCCATTTTCTGGATACAAACGTTACTAGTAATTGGAGGGATACGTGAAAGTGTCCGGGCAACTTATTACATCTGAAACTGGCGCTAGTGTTGACAAAAATGCCGACACCATATAGCGTTTGGCGTTTCTTGGCATTTTTCAAAGCTTCGTAATTGTGTTTATTTTCAGAAACTGAGATCAGACAAAAATTCTACAAAAATTTTACAAATTAAAATAATTTACTTTATTATTACACCGATAAAAACCCAAGAAAACCAAACGCTAGATAGCGTTGGTTTTCTCCCGAAAATATTGGGAGTTTCCCTTTTGCAAGTCACCCATATTCATGTGGATTCACTATATCTCCAGGTCTGGAATATATCGCTAACTTTACAGTGATTGAATAATGAAACTAGTTTTCAATACAAATTGAGAAATAATGTAAAAACTAGTTTATTTGCGAGTAACAAAGAAAATACAAAAATTACTTTAAAAGTATCCTATCACTGTCTCTAGTTAAATGCTGCAAATTGTGGGCTAAATTGGAAGGACTGAGGCTGGAAGGGCTGAGGCTGGAACTGTCCAAATTGGAACTGAGGAAGTGTAAGGGGAAGAGCACGAGCCTGTTGCAGTTGCTGAGGGTTGGCATTCTGAGTTGGCGCAACAAAAGAAAATTGAAATCCCTGTGGTGTTCGCTGGATGAAGGTATTGGGATCAGATTGAACATTTGTGACAGGAGTTTGTTGCACAGCATCAAATACAGGATCTACTTGCTGTTGTTGAGGTTCAGGGGCTGAAACTGCAACAGGTGATGTAGCAACCTGAGCAACCGGGCCAGGGGCTGATGCTCTTAGATTAGGAATGACGTTCTCTAAGGCATCAGGAATTCCATTCTCATCAGCATCAGTGCTAAAGTCTTCTTCAGCGTTCGTTTGTTGTATCCTTTCTTTTGCCTGTAAGAAAAAAATAGTTATTAGTTTCAAAGTGCATGGTTTCAAGTTAATCCAGAGACCTCTAAAAAAAAAATAAAACTCCATGGCAATAAGCTCTTTCGATAGGAGTCGCCCTTGTTATCAATAACATCTCGCAATAGTAAAAACAAATTGATGCAGAGAGACAGCAAATGTTCTTAGAAGTTCTTATTTGTTCTTTGTTTGAAGCTTAAGCACTTGAATTCAATCCCTGTTACTGAGATCCGTAGTTTCAATAAGAAACTACATGCTTAATCATTTTATTTAGTTTTTAACTAAGTATTCCAGGTGTCTTTGGCCTCTAAATATTTGACTGATACGAAAAGTATTATTTTTCTGGTATTCCCTATGAATGAGCTATTGTTACATAATGACTTATACATCTTCTCCCACAGATCTTTTCTAAGTACACCAACGTATTTAATGATAACATATTTGGAAGAGTTGGCGTTGTTTAAGTTTTGTCTGCCACAGTTTACAAGATATGTTTAGACTACCCAATTCACGGCGATGAATTCACCATACACGCGAAAATGGACACTTTACTGTAGACCAGAGACACAAGAATGCTAAAACAGAGAAAACCATTCTGGCTCAAGACACACCAACTAAAAATATCACTGAATTATCTACCAAACAAAGCACTGTTTACGTTAATAGGGTTATGAGATCAAAATCGCAACAATTGCTATTAACTTGTAACGAGAACTTTTTTTTCATAGAAGACATAGAAGAAAATTGTTTAAAGTTTATAAGTTTTCTTGAAGTTCTTTGCCTAAATTTAAATCATTTGACTTACTTTTTGAGGACCAATTGCTTAGAAAAAAAATTTCTGCCTGTAAATATTACAAATGTCTTCAGCAGCTACTTTTACATATTTCCAGCTTATTTTGAAAAAAAGAACTGCTCTTACGCTAACAGCATATTCCGATCGACAGCATATTTTGAAAGATTTGTTTTCTTCTTGGTAAGAAGAAGAAGACGAAAGAAAAAAAGTCTCTTCTCTATTAAAAATAAAGAATAATAAAAAGTCAAGGACAAAAAGCCTTGGATTAGAATTAATTTAAACGCACGCTATATGTTAAAAGTTACGTTTCAAATCCTTTACGAATGATCAACAAAAAAAGTATACCTGTGCAATTTCTGCAAGTGGAATAGATGGCAGATCAGCAGCTCCTGGACTACCACTTGGTGCTGGAAGAGGGAACGGTGCAACCGGAATATGATCAGCTTTGGCGACAAAACCCGCATCATTACCAGCCGTGTAGTCGACCACTTTGAGGTTGCCCTCTGGGTCAACAAAACCATATCGTCCATTTATGTTGCCTCGGGCGTCACGTGTTTCAACCTTAATATTGGTATGTTTTAATGTTTGAAAAAAAAAACTTTCAATGGGAAATATGATTAGATATTTTAACAAACACAGGTGCGTGATTCTCATTGCCGCTAATGCTTCGAATTTAAATATATAGGCTGATTGATCGGCCCATTATTTTATTTTACTCTCAAGCCAGAGAGATTTTTATACAAACCGTAAATGTATTTACATATTAGAACTTCATGATGCAATACAAAAGACAGGAGCTTGAAACAACTGTTTTTCTTAGATCAGCCACTATAGAGCTGGCCGATAAGATAATTGCCGTTGCCATATTTTTCTAAGTCACCATAAATAAGTCTATGGCTCAAAGGCAAATCGCCTTGAAAACTAAAAGACTACAACTTCCCCAAAATTTCTCTAAATTTTCTAATAGTTTGTCTTTTTTGTCTTCTTAAGGTTCATTGTTCTCAGATTATGCTGGTAAAATGACACACATTGATTCGCAAATTGACAAAGGTTTAATAAAATATAATTGGAGTAAGAAAACTAAATTTGGTATCTGGACACCAGGGGTATCAATTTACGAAAATGTCAAGGGGGAAAGAGAAACCTTTAGTTTTCAAAACCTATGAGGTGTTTTTTTTTTTTTTTTTTTTTTTTTTTTTTTTTTTTTTTTTTTTTTTTTTTTTTTTTTTTTTTTTTTTTTTTTTTTTTTTTTTTAAACAGATGTTTTTCAATGAAAATACCAGAAAATGTACCTTATTAAATCTAGGGAGGATATAAGGGAGTGTAAATGTCTCTCCTTTCTCCCCTTAATTGGTTCCATTGCTTAACATCAGAGGCTAACAACTTAAACATTAATTTTCTAAATTATTTGAAAATTAGCAGACTTGGTGCATTTAAATATTAAATACTTCAATAACTCCTAGAGAAGATTTGTTTTGACGTCCCGGGAAGTCAGATTTCTACATCAGGCATGAATCTACATTTCACTGTTTTTATAGAAATTAAGCCGAAAAGTTTCTCTGAAGTTTTAATACCGGTTTGAAAGAAAACACTTTTTTAATGCCTATTATCTATGAAATGATTGGAAGCTATGGTAACTAGGATTACATCTTATGCAACATGAACTTGATTTAATAATACAATTAATAAGGAAATGTAGCTTTAGAATATGGCAAAAACAATGGAGGATTAAAAATCAAGAAATATGTCCTTTATAGCGAGAAGCCAGACATCAAGCTATTCAAAAAGTCCACAACTCAACCGAAAACTTAAAATAAACATATAATTTGATCAATTTTTAGAATAATGAGAAATATTTATTTGAACTATAGTCCAAATTGAACCCTCTGAAGTTAATCTTATCTTTAATTATGTATATATTTGATTTTGATTTCTTATTTAGATTATGGTCTTCCGATAATTACGAAAGTTTTTCACCTTTAACCTTGTATTCCCTCATTTATTGTTACATCTAAACATAGGCTATATTTTAAGTAGTAGTAGCATTTACCGAAACCAATTTACCAAGTATTTACCGAAACCAACATAAAAATAAACAACAAAACGCTACAATATAAACAATTGATTGAATTAAACTAATAATCAATAGAGCTTGAAAATTACCTTGAAAGTACCATCTGCGGCTTCATAGCCAAATGTATAAGAGCCATCATCATTGACTTTGTTAATTTGCTTCAATATCGGAACTTGGGTAGTTGTTGTGGGTGATTCGTCACGAGCGCCTTGCGGAGCGCACATAGCAAGGCCAACAATGGCTGAGACGCATAACTGAAATAAAATTTGGCACCATAATAACAATTTACGTTTTGAAAAATTAACCGCTAATGATATCAAACAGTTAACTAGCATACTACTGATTCGTGACTTTTTTGTTAGTTGTATATATCGCAAAAGAAAAAATATTGATTCATTTCAGACGGGTTGTTCCAGTCACATTCGGGCTTTAAATTTTTTTTATGTAGATAGTTGTATTTCAGAAAGAGTACTCTTTCTTTGGAACAAACGAACTCTATTAAAAAAAAAAAAAAAAAAAAATAAAACCACTTTTTAAAACTTAATATTTAATGGGCCAGGTTAGGTGGTTCCCTCACATGAGCCAAGTTAGAATCCTAATTTGCTGCAGTGCATGTAGTATCTGTGCTATATGCTTTTGCTAAAAGTGAAGGGTGTGGAATAACTGTAACATGATTAAAATACACCATTTTGAATATAATGTCAAACTAATCACTCTGTCACATCTGAAAGTTCTTCGACTAAAATAAACTATATAGAATTCAAACAAAACTATAATTTGAGGAACGTATTTTATCTGTCAGACACTAGGTTAGAAAAAAATGCTCTTCGAGTTTCAGTTCTATAGTAACTCAAAATAAATAAAAGCAATACAAGGCAGGTAGACCAACTTAAACCTACTCAAAGGTCATTGGTCTTGTATTTTTCTTAAATATGGAATACCTTAGTCCTTAAGACTGAAAAATAGGCTCTTGTATTAAACAGTTACAGTGTCCGTGTGAGCAGTACGGACGTTCAGTCATTGTTTGCCATGTTAACTTGGTATAATTTATGTGTAATCTTAATGTATAACGTGACAAGTTCTCCACTCTATACTTTTCGTAAAAATAACAAGTGAATTAACAAACCCGTTTCTTAGAATAAAATAAAGAAATAAATGAATCAAAATAAAAAAAAATCGATGTAGAGTTGGCTTATATTCGAATTGGTAATAATATTAGAATTATAGATGGTTATTAGAGTTGGCAATATTGGCACCCCTTATTTTAGTGGTAGTAAATTTCTTAAAGACCCACAGTTATTCGGGCTAGTAGCCTAAGCCCCCTGTGCAATATTATACTACTACTTAGCCACTTGTAATATAAACATTCAACCTTTTTGGTAACTCAAGTCGTCTTTTCATGCCCCAAATCTGTGACGTCAACTAGGGGTAAGAGGGTTAGGCTGTTTTGACCCCCAGTATTTTTCGCTCCCCTCACCCTTGGATTTCGAAAAATAGCTTATTCGGTATTTCCCTTGAAAACTGGCAATCTTAGTATTTTCGTTGGTAAAATTAAAAACAGCAAAACATGCCCTCCTAGACTTTTAAAAAAACACCCCACCTAATTTTAATGAATCAACGCCTCTGCGCCGAATGACTAGAAATTTAGATATTTTTCCAGCCATGTAATATACCTGCACTCTTTGAGCATGCGTTCTCTCCTGTGACAAGCTGAATCCTAGTAAAATTCTTAGGAACGTATTCACAAAATTCGCATCATGGAATTGGCTCTTTATCCATTTATTAATCTGTTAGACATCTTGTCGTTCAATGTCTGTGCATTATGTGAACTTTTTTTTACCTGTACTTTACCGTGTATTTATTACTTACAAGTAAAATTATTAGCGTGAATTTTTGTGGTAGAAAAAAGCATGTCCAATCCCATACTTATACTTACAAGTGTTCTAGACATTTCTATTGAAAGATATTACAAAACACCAGTTAAATTACTGATGGTTACAACAAATGTTCGGGATGTTATATAGGAACTTCAAACGCTTCCTGAAATTGAGCAGTTTATTGCCCTGAATAGAATCCCCCCTCCCTTTACAAACCGGTGCAAGACTTCAGGCTTTTTCGGGCGTGGCTCATCTTCCTTCCTTCTCATCAGTTTCTTGACACATGCATCTGTTCAGATCAATGACCACACCCAATCCGCTAATCTCATGATCTATGTAATGGCAGCTTTTCTTACCGCAATAAATTTAAATACTTCTTTTGAGCAAACCTTTTAGAAATATTAAAATTTATGCTGCGAAAACGTTTATTTTTAGTTAATAGGAAAAGGTAAGTTTGCCTTTCAAACATTGAAAGGACGATGCTTAAGCTTGAAATAAACAAAAATAGTCTGTAATATGAAAACACACGCAAGTGCCACCTCATCTCGTCAAACTTCCACTGTAGGGCTCAAAACGAAATTTGTTTGTCCTTTTTTCGACCAAAACTTGTTTTGTGATATTGATTTCTCTTTCTTTCACTTATTTCTCTCTCTTTCACTTCCTGGCTGAAGGACCACGAAATGGAGATCAGCATCGTCGGTAGGGATTGTAAAGTCCAATGCCGTATTCTTTACCTTTTTTTTTACTGTGAATTTTCTCTTGGTTTATCACGTAATTCCTATGAAAAATCAGTGCTACACAAACAATCTGACACAGACACATACTTTTTGTATACTGGTGCACTTATGTGTATCTTAAAAATAAAAAAAAACTCGCGAGTAAGATTTGAATCTAGAAATCATGGATTATCAGCTTTATTCTCAGGAATAAAGTCTTATACATTTGACCATTAAAAAAAAAAAAAAAAAAAAAAAAAAAAAAAAAAAAAAAAAAAAAAAAAAAAAAAAAGGCGAATGCAGATAAAACAGCAATATAACAAATCTTAAACAAAACTCATTATTAAATTTGCCCCCCCCCCGGATTTCCTTTTTTGTCTACGGTTTTTCCTGTATTCCTATATTTTCCATGTTATAGAGCTATTTCAGTAATTTTAATGCAATTAAGCCAGGTCTGGACTCGGCGGACTGGGACCAAAGAAGCTAGGAGACACTATGTTGACTCCGCCCCCTGATCGGTTGAACTACTCATTTAATATAAAGGTATATTATTTTATGCGAGAAAGGGGGGGGGGTGAAACTTCTACTTTTGTTTTGGAAAAATGGGATAACTACTTGAAACAAAAATATAAAATTACAGTAAATCTAGTAAACATTTTGTTTCGTAAATTTATATTCATATTTTTTTCATATTTTTAAGAATATAGGGCACACCCTCCAAGCAGATTTGTCTAGAAGAGATGCCACCAAAAATTAGTGAATTTCGTTGAAACATATCGATATTAGATGAGCAAGTCTATTTTGTTTTGTTACACAGCTTAAAAAACAGGCAAAACAATAGGGGTAAGACCGAAATTTGCAACCCCCCGATGGAATTGGCTGCTAGGGCCCCGATAGATTGGATGCTAGGGCCTGGTGAATTTCTTGTTATGGCCCCCATTGGAATTGCTTGCTAAGGTTCCCACCTTTCTCTTTTTCATGCTTCTTTTTGATTATATTTTATCCTTTATAAGCTGTTTTCACGTTTTATTTTTTTCGTTTGTTGTGCTTTAACTGCTTTTTCTGTGTTGTAATAATGCTTGTAATTTTTTTTTATTCATGAAATTTGTATGAACAAAAACCTTCATTCTTTAAATTTCCTGTATTGGGATAAAACTTCGAAAAGTAATCATTTATGCAATTTAAGCACCTTCTAGCCTTTGTACATTGGTATTGTTATTCAAGAATGCCTCTAATATAAGTGTAAAATTCCATGTAGTGAAGAGGAAAAGAAACACTTTTGAACGTATATGAAGGTGTACCATATTCTAGCCATAATGATACTCTCGCTTTTATTTCATCTCTGATCAAAGAGTTTGTGGTAACGAACTGTAAGTAAGAAGCGACCCTACTCAATGGTAACCGAAATACTAAAAAAAACGAATACCAGTAGATACATCAAAAGAATCGAATTTTTATGTTGATTTTAAATATATAGGTCTCATCAAGTTTAATCTTGCTCATCAAAAGTTACAAGCCTGAGAAAATTTGTCTTATTTTCAAAAAAAAGGCTGAAACACATTCTAAAAGTCGCAGAGTTTTAATGGAAAATCACATCATTAGATTCAGCAAATTAGAGAACCTTACTGTAGAGGTTTCAAGCTGTTATCTGCATAAGTGTGGAACTTTGTATTTTTTGCCAGAATAAAGATCACGATTGCGTGTTATTTGTTGTTTAGTTTTGTTTTTTTTCCAAGGGGTGATCGTATCGACCGAGTGGTCCTAGAATGCTGCGAGAGGGCTCATTCAAAAGGAAGTCAAAAGTTTTAGTATTCTTTTTAAGTGACCAAAAACTGGAGGGCAACTAGGCCCTCTTCAATGATCATTTCTTTCCGAAGTCAACAAATCAAAATTTTGAGATAACTATTTTTTTAGCATAGTCGAAAAATCCAATAACCATGTCTTTGAGGACGACTTAATCCCCCACAGTCCCTGGGGGAAGGGCTGCAAGTTATGAACTTTGCCCATTGTTTACATACATTGGTTATTGAGAAGTATACAGACGTTTGCAGGGGGTATTTTGTCTGGTGGGGGTGGGGTTGGAGGGGGAGGGTTTCGTGGTAGGATCTTTCCATGGAAGAATTTGGAAGAGAATTTTCCATAAAGAGAGTGTCGGATTTCCCAGCATTATTTAAAAAACGATTAGAAATGAAATAAAACAAGTTTCTTCAACTGAAAATAAGGAGCAACAATAAAACTTAAAACGAGCAGAAACTATTACGTATATGAGGGTGTCCACCCCCTCGTCAATACCTCGCTCTTTACACTAATTTTTTTTAGCCCTTTCAAAAGAACTATTTATTCTTATTAAACGACCTTTGTGATTCAGTGGTCATTCTTAAAGAATTGGAAAAAAATTCGAACTTTAGCATAAAGGGCGAGGTATTGACGAGGGCGCGAAACCCTCATATACGCAACAATTTCTGTCCGTTTTAAGGGTTGATATTGCTTTTTACTTTCAGTGAAAAAAAAACCAGTTTTTATTAATTTAATAGCACATTCAAGTTCCAACAGAGTAAAAGACTCTATTTGTAAAAAATGCGCCAAGAGCAACCCGCAATATTATCTAAACGTTTGCCTACATAACAATCAAAGAGAATCTTAAAATGTCTTGAAAAACGTCTTGTCGGTGAAATTGGTTGCTAGGGGCCCCCAATGGAATTGGATGCTAGGACTTCCATGGAATTGGTCGCTTTGGGACCCTGCTAGAGCTGCTCGCTAGGGCCCCAGTTGAATTGGATGCTAGGGCCCTCGTCGGTTAGGTTAGGGACCCAATGAAATCGGATGCTAGGGCCCCGTTCGAACTGGGCTCCTCCAGTGAAATTGGAGGCTAAGGCCCAAAATGGAAGTGGCTGCTAGGGCCCCATTGGAATCGGTGGCTAGGGTCCCGTTGGAATTGAACACTAGGTGCCTGGTGGAATTGATCGCTAGGGATTCCATTGGAATTGGTTGCTAGGGGATGCTTCTGGAATTACTCGCTAGGACCCCATTTATGAATGCTAGGGCTCCGGTGGTTAGGTTAGGTGGCCAGTGAAATTAGGGCCCCGATGGAACTGTATGCTAGAGGCCCATTCTGATTGGCTGCAAGGGCCCCCAGTGGTTAGGTTAGAGGTCGGATGAAATCAGATGCTAGGGCCCCCGATGGAATTGGATGCTAGGGCCCCGGTGGTTAGGTTAGGGGGTTCGGTGAAACTGAATGCTAGGGCCACGATGGAATTGTTTGCTAGGGCCCCCCGGTGGTTAGTTTTGGGGCCCGGTGAAATTGAATGCTAGGGATCTATTGGAATTGGTTTCTAGGCCCCCCGGTGGTTAGGTTAGGCACATGATGGAATTGGAAGCTATAGCCCTCGATGGAATTGGATGCTAGGACCCGGGTGGGTAGGTTAGGAGACCGATTAAAATTGGATGTTAAGGACCCCCGAGCGGAATTGGATGCTAGGGCCCCTAGTGAAACTAGACCCTAGGGCCCCGTTGGAATTGGATGCTAGGGGTATGGTAGAATTGCTCGCTACTTCTTTTCATGAAATATTATACCCCAAGTTTCCTCATTGATGAAATATTCATAATAAAATCAGATGTATTTTCACCGTATGTATTCCTTTTTATGGAAAATAAACCTTAGTTTCTTAAATGCTCAAATATTTTTAGTAAACTTAGATGTTTTTAACCGCGTGTTTTCTTAATTCTGAAAACTAAAACCTTAGCTTCTTAAACGATCTAATGCTTTTATAAAGCCAGATGTATTTGAACAGTGTGGTTGCTTATTTATGAAATCCAAAACCCACGTTTCTCAAATGTTCAAATATTTTTAATTAAAAAGATGTATTTGAACCGTTTGCGTTCTTTTTACGAAACCTAAAACCCAAGTTTCCTAAATGATCAAATATTATTAATAAAATCAGATGTATTTTAACAATGTATTTAAACGTGATTCAAACGTATTTTAATCAGATGTATTTAAACGTGTGTTCTTATTTGTGTTAACTACAACCCAAATTTCTTAAATGCAAAAAGAAATTAAATAAAATAATATGAATTTTAAACGTTTGTGGTCTTTTTTTGAAAACTAAACCCCAAGTTTTTTCAATCATTGAGAGTTGTTTTCAGCAATAGGAACACTCACGGTTAAAATATACCCAATTTTACTAACAATATTTGATCATTTAAGAAACTTGGATTTCAAGTTTCATAAACAAATTTAATTTCTTATTAAAAAATTTTTTCTTATTATAAAATAAACCTTTTCCTTATTAAAAATATTTGTTCATTTAAGAAACTTGGGTTTCAGATTCGAGAAATAAGAAAACATCCGGTTAAAATTACATCTGGTTTTATTAAAATTATTTGATCATATAAGAAATGAAGGTTTTAGTTTTCAGAAATAAGAAAAGACATGATTAAAAAACTTTTGATTTTATTACAAATATTTGAGCATTAGAAGACTAAGGTTCTAGTTTTGATAAAATGGGAAGCACTCGGTGAAAATACATCAGATTTTATTATGAATATTTGATTTCATTATTAAAATATTTTAAAAATTTTCATATTAAAAATTTTATTTTTATACATTTCTGAAATAAAAGAACATACGGTTAAAATGCTTTGAATTTTATCAAAAATATTTGGTAATTTAAGAAACTAAGGTTTTAGTTTTCTGAAATAAGAAAACATATGGTTAAAAAAATTGATTTTATTTAAATATTTGACCATTTAAGAAACTATAGTTTTAGTTTCCATAAAATGAAAATCACAAGGTAAAAATACATCTAATTTTATTCTGACTATTTGATCTTTTAGGGAACTTGGGGTTTAGGTCTTATGAAAAGAAACACACGTGTTTAAAATACATCTTATTTTATTGAAAATATTTGATCGTTTAAAAAAATTAGGGTCTTAATTTGAAAATATAATAAAACACGCGGTTACAATATCTCCAATTTATTAATAATATTTGATCATTTAAAAAGTTGGGCTTTAGTTTTCATACGTTAGACGCAAACATTTAAAATGCATTCTATTTTATTAAAAATATTTAAGCATTTAAGAAACTTTGATTTTACACAGTTAAAATATATCTTATTTTTATCAAAAACCTCTTGAGTAGTTAAGAAACTCGGGTTTTAGATATGACAAATAAGACCGCATTTGGTTAAAGTACATTCGATCTTTATTATTTGATAATTTAAGAAACTAAGGTATTAAATTTCAAGAAAAAAAGGAATGCACACGATTGAAATATTTCTGATTTTATTAAGAATATTTGATCATTTAGGAAATTTGAGTTATAGATTTTAGAAAAAAGAATGCACATGGTTAAAATACATCACATTTGATTAATAATGTTTGATCATTTAAGAAATTAGGGTTCCAGTTTTCATAAGAAAACGCACTCAGCTAAAATATATCTTATTTTATTATGAATATTTGACAATTTAACAATTTTCGGACTTTGTTCTCAAAGGTTAAACTACGTCAGATTTTATTCACAATATTTGATCGTTCTATAGATTAGGGTTCCAGTTTTCATAAAAAAGAACGCACACAGTTACAATATATCTGATTTATTAATAGTAATTGATCATTTAAGAAAATTGGGGTTTAGTTTTCATAAATATGAAGACACACTGTTAAAATACATCTTTTCTATTAAAAATAATTTGAGTATTTAAGAAACTTCGGTTTTAGTTTTCAGAAATATGAAAACACACGGCTAAAATGTTTTGGATTTCATTAAAAAATATTTGAGCATTTAAGAAACTAAGGTTTAGTTTTTATAAAAAGGAATGCAAATGATTAATATTTAATGTCATTTCAACACATGCAAAAAAGGCAAAAAATCTCCCTCCCCCAAAAATTGAAAAAATTTCTAAGTTAAAAAATCAAAATAAATTTTAAAGTTCAAAACATTCTAAGTTCCAAAAAAGGGGGGTAGGAGTTGGGGAAGAGCATTGGGGACCCTTAGAGGTGGGACATTGGTTACCGTAAATTCCCCTTACAAAAATGTCATAGCAATTGATTCATTGGGAACATAAATTTGCCGGTTTTCTTTACCCAAGCCCGCGTCCTAAGAAAAAGGGGTAGCAGACTTGCCACTTTTTGGTTCATTAAAATTTGGTTCCTATCATATAATGTGGTTAAAATCCCGTTTTGTATTCACTCAGTGTAGGATGCCTATAAAAATGTAAGTCGGTTTCACCCGAATAAAAAGTTTATTAAAAGATTTGTCATGGGATTACTGAATATTAAGTATATACCGGCAGTAATATGCAAATGAGGTGTACCATCTGTAATATGAAAATGAGCACTCGTATTCATAGAAGATCTTTGAATAAATTATGTATTTTCTGTACCCATTGAGGCTATAGCGATGGAATAAATTACGTATCTTTTGTACCTCTTGACCAAATACTACTCTTGTCGACTTGAATAATTATCCTTTGAAAATCGGAGACTGGTCGATCCCTATAAGGATTTTTTAATTATCCTTCAAATCTGTGAGGTTATAAAAGTTTTATGATGATATTAACGATTGAATGTGTCGGAATTTTCACTCAAAAGTGTTTGACCTAGTTAGGCGCAAAATATGTATTTTGGGCTAGAAAACGGCACCTTTTTGAGGCACTATATTTTTTATTATATAAAGGGGCACTATAACAAAAAACTTGAGCCACCCTATATTTCGCTCATATGCTGTTGAGCCATCGGTACATTCATCAAGTTTTAATTTCTTTTCACAATTATTTAGCATTTAGAATTTGCTTGTGAGGACCTGCACAGTTTTGTTGATACAGACTAAAAAGCCACTAAATAAAATTTGAGCTACCTAATTGCTTTCTTGAAATCATATTGACATCTGTTCTTTTTCAAAATTTAGTGTTGGAACTATGTTTTAATGAACAAAAATTATACTTATGCTATGCTATAAGCAGATGCTTTACTATAAGAAGACATTTGTTTTCTTTTTAGACTCTAAGCATTTCCAAAACTAGTCAGTTCTTATGTATGTATGTGCTGTATATTAGAAAAAATGATCTGGTTTTGACTTAGTGAAGAGCGAAGTATCTCCCATTTACTATTTGTTCCCTGGGTACTTCATATGGAGGGGGTGGTTATAGAAGGGACCAGCACCCGCCAGAAAATTTCCCCCTGAAAAATTCCCTCCCGGAAGGAAAATCTCACATACAAAAAATGAGCAGTAACAGAGAAAGTACAAAATGGGTACCTTGTGATATCCATCATATGTCCTAAGGGGTAAAAAATGACCGGATTTTTATTCTTGATAAAATTTTACAAGCCTTTTCCACAATTGAAAAAAATGAAGTGAATCAAATAGTTCATCATATTTTTTGAGTAAAATGCAAAAATGGACAGAACTTCTTATTCCAACTAGGTAAGCAAGCAATATTTTAAGTAAGCAAAGAACAAAAAACAAAAGAAAAGAACACTGAGAAAGGTTTTTTTATAAGGCCAACAAAAATAGTGGAAGAAACAAGATGAATATTTCGTGAGGACAACAGCTTCCATTCTTCAGGGGTATAGGAGAAAGTTTCTAGAAAACATGTTTGCATTTCCTGAGCAAAAATACGAAACCGGATAGAGCAGAGAATTTATTCCGTATAGGAGGGGGAATGCAGCTCCTCGTCCCCAACATCCCTCCATGGTCATAGAAGCTTCGGAGGATGCTGGTTCGATCTGAAAATGAGAGTTCTGGGACTTTTTTTTTAAGTCGTAAGTGATTGGAGACCAACCAGATCTTGTCCTAAAATTGTTTTATATATCTGGTCCATTTTTTGCCCCTTAGGATATCTGATCGACATTTTGAGGTATCTATTTTGCACACTTTCTTTATAGCTGCTGAATTTTGCATGTGGGAGAATTATCCAGGGAAATGTTCCACTCGTCGAATGTTCCGAAGGGAATTTTTCGTGGGGGAACTATTCAATGAGGAATTTTCTCAGGGGAATTCTCAAGGGTGGCACAAAGCACAGGTCATAGAAACTTGTGAAGGGATATATTCAACCAAAAATTGGAAGCTTTATGGTCATATTTAAGGGGTGTAAAAGTGATTGGAGCGCAGCGATCCCCTTTGAATATCCTTTCGTCCTTGGCTATCCCCGTAACCTCTTATGGTAGAGGACTAAAATTTTGTTATAGCAATTATCTTCTGAATAGTCGAAAGGTGCAATAACTATGTTAACTCCGCGGCCTAAGGGGTAGTAACTCTGGATAACGTGCACCATAGCTAGTATAACGTGCACCTATAATAACGTGCTAGTAATAATAAATAGCTAGTAATAACGTGCACCATAGTGTTCATAGCTAGGCTTTAGTAGAAAAGGCGACGGTGTCCAGTTCAGTTCCATTTGATCGGTATTTCTTTGACGTATATAGTGTTATCTTTTTTTAACTTTTTTATCTATTAGTTTATTATTATAATTTCAGACCTTGGGCTCTATTACAATTGTCATAAACCTTATTTAATGACCTCTGTTTTCTTCTGTCTCTTTTTTTTTCTTTTCTCCATTTTTATGAGTGAATGTCTTACATACTATGTGTTTAAATGTTTAATGTTAAGGGTTTTGCTTCATGATTCCCTCCTTACAGGTCATGGAGCCTTTGTGGGGTTTTGAGACTGTACTATTTAATGTTTTTTGCTATTTTATTTGGTTTTAATATATCCCATCTTATCTTGGCCGTCCAATCGGTTTAGAACTCTGAGGGATTGTTTCCTAAGCCAAGATAATCTAAGTTTCCCCAGGCTAAGCTATCAAAAGTACCCACATTCCTTAGCACATTAAAGGAAGTCACGCCCCTCCCAATCTTAAAAAAAAGGTTCTCAGGATTGGCTTGGGGGATCGTAAAGAGCTGGAGGGAGCGCAAGAGGATTCTAGATATTTTTTTGACGGAGAAGGGGGGAGGGGCATGATAAAATTTTTTGATCTGCCGAAGAATTTTTATCTTTTAGCCCCCATGGAACATTTTTTAACGATGAAGTGCAAGTTGAAACATCGTAAGACATTATGCGTCCTTGGGTTATCAAAATAGTGAATCTTTAATATTTCGAGATAGGCTGGGGGGATCGAATTGAAACGTTCATGGAGTTTTGGAAGAGGGAGCAAAAGATAATTTTTTATGCTGCGTTAGAGGAGGGGGTTATGAGCTAAAATATTTTTGGTCCTCTATGAAAATTTATCAAAAAAAAAGTTTACTGTGTTTTTTTCACAAGCAATGAGGTTTGAAGACGAGGACCGAAGGCCTGTCTTACTTAAGTGGTTTGCAGAGAATGTGTCCAAGATAAAAGCTTGAAATTTTTGTATAAATAATCTTGTAACCATGAGAACAAAAATTGGGCTACAGACATAAAAAAAAGAGCGTAAACTGGAAATATAATCATGAAAAAAAAGCATTTGCATGAATATTTTCATATATTTTACAAACATTTTCACTTATCAGAATACAATAGTGAGTTTTTCCTTTTTGGGGGAGAAGGGGAGGGGGATTCCGAAAAAGAGCTTGGAACCCCAAAACACGACATATAATCAAAGTGAAACGTGCATTTTTGAAAATCACAATTGTCGAAAATCCTTAACCAGGGGTATACACCCCCCTCCCATATTGAAACGAACAGAAGGAGCCAAATTATGGGCGATATTTTGGCTAGTATTCACACATGATCACAATGCGTTAAGCACTTTTTGAAGCCCTACTTGAAAAAAATGGCAGGCGGCTCCGAATGGATACCCCCCCCCACCTCACAGAGAAGATTCCAGAAGGCTGTGCAGCACCTAGTAAACCTATTTCTTGGCAATAAACGTCTCCTCCCTCGGCAAACAAAAGAAAAATTACCTTAAATGAGAGTTCTTTTTAAGGTAAGGTTTTGAATGAATTTATTTCTAAGCGAAGATCACAAACTTCTATTTCATGGCTCCTTCTAGGACAAAAAAAAAACGAAAAAACTATTCAAACAGACACGCAATTCTTATTAAAATTAAATGAAAAACTAGTTTTTTTAACTGAAAGTAAGGAGCGACATTAAGACTTAAAATGAACAGAAATCGCTCCGTGTATGAAAGGGGCCGTTCTTTTCTCAACGCCCCGCTCTTTACGCTAAACTTTGACTCTTTCTCTCAATTCTACTTTATTAAACAGTAAAAAACTTGAGCGTAAAGAGCGGGGCGTTGAGAAGGGAACGGCCCCTTTCATATACGGAGTAATTTCTGTTCGTTTCAAGTTTTAATGTCGCTCCTTACTTTCAGTTAAAAAACTAGTTTTTTTTTATTTAATTTCTGAACGTTTTTGAATTAATGCACGTTTGATTTTGGCTCTCCGCACATAAATTATTAAAACGAAATTTGCATATTAATTCTTTTTTTGGCTAGAAGGCTTTCTCTTAGTTTTGATCAAATGGTTTTGAGAAATAAGGGGTGGGGGAGGAGGCCTAGTTGCCCTCCAATTTTTGGTGACTTAAAAAGGAAACTAGAACTTTTAATTATTAACGAACGTTTTTATTAGTAAAAAATATACGGAACTTAAGAATTAACTGACGTAACCAACTTCTATTTTCTTATATTTTTATTATGTATATGAGGGGGTTTGTCCCCTCGTTAATACCTCGCTCTTTACACTAAAGATCAAGTTTTGTTCCAATTCTTTAAGAATGACCCCTGAATCAGAAAGGCCGTAGAATAAATAGTTGAAATTACTAAAAATACTTTAGCATAAAAAACGAGATATTTAGGAGGAGAAGAACCCCTCATATGCGTAATAATCTCTGTTTGTTTTAAGTATTAATGCTGCTCCTTACTTTTAGTTGAAAAAACTTTTCATGTTTATTTTTTCATTGTTTTTTTTTAATAATAATGCTAGAAAATCCTACACCCCCTTCATTGAATTTCTATTTCGCCATGGCATATTCCTCTAAGGAAAGATCCTCCCACACAGCCCCCTCCCCTCAACCCCTCAACCAAAAAATCCCCCTGAAAACGTATATATACTTCCCAATAACCATTACTGTATGTAAACACTGGTCAAAATTTGTAATTTGCAGCCCCTCCCCCGGGGACTGTGGGGGAGTAAGTCATCCCCAAAGACATAGTTATTATGATTTTCGACTATGCTGAACAAAATGGCAATCTCGAAATTTTGATCCATTGACTTTGGGAAAATATTAGCGTGGGGGGAGGGCCTAGGTGCCCTCCTATTTTTTTGGTCACTTACAAAGGGCACTAGAAATTTTCATTTCCGTTAGAATGAGTCCTCCTGCGACATTCTAGGACCAATTGGTCGATACGATGACCCCTGAAAAAAACCGCACCCGTTATCGGTCTTCTGACCAAAAATACGAAGTTCCACATTTTTGTAGATAGGAGCTTGAAAATTTTGCAATAAGGTTTTCTGATACGCTGAATGCGATGGTGTGACTTTCGTTAAGATTCTAAGACTTTTAGGGGGCATTTCCCCCTATTTTCCAAAATACGGCAAATTTTCTTAGGCTCGTAACTTTTGATGACAAAGACTAAATTTGATGAAACTTATATATTCAAAATCAGCATGAAAATCCGATTCTTTTCATGTATCTTTTGAGCCGGGTCGCTCCTTACTACGGTTCGTTACCACGAACTGTTTGATTATAATAAGTTATCAGGTTACACTGGCTATGCACGACAAATATTGAATGATCTTTCATTCGTCGCTTGTCTTCTATTCGTTCGTCAATTTCTTCTTACTGTTTGAGAAATTTCAAGAGGTTAGTTTTTATGGCACTTGGTATTAACCAAGTGACATATAGCAATCGCCAATTCTGTCGGTCTGTCTGTCGGTCCCGGTTTTGCTATTTTAGGCACTTCCAGGTAAGCTAGGACGATGAAATTTGGCAAGCGTATCAGGGACCGGACCAGATTAAATTAGAAATAGTCGTTTTCCCGATTTGACCATCTGGGCGGGAGTGGGGGGCCGGTTAATTCGGAAAAAATAGAAAAAATGAAGTATTTTTAACTTATGAGCGGTAGTTGGGGGGGGGGGGGTTAATTCTGAAAAATTCGAAAAAATGAGGTATTTTTAACTTACGAACGGGTGATTGGAACTCCATGAAATTTGATATTTAGAAGGATTACGTGTCTCAAAGCTCTTATTTTAAATCCTGACCGGATCTGGTGACATTGGAGGAAGTTTGGGGTGGGGAAACCTAAAATGATGGAAAACGCTTAGATTGGAGGGATTGGGATGAAACTTGGTTGGAAAAATAAGCACAAGTCTTGCATACGTGATTTTTATAATTGGAACGGATCCGCTCAATTGGGGGGGGGGGGGTAATTCTGAAAATAAGAAAAAATGACGTATTTTTAACTTACGAAGGAGTGATCGGATCTTCATGAAACTTCATATTTAGAAGGACCTCGTAACTCAGATATCTTATTTTAAATCTCAACCGGATCAAGCGTAATTGGGGGGGGGGCAGTTGGGGGGGACCGGAAATCTTAGAAAATACTTAAAGCGGTGAGATCAGGATGAAACTGGATGGGAAGAATAGAAACCTGTCTAAGATACGCGACTGACATAACTGGACCAGATCTGCTCTCTTTGGTGGAATTGGGGGGGGGGGTAATTTTGAAAATTGAGGTATTTGTAACTTACGAAAGGGTGACCAGATCTTAATGAAATTTGATATTTAGAAGGATCTTGTGCTTTAAAGTTCTAATTTCAAATTCCGACCAGATCCTGTGAAATTCGGTGGAGTAGAAGGGAAACCGGAATTCTTGGAAAACATGAAAATTGGGGTATTTTTATCTTACGAATAGATGATCGGATCGTAATGAAATTTGATTTTTAGAAGGAATTCATGTCTCAGAGCTCTTATTTCAAATCCCGACCAGATCTTTTGACCTTGGGGGGAGTTGGAGGGGGAAATCTTGGAAAAACACTTGGAGTGGAGGAATCGGGATGAAGCTTGGTGGATAGAATAAACAAATGTCCTTGATACGTGATTGACAGAATCGTACTGGATTCGCTCTCTTTGGGGGAGTTGCGGGGAGGGGCTCAGTGATTTGGCGAGTTCGGTGCTTCTGGACGTGCTAGGGCGATGAAAATTGGTAGGCGTGTCAGGGAGCTGCAGAATTTGACTCGATAAAGTTGTTTTCCCAGATTCGACGATCTGGGGGGCAAAAGGGAGAGGAAAAATTAGAAAAAGATAGGTATTTATAACTTACGAGTGGGTGATCGGATCTTAATGAATTTTGATATTTAGAAGGACTTTGTGACTCAGAGCACTTATTTTAAGTCTTGACCAGAATTAATCCTCTTATTTTCCTTTTTAAATCAATCTATTGATTCATAGAATTTTGTTAGAGCTCATACCATATGATCTCTTGGCTCTTCTCGCCTCGTCACAAGTGCCATATGAGCTCTTAGCTCTTGTTTTTTCTTTTTTCCTTTTACAATGAGGATGGATTGGCGTAGATCCATGCCAAAATATCTACATTAACATTTCGAGCTATTTACCGGCTGAACATTATCTTCGTTGGTTCCTTGTTTCTTTGTACGTTATATTATATTAAATTTCCTTCATATTTATTTATCGTTCACCTGCAGAGAGAAGGTCTTATTTAATCAATGTTTAGTTAACTAAGTTTACTTTTCAAATACGGTAATGACAATGATCTCAACCCAGACCTAAACCACGAGCATTATTTTTACGTTATTGATCACGGGGCGAACAACAATCATTACATCCACTGGTAGATGATAAAGGAGATCGACCTTGGACAAAACAGCCAACGCCCTACTTATCACTGAAACCGTATATAAAAACATCTTACAGTTTGATAGAAGGTCAACTGGAAAAAAAGATACGAAGAGTCCAAAAAATGACGTATTTAAATATCACATTTTTCGCGTTTCCGATAAATAAAAACAATATTAGTAGGGATGATGAAAATAAGGGACACTATATATTAAATACCCATATTATATGATAAATACCCATTGCTTGCAATCTCTGAGTACCAGAGTATCTTTTGAAAGTTGCGTTAGACCTATAACAAACTTGACGTTTTTTCCAAGCGTTTTTTAGAGGTGTATAGGCAAGGCCGTACCAAGAGGTTTTAGGTTTGAGCCCCCCCCCCCCCAAAAAAAAAAAGTTTGCCCGACTCATAAAAAGGTAAAAAAATGGATTTAAACAGTTTCTTGATGCTTTTTTTTTATTTTTTTCATGATCCCCAAAAAAACCTTTTGTAACCCCTCTCCCCCTCCCGAAAAAATCCTGGATACAACCCCCTGTATAGGATACTATTGCAACTTACCCATTGGGAGGTAAAAAAAATGCTAGGTAAAAAAGCCAACGGCAGCAATACAGCCATCCTTAGAGACAGTCCTGTAACCAATCTCCTTTCATGCAATTTGACGCTTATGCACAAACTCATCCTTCCTTCGAAAAAGGAGCAAAAGCAAAAATTTTTCTTGGGATCCAGAAAGCGATACTGCATAAATTCCTATTATTCCGCCACTTTTTAGTTCCATTTTTTTGCTAACCTTTTTAGCCTCAGTGGAGCAATGCCACAGTGGCTTGTATAAAATAGCATTCCTGATTGAACAAGCAATGAATGCTACCTAAAAAATCATAAACAACCTCCCTCCTCATAGATCTTCTTGTAAATACTGAATGGCTTTCATAGAACCACTGATATACTTATAATATTCAAATGTATGGTCACTGAAAGGCTAAGCAAATGAGGCTCTAAATTAATATGAAAAAACTAATGGTGGTTTCCAAACTTCTTATTATACATATTATTGAAAGCATGCATTGACGTAATTCAGGGGAAACCTATTAAGTTTATGTAAGCTTTCATTGTTAAGAGTTTGTAATTTAGCGAATGCTACATTTCAGTGCGTACGAGGAAACTAATGAAAACAAGTACACTTTACTTCTAAGACTAGTTTATAATTATAATTAATAAACATAAAAAAATAGATTCAACAAAATGCCACTAATGGCTACATTTTAACATTAAAATGGCTGAAAACCGAAGGCTAAAATAGACGTATTATCCCAAAAACTGTTCAATTTGGCCACGTGCTGCATTTGCTCTCTCCCCAGTAAAGCTATTGGACCTTTCTGGCCCATTTGAAGAAGAGGGTCTTTGGAAGGGTCTCTCTGTTCGTCCTTGATCAGGTACTCTAAATTGGAATTCTTGAGGCTGAAATCTAAACTCTTGAGGTGGCCCAAAATTTGGGAATGGTGGGAATCGTGGTGGTTGTGAGTTAAATCCTCCAAATGGTGGCCGTCTTTCATCTACCGGTTGTCGAACACTATCTGGTCTGAGCGATCTTCCATCCTCTGGTCTTCCATCGGGTCTAAAACCCTGTGGTGGTGCTCTTGGACTTTGAGTGGGTAATCTAGGATTTTGTTGTCTTGGGGGTCCTCTAGGGTCTTCAGGTCTAGGAAATGGCCGAAATGCTTCTGGTCTTGGGGCTATTCTAGGGCCTTCCAGTCTTTCTGGGGCTCTGGGATTCTCAGGTCTAAGTAGTTGTCTTAAACCTTCAGGTTTTACTGGCTCTCGTGATCCTTCGTCTCTCGAAGGAAAGTTGGGAGTTTCATTCAGTCTAAAGTTCGGAGGTCTATTTTCTGGTCTATTTTGACCTGCACGTGGATCTTCAAGTGGTCTGAAAGATGGCGGAGGGGGTGGGAAATTCTGCCTTAGAGCTGCATTAAACCTAGGATCTTGTGTCCTCTGATCTCTAGATGGAAAATCAGACTGATCTGGTCTTTGAATAAAATTAAACTGTGGCTCAGGACGGAAAGGTATTTGGGGCCTGCTCGTTGTTGGTGGCGCAATTCTTTGGGTTGGTCTTCCTTGAAAAGTCCCAAATTCATTGAATTCTGGTGGTACTGGGCCAAAAAAGGTGAAAGGTGGTCTATTTGTATTTTGGGATAACGACGGAGAAGGTGGAGATACTACAGCTTCATCAGGGGTTGTCTGAGTTACGGTTTTTGGGGAAGTTGTTTGAATAATAGGACGTTCTTGAATCGATGGTGGTGGCCCCGGTCGAGAAAACACTTCTTGTCTGTTAGGAGAAAAGGCTGATTCTGGCAACTCTGGCCTCTGAAGTCGTTGCGGAAACTCATTCCTTTCTCTTTCAGGGCTTTGTGTATCTAATTCAGAGTTTGAAGATATTATAGGTCTGAAAGGCTCTTGCCGTGAAAAAGGTGTCACACCAGCATCTGCATTGGCATTGAATATTTCAGCAATAGCTGGTCGGGGAGTAGTGGCTCTAATTGTTTCATCGTCAATAGAAGGATTTTCAGTAGTAAAGCTGGGTCTAAAGAAAGGAGTAGTTCTGAAAGAATTTATTGAAACTGTAGGGGGGACAGTAGGGGCTGTTTGACGAGTTGTTTGAATTCTAGTTTCGGGTATATTTTGAAATGGTGACCGGGGCTCTTCAACTATGGGGATCCTTAAGTTGAAATCCTTTCTCTCTTCTTTAAATTTCTTTTTCGATGGCCGTTTCTTTTTTATTACTTTTACAGGTCTTCGTGTTGTTATTATGGCATCCTCAAAATCATTGTCTTGCTCATCATCATCGTCCGTTAATAAACATGGATTTCCTTGTACATATGTAAATTCACGCTTGACACCATCGGGGTCAATGTAACCATATTTACCCCTTACAACACAATCAGTACCACGCGTTTCCTCTTTAAATGAGCCATCAGCATTCTCATAGCCGAAAGTAAACGATCCATCTGGATTAACATGACTAAATCTTCGAACAGTTTCTACATTTGGTCTTTGTTCTTCCTCTTCTGATGATTCCGTTGTTATTGGCCTCACTTTGGGCCTAGCTGCGTTACCAGCAATCTTACGTATTAGTTTCGGAGTGACAGTAGTCAATGTCGGAGTTGTTGGTGTTTCTGTTGTCAGTAAGAGCTGAGACTCTGCATTTTGACTTTTGAACTGTCTTGCTATAGTAGTTATGAGGTCAGCATCTTCTTCATCAAGTTTCGATACTTCAACATTAGCAGTAAGCTCTTCTGTCTCTTCAAGGGGAGCAGCAGTTGTTGCTTTTGGGACCAAAACACGTGTTTTCAAAATTCTCTTTCTTCTACCATCTGGAGTCAGTGTCAAATTCCGTGACCTCAGAAGCTTGGCTCGAACTAAAGTCCGACTCGAATCTTCCTGGCCTCCAACGACACTTAGACACAGAAATAAAAGGACCTGAAAGAAGAAAAAATTATTTAGCACCCTTAATACTGAGGATATTTTCACGAAAAAAGACTTAAAAGTATTTCATCAGGTAAAAGCTTTTGAGGATGAATGACGAAAGCTTTGCAAAAGTAAAATTGTGTATTTCTATCTTTGAAATTTGTTCGTCAATGATTCCAAAGTTATTTAATAAACTAGTATTAAGTTAATAAGATAACAGTAGCATTATGTTTCTTCCTCGGAATTCATAAGCGTTCATAATTCTCTTTTGAGAGTCTTTTGGAGGAAGGGGAGCAAAGTCATCAGGAAACAACAAAGAACAACAAATAAACATAAAATAAGAATAACATTTTAAGATCAAAATGAAATACTTTTTCTTTTCTTTTTTTTACCTTTCCTTTTTTTTTCATTTGCTACCATTTAAAGAAAGGGTTTGAGCTTAAAAAGAAAAAGAAAAATGGTTAAGGTATTAAAAAAATTCAATGTATTGAATAACTTCGGAATCATTGACGAGCAAAATTCAAAGATAGAAATAAGGATAAACTAACATTTTGGGGCACTCAGGGCGTAAGCCCCTGCTAGAGATAGGGGAGGCCTAATGGCTTAACAATTTTTGACATCAGGTCTATT
This sequence comes from Artemia franciscana, assembly GCF_032884065.1. Lineage (NCBI taxonomy): Eukaryota > Metazoa > Arthropoda > Branchiopoda > Anostraca > Artemiidae > Artemia > Artemia franciscana. Next base: position 28,771,364 of record NC_088863.1, on the reverse strand, counting down.
GATTTTAGAGAGCCGCATAATTTCCAAGCACCCATGAGTTGGTTGGGATCAAAATTTACATATTTATGTTTCAAGTTTTAGACAAATCATGTAGAACCTTTTATGTTTCAACGATCTAAACCACCAGCTCTGGGTTTCAGATTGTTTGATAGTTTCACAATGCAGGGCAAAGCACATTTTGTCAAAAGAATATTGTCTTTGAGAAAAGTAAGTTGATTTTTGAAATAAAATCAAGTTGCCATCAAGCCATGACTAATTAGAGAAAAAGCCAAGACAGATAGTCTGAGTGAGAGGTATGCTGGCATTAGCCTCTTTTAGGATTGTATAAAAATTATGTCATTTAACTTGTTGATAGATAGACTATCATCCATACATCCTATCGCTACATTTCAAAGTATAGTTATCTTTCATTTTGATCTTGCCAGTGCAGTACCTTTTGTAAAAAAGGAGAAAAATAAAAGAAAAAAAGATGCTCGAATAAGTAAATAAGCTAACTATTTTCGGGGCACTAGCAGTTTACAAATACACTAGTGATTTATTTTTCTCCTTCAAAATGATTTCTTAATTCAAATAACAACTCCTTTGTCAATTTGAAAATTACTCCTTTGTCAATTTGAAAATTGGTCCTTTGAAAATTACTGAAATCACTCAAATAAAAGAAACACCCAATTGCAACCACAAAAAACTCTGGTTCTTTGTACAAAAGTGGCCAAGCTCGTTAGGCTGATATACAAGTCCACCACCATTACCACTAAATATTACTGGGCCTCAAACAATTGCACTATTATGCACACATGGAAGTGATTAACAGTTTGTTGTTTACATGTGACCAGACAACAGGAAGTCCTACGTGAGATGGCCAAACAGTTGTTTGCGAAAATATTTTCTTCAAAATTTTCTTTCTCTAAAATTTTCTAAAAAAAAATTCACAGTTTCTACTAATCTCTTTTAATAGACTGAAACAATTCATGATCCGAAAATCATTTCTGTCTCAAAAAATTATTACCATTTATGCTGATGTTGCTCCATAAAATTAAACATTGTCATTACGCAGTTGAATGATTGGAAAGTTAATTGGAAAGTTGTAATTTTCCACTTGTGATTTTGAAAAAGGAGAGAGTAACAAAGTACTCTTTTCAAAGAATTAACGATGCAAAATGTTGTCAGCCTTTGACAATAAAATTGCTATAATAATCTTAAAATCATTAGTCAGTATTATTAGAAGTCTAAAGTAACACGCGGATTACAGTTCGATAAATAAACCACAAACTAGTCTTCGTATTAAGAGTAACTAAGTTGGTAATTCATCTCTGTTCAAATGTGGTTTAGTGCATTGCTTATGCGTGTATTAACCAATATTTCAACCGTAACGTTTTTTTTCTGTTTTCTGAAATTAGTTGCAAACCTAACAACCCAGTGGCATCAATTGGAGGGGGGAGGCTAAAAGATCTTTTTACTCTCCCCTAGGTTTTAAAAAATATCTTTGTAGGGTATTCTCACTGAACAAATTTATAAAAAACGACAAGTTTGCCATCCCCCTAGATATTGAAAAAAAAATATTTCCCCAAAAATTTTCGCGAATTGGCGCCACAGTAACAACCCGGTGTTTAGCACAGTATACCCGTCTTCTTTTACTATGCTCTTGAAGGGCGTGTGTGCGAAAGTTTTTTTTATTTATTGTTTTGTCTCGCGATGGGTCAAAGCCGTTAGAAGAACAAAGGACAGGTAAATTTCGAAGAACATTTCAGAAACATTCGTAAAAGCTATAAAGCTATGATATTTTTTAGATGGCATTGGCTCAAAGGCTTCTCTGCGCACACATATGCAATTACACATATACTGAACTTTCAAACTAGGATTAATTTTTTCTAGGGTTGATATAAAGTATAAAGTCCAAATATAACAGATCCTCACCAATAGATGCTATGGATCGATCCTATAAGGCCCCGTCGTCATGCATGCAGTAACACTTGTTTAGCATACAACACAATGATAACGCCAAGGTAGGATTTTGCACATTATTACGGATGAAGGTAAACGAGCTTCTATATTAATATTTATCATACTGATCAAATGCAACATTTGTAGCGATTATAAAAATCGAACAGGCGGTAAGCTGCAAGTGATGAGCGACTCGTACTAATAGTAACCGAAACTCGGAAAAGAGTGTCCTAACCACAATACATGCATCAAAAGACACGGCTATTTATGATTATTCTAAATATTTTAAATTCCTCAAGTTTAAAGTCACCCACCAAAGTTATAAGCCTAAGAGAATTTGTCTGATTTTTGGAAAAGAGGAAAAACACCATCACACAGGCAAGCAATCGCAGGATTTTCTAGCTTTATTTGAAAAAACAATGAAAAAATAAATATGAAAAGTTTTTTCTACTGAAAGTAAGGAGCAGCATTAACACTTAAAACGAACAAAAATTATTACGCATATGATGGGTTTACCTCCTCGTTATACCTCACTCTTTCCGCTAAAGTATTTTTAGTAATTTTAACTATTTATTCTACGGCCTTTGTGATTCAGATGTCATTCTTAAGGAATTGGGACACAATCTAAGCTTTAGTGTAAAGAGCGAGGTATCGACGAGGGTTGAGCCCCCTCATATACGCAATAAAAACATACGAATATAGAAGTTCGTTACGTAAGTTAATTCGTAAGTTACGTATATTTTTTACCAATGAAAACGTTTGTAAAAAATTAAAAATTCTAGTTGCTTTTTTAAATAATCAATAACTTGGAGGGCAACTAGGCCTCCTCCTTCACTTCTTTTTTCTCAAAATCTTCCGATTAATTGCAATTAATAAGTATGCAAATTTCGTTTTAATTATTTATGTGCGGAGAGCCAAGATCAAAACATGGATTAATTCAAAAACGTCCAGAAATTAAATAAAAAAAAATAGTTTTTGTAACGGTAAGTAAGGAGCGACATTAAAACTTAAAACGAACAGAAGTTACTCCGTATATGAAAGGGGCTTTTCCTCCTCAACGCCCCGCTCTTTACGCTAAGGTTTCTTACTGTTTTAAAAAGTAGAGTTAAGAGAAAGGGTCAAACTTTAGCGTAAAGAGCGAGGCATTGAGAAGGAAAAGCCCCTTTCATGTACGGAGTAACTTCTGTTCGTTTTAAGTTTTAATGTCGCTCCTTACTTACCGTTACAAAAACTTGTTTTTATTTAATTATTCAAAGAACTAGCCGATTAGGTGTGGGCAAGAGGAGTAATATCCCGAAGTTAGGAATAGCCCCCCCTCTCTTCCTCTGTCAAGGAAAAATCCTCGCTACACCCGTGTCTTAGCTTTACTTTTTCAAGCGTTGTTTTATCATCAGTACTGCTTTTCACTGAAATGAAGAAAAATTACGGACATAATATAAGTTTATTTGGAGAAAAAATTTTGAATGATAAGCCTACCGAGCAAAGTTGTAATTTCCACTCCATTTTTGGCAAAAGCCAAATTCAATCAAATTTGGCAACAACGTGCCCGCAACACACAAAGCTTCTGAGTAAAACATTTACTACGACAAAGCACTTTATATGACCACGCCCAAGTTGAATTGAACCTCGAAAAATATACCCGCAGCAAAAGATTCTGGATGTTTTGGGTGGTACTACCAAAGGTAGCTGTACCAGGCCTAACTTAAAAGAACTATTCATCAAGTTTATCCGTGACCTTAGTTTAATAATACTCCATGAGTATGTATTTCTCGTATTTGGAACTTCATACACGTAACAGGGTATTTAACGCATAGAGTAACATCATACAGTTTTGCTGCTGATGATGAACAATGTATATGTGTTCGAAATATCCAGTTAAATAATTTTATATCTGTTCACTGTAAATTAAAAGGTTTCATCCCTATTTTTGAACTGTTTTACTTTCAACAGGGTAATTCGTATATAGCGTTACAAGGGAATAAATAAACAACCAATACTATGAGTTTTGTTTTTATGTTTGTTTTATTTGTCTAAAGTTGATTCGTCACCTCTCATAAATGATAGTATCTCGACAGCAGATAGCCTCAAAATTTTGACTGGAACTGCACATAAAATTAACTTATTGAAAACAAATCAGGTAAATTATGGTTATCTTGGAGGGATTTTTTGCGGCTTCCAAGATAAGAAAAGTTAATGTTTATTAATAAATAAGAAATATATCGACATAATTGTATACAAACTTATATATTAGAATAATCAGAACAACCTGTAATCCAAGGTGAGTAATATATTCTATTGCATTTTTCTTTAATAAAGAACGGCTATTCAAATATTTTTATTCATAGTTTAATAAAAACTTATCAAACAATGCATGGAAACTAAATATAATTTGAGAGTGACCCTTGCCAATTATAGCCCAAACTCTAGAGAATCGAAATTAGGAAACAAAACGTACATGAGAAGTATATCCATTTTATGGTGATTTCAAACATGTATTAAATAAAAAAAGGCTTTTTAACTGAAAGTAAGGAGCGATATTGAAACTTAAAACGAACAGAAATTACTCCATATATAACTATTTATAACTATAGTACTCCGTATCTCTCCTCAACACCCCGCTCTTTACGCTAAAGTTTTGACTCTTTCTCTCGACTCTACTTTTTAAAACAGTAAAAAACTTTAACTTAAAGAGCGGGGCGTTGAGGGGGGAACAGCCCCTTTTATATACGGAGTATTTTCTATTCGTTTTAAGTTGTAATATCACTCCTTACTTTTAGTTAAAAAAAAAACTCGTTTTTTTTATTTAATTTCTGAATGTTTCTAAAATAATTTGGCTCTCCGCACATGAATAATTAAAACGAAATTTGTATATTAATTTATTTTTATGGCTAAATGGCTTTCTCATAGTTTTGATCGGACGATTTTATGAAAAAAAGACCGGGGGAGTAGGCATAGTTACCCTCCAATATCCGTATGTTTTTATTACGTATATGAGGGGTGTTTACCACCTCGTCAATACCTCGCTCTTTACACTAAAGCTTAAATTTTGTCTCAATTCCTTAAGAATGACCCCTGAATCACGAAGGCCGTAGAATAAATAGTTGAAATTAATAAAGTTACTTTAGCGTAAAGAGCGAGGTATTAGGAGGAGTTGAACCCCTCATATGCGTAATAATTTCTCTTCGATTTAAGTTTTAATGCTGCTCCTTACTTTCAGTTGAAAAAACTTTTTCATATTTATTTTTTCATTGTTCTTTAAAAAAATGCTAAAAAATCCTGCGCCCCCTTCATGGAAAATTTCTTCCCCCATGCCAAATTCCTCCATGGAAAGATCCCCCCGCATAAACCCTCCCCCCAACCAAAAAAATCCCCCTGAAAGCGTCTGTACACTTCCCAATAACTATTACTATGTGTAAACACTGGTCAAAGTTTGTAACATGCAGCCCCTCCCAAGGGGACTGTGGAGGAGTAAGTCATGCCTAAAGACATAGTTATTAGGTTTTTTGACTATGCTGAACAAAATGGCTATCTCAGAATTTTGATCTTGTGACTTTGGGAAAAAATGAGCGTGGGAGGGGGGCCTAGGTTCCCTCAAATTTTTGGTCACTTTAAAAGAGCAGCAGAACTTTTCATTTCCGTTAGAATCAGCCATCATACAACATTCTAAGACCAATGGAAGCTTTCGATTCTGTTGATAGAACAGCGTTAACAAAGGTCTTATCGTTATATGGTATACCAGAAAAATACATTAAAGTGATTTGCGCTATGTACGAGAATAATACTGCTGCGGTTAAGGTAGGAAATGAGGTTAGCAACTGTTTTTGTATTAAATCAGGAGTTAAGCAGGGTTGTGTTCTATCCCCCTTTATATGGATCATTTTGATGGACTTCGTCTTAAGGAGCACAGGAAAGGCAATTGGAGACCATGGAATCAAATGGGGAGGAAGAACGCTCCTGGACTTCATTATGCTGATGATTTAAGCATATTAGATGAAAGTGTGAGCAAAATGAATGAATTTTTAGAGGTTTTACGAGTTCAGGGTGCTAAAATAGGCTTGAAAATTAATGTTAAGAAGACTAAGTCACTAAGGCTAGGAATAAGTGAAGATGAACAGGTGACATTAGGTAACGCAAAGATTGATCAGGTTGGGAGCTTCAATTACCTTGGTAGTATTATTAGTAAAGATGGTGGGAGCAGTGAAGATGTTAAAAGTAGAATAGCTAAAGCTCAGGGTGTTTTTCACAGTTAAAAAAAGTTTGGAAGAATAGAAAGATAAGCCTACAAACCAAGATTAGAATATTGGAAGCGACAGTGATGACAGTGGTCAAATATGGCTCTGAAGCATGGGCACTCCGAAAAGCAGATGAAAATTTACTAGATGTTTTCCAGAGAAATTGCCTACGGATTGTTCTGGGTACCCGGCTGACTGACCGTATTTCAAACAGTAGGTTGTACGAAAAGTGTGGTTCAATCCCGCTTTCTTGGGCTATAATGAAAGAAAGGTTGAGATGGCTAGGACACGTTCTACGGATGAAGGATGACAGATTACCGAAGATTGTCCTTTTTGGCCAACCGTCTGGGGCTACACGGAAAGCAGGTCGTCCTTGTCTGGGTTGGGAGGATGTCATAAATAAAGATTTAAAGGAAATGGGAACTTCCTGGGAGGGTGTAAAGAGGGAGGCTTTAAATAGATTAGGTTGGAGGAGGAGCGTGCGTAGCTGTGTTGGCCTCAGGCGGCTTGGTGCTGCAGTGAGTTATTAGTAGTAGTAGTAGTAGTTCAGAATGCAATTCTTTTGATGTAACTATTTTTATAAAAATTCCGTTTTTTAGAGTTTCGTTACTATTGAGCCGGGTCGCTCTTTGAAAATGTATTTTGACGACAATTGCGCGATATACAGCTACTTTTTAAAAGGGGTGATAATATCGAACAAGGATCCATAAATTTTTGGGAGGGATTTCATTCAAACGGAGATTGTCAATACTAGGGGCATATTTAAGAGCCGAAATGATCAGAGGGTAACAGCGCAAGTGATCCAGCGCCCCTTTCCACCTGTGGGGCCCATCACCGTCAAATATGGAGTCAAATGAAGCTTCCAAGGTGGGAGTTTTAATTTAAAGAAAAAAGAAAAAAAATTCCATGCACTATCCCTTCCTATGTCACCTTAGACCTACAATCTCGAGGACTCTTTCGAATGAAAATTCGAGTTTTAGTGTCCTTCTTGTAGGTTAAAAGTGATTACAGGAAGTGAGGAGGGGTGGTAAAGAGCCCCTTTTCAGGAGAACCAATGCTTCGAATACCAAAATGGTTCAGTCCTCTTATCTCCCACCCCAAACACAAAAATTTGAAGTTTTTAGTTACCTCCCAACGCTCCCTAAAAGTTTTAATTTAAACCCCCAAACCGCTCTAAATATTGCAGATAATATATTTTGACAACCTGGGTACACATAGTTTATTTTGATTTACCTAAACAAATTCAAGCCCCATGGTGTCTTATAGAACAAAAATTTTAGATGGATTGGAGAAATTTAATTTGCTGGTCACCTCATCCCCTCCACCCAAACAAAACTTTCCCTTAAGAAGTCTTTCTCTTAAAGATCATACATTGTTTTTGTAAGTTTTCCCAAAGCACGCTTATGAGAGTAAATACATCGTAAATCTACCTAATCACATTTAAAATATGACAACACGAAGCAACTTCTCAGTATCATAAAAGCTCTCCAGCCAAACAAGAAAAAAAAAGGAAACAAAGCCATATTGTAGGAATTTGTACCGTCAGCATGAAAATGGTAAATGTCTTCCAATTTTCAGCAAGTAAGTGCATACGTTTAATACTAATCAGGGTTGTCACGGGAATACACATTTTCTTGCTGCTCTAATAGTCAAAAAGTGCTACCTTCCAAAAAGTTATTCTTGTGAAGCAGTTTACATGACCATTGCGAATCTCTGGTAATTTTCTTCAAATTATATTCTTTTTTCACAGCTTGTTTGTCGCATGTCACAATTTGCTCGTGTTGTTTACGTAAGCGTTTAAAGGCAATAAATTTGTAGCCTATACGTTCAATAAGTGTCTTCCAAAAGCCATAGTAGTTTGTGTCAAAATATAATTCGGTATGAATAATTTTCAATCGGTATGGTTGGGCAGCCCTAAGCAGAGCCATGGAAAATACCCCCCCCCCATAATTCATAGATTAAGGAAAGTTGCCACTAAATACTATGATTCGTCTCTGATCCCCTTTTGTGAACAATGTGTACACTCTGTCTTAACTCCTTTCGGTCGACAGTGCATATACCCCGCCTCTGACTCTCTTAGTCAACAGTGCATTTGTCTCCCAACACTCTTTAGTCAGATTAGTTCCACAATCTTTCCAAACAAGCGTTGTCTCTAAAAAAGTGATAAGTTTTTATTAGAAAGGAGGACTAGGACTTAAAAACTTTTTTTCAATGATCCCTCTCCCATTTTCATAGGCGCTAGGTTCGACACAATCACTCTCTACGAAAAGAAAAATAAATAAACAAGAAAAAAGGAAAACAACAACCACAGCCAAACAAATAATAGCACATCAATGACCATCATTCTCGGGAAAAATGTAAAATTTATTTATATATATATATATATATATATATATATATATATATATATATATATATATATATATATATATATATATAGCTTGAAGCTTTCGCAACAGAGTTCTCGAGTAAATTGAATTTAATGGTTTAAGTTTCACCAAGACCATCCCTGTTTTTGAGGTTGTTTTTCACTTTATAAGAAATTCCAGAAATTTTCTATGCTAAAAACTTTTGACATTTATTTTTAAAACCTCATTGAACCAGAGTTGTAAAAGTAAATACTGCTACCAGACTTCAGTTTTTTCGGTATCGGTTTAAATTGTTGGTGGTTTGATGATCGGTTGAAATTGAAGCTGCTTTCTACTGCTCAATATCATGCATTTTTAAAAAAGGGTCACCAACAAATTCCGCTCAAACACCATATTAGGTTACGGATGCTGCGAGGACACAAAAAGGGGTTAGCTAGACCGTATCTAGGATTTTGTTTGGGGAGGAGGGGGCTTCAATAAAACAGGGGGTTAGACAAAAATTCCAGGGGGCGGCGGTTAAACACCCTAACCCATCTGGATACGGCCTTAGTGGTATGGTGATTTTTTTCGATTTTCAACATTAAAAGAGAGCCAGGACGTGGGTGGCAATGATGGAATCATAATTTAGGCAGCCAGAGGTTTGATGAATTTGCAGAGCATGGCAAGCCACCGTTCAGCAGAAACGTAGCTCTTTAGGTGTACAATCAGCAGCGGGGAGTGGGTGGTCGTATAAAATTTCCAATCAATTAGCCTAAATATTATTTGAATTGATCGGAGTTTGTGGGCTTTTTGGTTAATAGCCATTTCTGGGGAATTTTTAAAAAAAATACTGACTGAAACCCTTCCCCCTACCCCAAAAACGAGTTAGGCTCGTGGTATTTTGCTAAATTTGTAGAATTCTTAAAAATTGGCGCTTAAATGAAAACTTATCTTACTCGAGGTTTTGAGATAATTAAAACTGAATACTAAATTAACCTAAGGACTTTTCTACTCCCAAATTGCGTCGATTTTGTGTTTTCAGTAAGGTGTTATTTTTTTATAATTCTACAAACTTAGAGAAATGTCTCGAATCAGCTTAATTGAACCTATATTGGAGATGTGTTGCAAAAAGGGCGGAGCAATAATCTTTGTTTGTTTTAAGTTTCACTTCCGCTCTTTACTTCCATCAGAAACTCTTTTTTTTAATTAATTAAAGCTAACACTAGCTTAAAATAACCGGAAGAGGGATGGCGTGTTAATAGTAAAACGGTTTATTGTAATTTCATATGAAGTTTGTCCTTGACTGATTAAATGGTAATAGTTATTTTGAAAAATGCATTCATCTTGGTTAATTTCTAAAGTCTGCCAAAGGTTCACTTTAATAAATAAAAAGAAAACCAACGCCCAAAATATTTGCTTGAGCGATGAATAAAGGGAAATGCCAAAAATGAATATCTACATTTTACTTTCCTCGTAATATTTTTTTTTCATTTAAGCTAAGCGTAGATCTTTGCCCAAATTCAAAGTTCAAAAAATAAATTTTTAAAACAATCATTTTGCGCTTGAAAGTAAAAAGCGACTTTAACAGTAAGAGCGAATAGAAATCTCCTTAATTACGAGGGGCGACCGTCCCCTTGACTATAGTATTGAATGGGTTATCGAAAAGTTTCAGGAAGAACTCAGTCAATAGTAAGTCAAGTGTTCTACAAACCTTAGCTACGCAAAATATTACTGCGGCAAGGGGTGGTGATGAGGTTTCCAAAATTATTTATTTCCGAAACTGATATAGTTAAACAGCCAAATGCAGAATTTTCACATGTTGCACATTCAGAACCATGTCAGTTCATTTCAGCTCCTTGGTCCTTTGGCTAATGGACTTATTTTTCTCCTTTTTTCGAATCTGGGCGTATACTTGTACGTTTATTTTTACGACCAACCAAATTAACAGTCTTGAGCAGACTTTTATTTGAAAGAAAATATCGTATTCAGCCAACTAATGCCTTAAAAATGTTGATTGTAGTAAGTGGCAATAACACTATTGCCAACATCAGTTAATTAAGACGGTTTTCTGCTCCTTGACCCATTCATTCATTTTTTAGTTATACATTTTTATGTTACGAAACTGATTAACAATATTGAACAAATGTTTATTTGAACAGATATGTTAATATCTGCAAATTTTCTCCACACACGAATTGATTACGGCAGGTGTCTAGTGGCACAAATAATCACCTCACAGTTCGTTGTAACGAACTGTGAGGAAAGACCGACCCGGCTCAAAAGTAAGCAAAACTCTAGATAACGGAACGTTGATACCAATAACTATATCAAAAGAATAAACGTATTACGCTGATTTTCCATATAAAAGTTTTATTGAGTTTAATGTTACCCATTAATAGCTAAGAGCCAGAGAAAGTTTGCCTTATTTTCGAAAAAAAGGGGAAACAGCCCCTAAATTGATCATAGATCACAGATGCGTGTTTGTTTTTTTTTGTTTTTGCTTTTTTATTTTTCAGGGGTGATCATATCGATCCAGTGGTCCCAGAATATCACGAAAGACCTCATTCGAACCGAGATTGAAAGCTCTAATGCCCTTTTTAACTGACCAAAAAGATTGGAGGGCAACTACGCCCCTTCTCGTCCTTTTTCCTCAAAATCGTCCGATCAAAATTTTGAGATTGTCGTTTTGTTTATCATAATTGAAAGGCCCAATTGCTTTGCCTTTGGATATAATATGACCTCCTCCCTCCCACAACCCCAGGGGAAAGGTCATTAAGTTATGAAATTTACTCATTGTTTACGCATAGTATTTTTTATTGGGGGAGTATGTATACATTTTAGGGGGTGGTGAATTTTCTTCTAGGGATTTTTCCACGGGGAATTTTCCATAGGGAGGTAAGTTTCCAGGAGTTGAACTTGTCAGGGGAAATTATAAACTGTAGGAATTGGCAAGAATTTTTTTTTATATATCTTACTATCCCTTTTCTGTCTCAGTTTTACGCGTGGAGCTGTTAAGGGTAATTGTTAAGAGTAAAGTTGTTAATGGCAAATTTTCTCTGGGATTGAATTGTCTAGAGGATATTTCCGTGGAGGTGGGACCAGATTTCCTAGCATTATTTAAAAAAAGATCAGAAATTAAATAAAAAAAACAAATTTTTTCAACTCAAAGTAAGGACCAACGTTATAACTTTCAACGAATAGAAATTACTCCGCATAAGAAGGGGGTTGCCTCCTCCTGATAGCCCCACTCTTTAAGCTAAAGTTTGAAACTTGTCCCAATTCCTTAAGAACCACTCTTGAAACACAAGGGTCGTTTAACTAGAACAACAAACAGGTTTTTTTAAAAATACTAAAAAACTTTAGCCTAAAGAGCGAAGTGTTCTTGTTTTTATTCGACTATGTAACGTCGGTTAAAATCTTGCATGAAGTGACGCAGTGTTACTCTTGACCTGAATGATCTCACATACTCTTTTGACAAATTAATAAAAAAAATAATTTTCTTACGACTACAAAGAGCAAAGTTGAACATTAAAACACAGAAATTATTGTTCCGCAGATTACATAAGATATATCTGCAAAACCAGCTCAAATACACAGACTTGTGACACTTCCTTACATTTGTAGAAACTTAAGAACTGGCGCTTTACTGAAAACGCGAAAGCGGCTGAAAAATTGGATGTTTTCTTAGAAATCACATAATTCCATAAGTGGCCTGTAGAAAACAAAAGAATGGTTTATGAGTCTCTCAACGGTCTTTTAAAGAACATGATATTGATAACTTTTACCATTCAATAACAATTCTCTAAGGAACTCAGGAAAGCTCAGGTTTCCGTGAGGTGCTAGTTTTTAGCATTATACTGATATTAGAATATATTACGTATCAGTTTATTTAAGCTTGATTTGTAGATATATAGCCCAATCTACGAGCAATATTTTTCGGTTTTAAAGTTTTAATCCTGCGGTAGTATAAAAGGTTAACAATCTACTTGAAAACAGAGAGCCCAGGGTCTGTAGGGCCAGAGCAAGGGTCCGCACTCCCGCGAGACTCGGCGACAGGCTTGCAAGCTTGTAACTTGTACCTGTAAAAAAGATTCAGCAACTGAAACGTCGTCTGATGCACCAACAACGGCTCTTGAGAATCTCTTCTTTTATTCTTTTTCAAGTTTCAACTTCGTTCATTACTTCCGTATAAGAAAAAAGTCTTTTTCAATTAATTTTTGCTTGTCTTTATTTTTTTTTTTTTTGTTCATAATAAGCCTTACAAAAAAACACAAGAGACCCACATGATTATCGATCTGAAACTTATGGAGCTTCGAGGAGGGGGGGGGCGAATAAAGAGGACTATATATTTCGGGCTTAGATGGATAGGAGGTGAGGGATAACCAAAACGCCTTTGATCCCCCCAGCATTTGGCATTATTAGCTCCAATACAACTTATTCACCAAAGACTATCGAAATTGCGTATCTAAAGTATCTCGGGAACGGCTGAGGAGATCAAATTAAAACTTTCAGGGAGTTTCGTCGGAGAGAAAGTTGCTTCAAATGGGCCAAGGGGGCCCAAAGAAAACTTGAAAGGAAAAATATTTCACTTGAAACGGGACTCAAAACTCTTTTCTGATCAATTAGGACCTGTAATCATTTTTGTTCATTCCAGAGCAACAGATAAGAAGCTTCAGGAGAAAATTCGGACTGGAATTTCGGCTTAATTTGAGAGGAAATTAAATCGACTTAAATGACAATTAATAACTCTCTTACCTAGGAGGACTCCTACATAGAAAAAATTTGAAACTTATTTTGTTTCATCTCTGATAAACTAGTAATTTACAGAGAATTCAGACAGAGCCAGATAGAACCCACTGCAAACAAAAATATTTTGAAAAAATTGGTTGTATCGATGTGATACACAGCCAACTGGGTCGACAAACCTGTCTTCTTATCCTACGCATTCAAAAATTCCAAATTTTAAATTATAATCCTATGTTTATTTTCAAGCAGAAAAACTAAAAGATAGAAAGAATTTCTAGTATTAACTAATAATAATACAATGTCAATTAAAAACGTATGACAGTTCTTTGAAAACGGGTTAATTACTGTTTAGCATTGGGTGCGATTTTCTCTAGTTATTGCTATTGCTGCAACCATGCTAGAAGAGACTAAACCTTCAGTCATGAATATTCAAAGATGGTGATTTCGAGAGTGTAGTTGTTGTGCTTCCTGGCCTTCTCAACTTCAGAAATGACAAAAAGACTAAACCTTCAGCCATGAATATTCAAACATGGTGATTTCGAGAGTGTAGTTGTTGTGCTTCCTGGCCTTCTCAACCTCAGAAATGGCAAAAAGGCTAAACCTTCAGCCATGAATATTCAAAGATGGTGATTTCGAGAGTGTAGTTGTTGTGCTTCTTGGCCTTTTCAACTTCAGAAATGACAAAAAGACTAAGCCTTCAGCCATGAATATTCAAACATGGTGATTTCGAGAGTGTAGTTGTTGTGCTTCTTGGCCTTCTCAACTTCAGAAATGACAAAAAGATTAAACCTTCAGCCATGAATATTCAAACATGGTGATTTCGAGAGTGTAGTTGTTGTGCTTCCTGGCCTTCTCAACCTCAGAAATGGCAAAAAGGCTAAACCTTCAGCCATGAATATTCAAAGATGGTGATTTCGAGAGTGTAGTTGTTGTGCTTCTTGGCCTTCTCAACTTCAGAAATGACAAGAAGTCTAAGCCTTCAGCCATGAATATTCAAAGATGGTGATTTCGAGAGTGTAGTTGTCGTGCTTCCTGGCCTTCTCAACTCCAGAAATAGCACTAAAAGCGTAATTTTCGGGGTTGTATTGTTGTTTGTTCTGACACTGCCATGAAAAAAACAAGAAAAACACCTAGATCTGAGCATTACCATTCAAGCTAGTTACTAACCATACCAATTTTTCAGAAGCCAAAAAAAAAGAAAAAGAAAGAGAAATTACTACCACTCGTGCAGAAAACGATTTCCCTTGTTTTTCCCGATGGGGGTACAAACCCCAGCCTGAGGTTTTAAACGGTGACTATGTCCACTATATGCCTTCATTTCAAGGAGATGTCATTTTTGAGCGGTTTCAGGCCCTTTTAGGTAATTCTAAAAAATTACGACTTCATAATTAGAAATCAAACAGTTCGTGTACATCAAATTCATCAAAGAATCGGATTTTTATGCTGATTTCACATGTATTAGTTTCATCAAGTTTAGTCTTACCCATGAAAAGTTACGAGCCTGAGAAAATATGTCTTATTTTCTATAAAAGGAGGAAATATCCCCTAAAAGTCATAAAATCTTAATGAAAATCATACCATCGGATTTAGCATATTAGAGAGCTCTACGGTAGAGATTTCAAGCTCCTATTTGCAAAAATGTGGAGTTATGTATTTTTTGCCAGAAGAAAGATCACGGATGCGTGTTAATTTGATTTTTTTTTTTTTCAAGGGTGATCGTATCGACCCAGTATTCTTAGAATATCGCGAGAGGACTGATTTGGACGGAAACTAAAGTTCTAATGCCCCTTTTAAGAGACCGAAAAATTGGAGGGCAATAAGGCCACCATCCAATCAAAAACTTGAGATAGCCATTTTGTTCAACATAGTCGAACATTCTAATAACTATGTCTTTGAGTATGACTTAATCCCCTACAGTTCCCGGTATGTTGTGAACTTTGCCCATGATTTACATATATTAATGGTTATTGGGAAGTATACAGACGTCCTCAGGGGGGATTTTTTCTAGTGGGGGTCGGGGGAAGAAAGTTACCTGGGATGGTCTAACCATGGAGGAATTTTTCATGGGGGAAGCAATTTTCCATGAAAGGGGTGCCGAATTTCCCAGCCTTATTTAAAAAACGATCAGAAATCGAATAAAAAAAACAAGTTTTTCAACTGAAAGTAAGGAGCAACATTAAAACTTAAAAGACCAGAAATTATTACGCATATGAGGGGGGTTCACCCCCTAGTCAATATCTCGATCTCGATCTAAAGTTTTTTTTAGTACTTTCAAAAGAGCTATTTATTCTAATTAAACGGCTGTTTTGATTCAGGGGTCATTCTCAAAGAATTGGAACAAGATTTGAACTTTAGCGTAAGAAGAAAGGTATTGACTAGGGGGGGGGGGGCCTCCTCATATGCTTAATAAATTCATATTTTTAAGTGTTAATGTTGCTCCTTACTTTAGGTTGGAAAAACTTGTCTTTTTACTTAATTAAAACCTGAATTATAGTTTTTTTTTCTGAATCAGGATTCATTGACTAATTTTTATCACCTGACAGTTTATTGGCATGTAAAATTTTTTACATGGTTTAAGCTTCAGATCGCCACCGCTGTCAGTATTAACATCTTGAGATTTTCAATAATCCTCAGTATACTAGAATATATCTGTATACTAGAGTACTCAGCCAAGTTTCTATTTCTGTTTCTACATGTCTTATGTTGGCAGTCCTAATTAGACAACAGGTTTCAATGCCAACAGAATAATTGACAGATTGCGGTTTGTAATTTATAAGTATTTTGAATTCCTTGTAATGTTGAATCTTATTACTTTGAATAACTTGCGGTTTGTAATTCGTAAATGTTTTGAATTCCTTGAAAATTCCAGAAAAATACACAAACTACAAAAAATAATCTCTTAAGAAACATGTAAAAAGAGGAATAACAAATTTAATAAAAGCACTAGACGCTAGGAAATTTTTTTACTTTATACAATTAATTAAAAAGACTTTTTCACAAAACAAGTTTTTCAAAGAAAAGTAAAGAGCTCCATTAATCCAAAAATGAGCAGAAATAAAGTCAAGTAATCTTGTTTTTGTTATTGTTATTTTATGAAAATAAATAGAACTTGAACTTGAGCTTTCAACGGTAAAAATACCACAAAATGCTATCAATAAATAAATGAGACCCAAAACAAACAAAAATTACAATAAATAATTGTAATCTATTTTTGAACAAACGGCTATTTCGAAATTGCTATCAGATGCATTTCAGAAAAATAGGACGTGAGGGGCGGAGGGAGGAGGTCTAGTTGCCTTTCGGTAAATTTCACTCTTAAAAAGGGCACTAGAGCTTCTCATTACCAATCAAATGAGCCCCCTCCCAAGTTTGTACGACAATCATTTCTATTAAAAAACTTTATATGCCCCCTGGGTATAACTTGCCCTGAGGCTTTTGGAGGGGGGTTCTCCTTCAAAAACATAACTTCCAGACCTTTCAAATACTCCGAAAAAAATGGCTATCTTAAAATTTTATTTGGATGTTTCTGGAAAAATGATAGGCGTGAGAGTTGGGGCTGGTTGCTCTCCAATCACTTTCGACAATTAAAAACTGATCCTTTCAATTTGCAATCGAATGAGCCCTAATCGAAGATACTACGACAGCTCCTTCTATACGAAGTGCTCTTAACTAAAAAAAAAAAAATATACATTGTGCCTTTATTGCTCTTTACTTAAACAGCATGAATGCTCTCGAAAATCAGTAAAATAAGAAATCGGCAGATTCCATGTGCTGTGTTAATTACCTATTCAAACCCTATGCTACTACCTCAGCAAAAGCCTGCTAGGATGAGACTGGAAAGCTACACATCATTGGAGAGGAACCCTTTACGCAGCTCAGTTGTCAAATTAATTCACTCTATATAAAAAAAAAACAACAACAGAAAAATATAACATTAATCCATAATTTTGGAAACCTTGTTTATAGTCGAACAAGGTTAAAGTTCAAGAAAACAATTAAGCTTAGATTTCCATATGCATTTGGTCATATTGGCTTTTAAACAGCTTAGTATTAACTCAACAGAAACTTTTTTTCATTCTAAGGCTGTGATTTCAAATTAAATTCTATTAGGAAAAGAAAAACGGCTGAACATAAACAACATGAATTGCTACGTTTAATATAGAAAGTCAGGTGACTTCTTAAAAATGACTAGGCATTCAATGCCAAACATTTTTATTGTGATTTCCATTTTGGATTGTGATTTATTTCTTTATTTATTTATTTATTTCTAAATTTGATTTCCATGTGATTTCCTTTTCTATTCGTATCCCTTATATCTTTGTGACCATGCACAAGTGATATGCGTATGAATTAATCCAGAATTTGGAAATACGAATAGGATGGTTTTGCTTATGGTATAAAACTTTCCCATCCAGTTTAGCTTTCCAAAAGCCATTCCTGAGGTTTGCGTCAGGGAAAGAACAAAAATCGTAGCAAAATATCTAGCAGCTTAATTGCAAAAAAGATAATCGGATAATTGCAAAAACAGGATAATTCTGTTGTTGCATTCCTCTAGTTTTCCTTCTTGAATAACGAATTTAATAATATAAAATAATTAAGAGGATGCAGATCGTGCAATGTTTCAATAAGACATACGATTCAGTCAAATTTCCTACAAATGTAATATTAAACAAAACAAGATGACTGATGAAAAGAAGAAATGTTGCACAACGCACAGCTTATGCAATTACGGTAAAACAGACAAAACGATTCAAAATTACGTAACCTACAAAATGTCACATGTAATTTTCAAAAAACAATTACCTTTCAATAGCAAAAGTGATTTTTGGCTATTTAGGGGCAATAAGCCTTGTTTATTTAATTTTTTTTAGAATTCCTTCAACAAAGAACAAGAGTTGAAGATGGAGAATATGATTAAGCAGATTTAGAAAAGAGTTTTGTTAGTTACTCTAACCGAACTTCCCAAAAGTCGTGACCTATCTAGATTGTTTTTCAAGGTCAGAAGATGTTGGTGGGCCAATTTTTAGGAAAAATTAAGGAGCCGTTTTCGAGAAAAAATATATAAACACATATACAAACATGCATGCTACGATTTGATGTGACCTTCACTGTCATTCGTCTTCTAACGGCAGACTTCGCTGCGCATCCTTTAAATTTGACCCTGTTTGTGAAACTTGTTGTGTATTTTTCATGCCTTTTGCTTTAGGTGTTTGGATTCATCATCTTGTATAATTTGGCCTGACATTGAAATTTTCATTTGTTTTCTAAGCACAGATTTCGTTGTGCATTATTTTTGTTCGCGATCCAGCGTAAATCTCTATGGATTGTTCTATTTGTTTCTCACTTTCGCTTTTCGTACTTTTCACTGTTGCATGTCTTTTTACCGCTTTGTCTATTATCTCTAATTTGTGGTTCGTTGTGAAGCTTGTTTTTAATTTAAATTGTTTCAAAAGATGGAACGATTTTAATAAAATTTAATAAAATATATGAATCCCTTTTACTAGGTTGCTAGCTACCGCTGCAACCCATGTTTAATATAAAACTACAAACAGGACAAAGGCTATGGCTTTTTCTTATTTAGAATAGTAAAAGACGAACTTCAGAGATCGAGGCATCAAACTAAACCCAATGTGTGCCATGGTTTGTTCCTTACTAGGTTTCAACGATCGGTCGAAACCTATCGGTTGAGCCATGATACCGCGGAAACTTTCATAACCCCCATTTATAATTAACAGGACCGATTATTTATATAATTTTTTAGTGTATTAACGAATTTATTATCATGTATTATATGTAACTTATTTTTCATAAGTCTCCAATGGTACAATGGGAAATATACCTGCTTGTCATACGGGCGACCAGGATTCAATTCCCTGTTGGAGGGATTTTTTAATATATTGACTCTAAATACAACTGTACAAGCCTATACTACAGTTAAATGGCCAATACAAGTTAGTACAGGCTTGAGTTCGTTCTTTATCATAATAGTTTTTGTTAAAACTCTAAAGGAATTACTACATTTTATATAACTATATCTACATGCTTTTAATTATGTTAAAAATACTATTTTGATCTTCATATGCAAGACGATGTATTAAAACTTATCAGTACTTTAATTGATTACATTTTAAAACTTATCATTTTTTAATTACAAAAGGCACTAGATGCGACATTTTCCTTTAAAATGAGCCATTAAACAGTTCTCTACTATGTCCAAGTGCCCCACTATCTGAGAAAAAGAAAAACGAAACAAAAAAAAACATACTCTCGATGCAGAATATCGTGGTTTTAGCCATTTTTCTTGATTTTCAAACCAATATATTTTCCTTGTTATTCAAGCCAAGAAACAGTTAGTTTCCTATATAGGGGTATTGGACAAGGCGGTTCAAATAGTGTACTTCTTTTTTTGACCTGACTCTAGTCTTAGGAGTTATGGGCTATTTTGCTTTTTTTTACCATAGGACGTAATCGTGTTTTACTAGGATGCTAGCTACCGCTGCAATCCGGATATTTATTTTTTATTAGAGCAGGGAGTCACATCTTTTATACAAGTAGGTAGTTACATAGGAAGTGGTGTCTCTGGGGCCAGCCCATCCGTCCCAAATATTTAAAGATTTTAATACTTTTTAAATATTTTACCTTTGTTTTGTTCGATTTTTCATTTGACCTCTCTCACTAAATAAAAAAGACTAAGAAAATATTGGCTACTTGAGTTCTTTAAATTGATTTTTCCTTTACCAAATCCCTCGCTACTTGAGTTCTTTAAATTGATTTTTCCTTTACCCACTCCCTCGCCCATCAATGAAACATATTAAGGCCGAATTGGCTCAACTTACTTCAAAAAGAGCACTGACAGCCAAACATGACACTGACAGCCAAATGCTCATAGGCCTTCTCTTATTCATCACTTTCAGATCCTTCTCTTCGCTCCTCATATAATATATAATGAAATATCTAGCTTAAAAACCTAAAACATCCATAATTTATTAACAAATTACACCGACAATGGATGGGGGTCAGAGGGAGGACAAGTAAAGAAGCTGTTCTATCATACACAGATAAGTGCCACCATCATTAATTAAAGTAGAGTGTCATCCGGCATTTCATGAGCACTTGATGGCTAGAGTAACGTGTATTTAAAATGCTTTATAAATTCATGATTGAAAGCCCCAGTGTGCCATTCCTTCTTAAAGTAACAGTCTTGCACATCCATATATATCTTTTATGATTTAAGAAAATTCGAGGATTCAATTTTAAAGGAAATAATATTTTTTCAAGATACTACTACTACTACTACTAATAACTCACTGCAGCACCAAGCCGCCTGAGGCCAACACAGCTACGCACGCTCCTCCTCCAACCTAATCTATTTAAAGCCTCCCTCTTTACACCCTCCCAGGAAGTTCCCATTTCCTTTAAATCCTTATTTATGACATCCTCCCAACCCAGACAAGGACGACCTGCTTTCCGTGTAGCCCCAGACGGTTGGCCAAACAGGACAATCTTCGGTAATCTGTCATCCTTCATCCGTAGAACGTGGCCTAGCCATCTCAACCTTTCTTTCATTATAGCCCCAGAAAGCGGGATTGAACCACACTTTTCGTACAACCTACTGTTTGAAATACGGTCAGTCAGCCGGGTACCCAGAACAATCCGTAGGCAATTTCTCTGGAAAACATCTAGTAAATTTTCATCTGCTTTTCGGAGTGTCCATGCTTCAGAGCCATATTTGACCACTGTCATCACTGTCAGTCTCAGTATTTGATTCTATTGACGTTGTCAAAGAAAAACTTCGAAATACATTAGCACAGCTTAAATGACTCTTCAGAGTTTAGACGGCTTGGAGGAGGAGGGGAGTGGTAGTTAATCCTACCTCTGTATGAGGCGGTTTCTTTTGTATTTCAAATTTGATTTGATTATTCTTTTTACTTTCTGTCGTTTCGGATCTAATTTATTCATTGGTAGTGATTTGTGTTTGTTTTTAGATTGAAATTGTTATTATTTTAACTTACTCTTGCTCGCCTTTAGCTTACTTCCAACTTTTTGTATTTAATTGAAAAACTTCTTTATGGAAATTGAACAACGTTTTTTTTATTGTTATTTGCAGTTCGTCTTTGATTAACTTTATTTTTTCTATTAGTTAATAAAAAAGAAATATTTCAGAATTTTTTTTTTCCTGCACAAAAAATTAATATTTTAGCTTGCTACTTATGTTTCGCACAATACATTGCTACAAATTTTAATAATAGTTGAGTGTAGAGTTTTGGATGGATGGACAGAGGGAATGTCATTGAAATAAGTGGATTTAAATTTGCATAATTTCTGGCCTTCTTAAGGGCTAAAGCCATACTGACCAAATCATGGCACAACCTTGAATGTAGACGAATATCGAGTGATAGTTTTATTTCAAGTATCTTATTCAATATATTTGATTAAAAAATATTATTAAGAAATGATGTTCTTTAGTTAAAAAGGAAAAGACTAAAAGCATACAAACAAGATAATAGTCATTAAAAGAAAGGGGATGTTGAGCTAACCAAATGGCAGAAATTAAAATTCAATGAAATTCAATTCAATTTCAATGAGGCCTTTTAAAACAAGAATTAAAAAAATATAATAAAACTAAATTCGGACAAACTTGAATGTATGAATAGTGCGATGGGAGGGGGGGGGGGATCGAGCTTTTAGACAGTTTTCTAGTCAAAACATTTTGTTTCTCAGGGTTACATTTGCCACTAAGAAAAGTAAATAGTCGATTTAGAATCATTTAAAGATTTCAATTAAAAGAATATGCAGAAAGAAAAAGAACTTAGCCCCGAAATTTCATTGCTTCACATCTATGAAACGAGCAAAAAAAAAAACTTGCAAAACCCCTTCACCCCTCCTAAAAAAGTTTTTTAACATAAATTTGGAAAAAAACAAACATGTCTCCGCTAAAACTATCCAATGTAATTAAAAAAATTGAAGCGAGATGCCCATTTGAAGTCAGAAATAATTCTGATGGACCCTAGTTCTGGCGTAGAAAAACGTTCTGAGTCGTTCTAAGGCATTGTGCCTTAATTCTGACATTTGCTCAAAAAGTACTAATAAGAAACATCTGAGAAGTTTATACAACCCTTTCATAGAACACCAAGAGTACTTTTAATTGAAATCAAAGCTAAATTTAGCATCAAGCTAATTTTATTTATTCCTTTATCTGTTGTAAACAACAAACAACAAAAAATTTCGTACAATTTTTTGATACTTGTTAATTATTCAGAGCTCACTCAAGAATTTTTAAATGTAGATCTGCAAAAACCGGTTTCATACCAGTTTCTTACTTGGGTGACAGAATGCTTTGGAATTATATAATTTTAGGTATATATTTGCACATTAGGACGGGGAGGGGTAAAGTATTTGTACTTCATAATAAACAATTCTTACTTCATAATATGCAGAATAACTGTAGCTAACACATCTTCCATGCAGAATCGGCATACTTTACCCCCCCCCCCCTTAATGAGCAAATACATACCACAAATTATAGTCCAATACATCCTATCAGCCATCACTTGTCTTTGTGGCTATGAAACCGGTTTTCTCATATCTTACATTCAGATCAAGAGCCTGACTGTGTTCTGAATAATTAACATTTAGAAGACTAGTCAAACACTCCTTACCATGGATCCTCCTCTCCCTGTAAAACAAACTGGGAACTTCCCATCATAAAGAGTCGAAGAAATAACTCATTCGTGTTTCACCTTACTATGAAATCGGTCAGAATCGTCATTGGCTTGACGAGTTCGTTTCTTTTTATTTTCACTTTACGTATATGCAATTTTTCAGGCAGTTATTTCTACTTTATTGTTAGAATAAAAAGGAAAAAGAAGGTCAAACCTTTATGTCTATTATCTGCCACTTCTTCTAAGATTCAAAGACCAAACGAAGTGGAAAACTTGCCCTCCCTTCAGAAGTGACTTTATTATCGTATCGTGCTAAAAGCCATCTGAAACGATTTTGATCGCCAAATCATTAAGAAGAAAGGCCAGCCAGATTTGTAAGACAAGCCAAGCAGATCAATCCTATTGACAGTTAGCAGAGCCTGATAAAAAAAAAAAAATTGGCCATGATTGTCATTACAATCGTAGGCCCTTTTGATAGATAATCTGGGTTTTCAAATTACAAATTTGATTTCCATTCGTCAAGTCATTGCGGCTTTTGATTTCAATTCACAATCTGGCAATCAAATTCTCCTGTGAATTGTAAAATCCATAACCCTATTGCAATTCAGTGTTTTCTGATTTTATATTGTAGGATTACAGAAAAATTTAATAAGCTTAGAACATTTATTTGGAACCATAAACAATAGGATTAATAAGCGAGAAATCTAACTGCACTAAAACTTTAAAATTTACATCTAGTTTCATCTAAACAGTGAAGTGTTTTGTTTTAGTAATAGCAAATCTATATTGCAGTTTTGAAAAAGTACTTAATCGAAAATCCACATTCAATTAGCGTTCAGACTGAACTTCGTTGTCTTCCGCCGGATGGCGTTCCCCCACCCAATATATCTTGGCTCAAAAACGGAATGCGCATTGACACGACCGTGGAACCAAACTACTTAATATCAAATGAAGGAAAATTTTCTGATAGTTCAAGCAAGCTCAGCAGATATTGGAAATTATACGTACATGGCCGATCCGATTGCGGGAAGAAGACTAAGCGAAGTTGCAGTCCTCACAGTTCTTAGTAATATTTATATCTTTTTTAGATTCGTCCACATCTACTAAGGGAATATTGATTTTACAAAAAACAAAAACCCAGAGCTCAAAAAATAAATCATTTTTGGCAAAGCGGTAATGATGTTCTGGTCATTAGATGGTTTAAGGAGGCAATGGTCCTATTACATGAATTTATACTGAAGCATGTGTACCTCATGGATTTAAAAACAGATTTTCAAAACCATAAAGGATAAAAGGATAAAGATCATTTTGAGCCATTGCTGGCGCATAGGGCATCGAATCGGCGTTTCAGTTGCAGGGTCTTTTTTAAAGGGAGAAGTAGCATGCTTGTCCCTAACCTTGCTGCAACGGAGATCGTTCCCCGGGCCCTTTATTGTCAAGCATCAATCCACTGTGCTACAACAAAGTTTTGAAAAAACGTGCCAAAATCTAGACACTTTCTCTTACCTTTCCTGAAAAATAAGGAAGTGTGTGCTTAGATAAATATATCAAGAAGCCAAAATTCAAGGGCTCAATTAGTAGCCTACTCCTCTTAGTAGATGTGCACAAATAAAAAAAAGATATAAATATTATCAAGAACTGTAAGGACTGCAACTTTGCTCAGTCTTCTTCCCGCAATTGACACGGCCACCCATATCTGTATAATTGCCAATATCTGCTAAGCTTGCTTGAACTATCAGGAGATGTCCTTCATTTGATAGTAAGTACTTTGGTTCCACGGCCGGGTCAATGGGCATGGCGTCTGAGACAAGATATATTGGGTGGGGAAAGTAAAGCTGTTGATTTTGCAATAAAAAAAAACATTTATTTTTATGTATTGGCTTAAAAACTGCCAATTACCAGTGGCGTCAATTCACAGAAATTAGGAGGGGATGGGGGATGTTTTCCTTTCAGAATCTAGGAGAGTAGCAATTTTACTATTTATGCAATTTCTTCTATGAAAGTACTGAGAAAGAAATGTTCTAATGAAAATATTTGCAAAAGCTTTTTTCAATGAAAATACTATACACAAATACTTTTGCAATTACTAGTTTTTTGTCTTTTAGGCAATTTAATATCATTTCATAGTGCGTCTATTCAAAAATTTTGGTTTTCTTTTTTAGAATCTTGGAATTGAATCCAACAAATATTCTTGAAATTACCTTTTTTTTGCTCTAATCAATTTAAAGTACTTCTCTGCAATACAGATGCATAAAAATGACGTCTCTCACATAAATAGTTTGTTTTCCAAAGTTAAGGCTCAACGAATTTTCTCAAACTTCTGACCTATCTACATCAGTTTGTCAGGCCAGAATATACCAGATGCCAATTTGATTTTACAAGCACTGAAACGCAAGGCTTTTCATATATACTATCTATTTGAATCTAAAATTAAAAAAGGTTTATTAAAAATGTTCTATTTTTTGCCCTCAAAAAGAAAAAAAGAAACATTTTTTTTGGCATTCATTAAAAAAAAAAATACTGAATTTGTTATTTATTATTCTTTCATGTAAGTCAATCAAAAAAGATATTTTCAAAATCCTCATGCCAGCTGAGGATTGCAATTTCCATATTGTTGCGTCACTTGTAAGCACATGTGCCGTTAATGATAGTTTCCTAGAAGCATAGCAAACCTTCTCTATTTAAGGAACTTTCTTTCCTTGTCCTATATTTTGTCAAAGCAAAACACGTAGGTAGTTATCTCACTCTGGATACTTCAAGGAAGAAATACCTAGTACAGAGCACTTGAAAAACATCTTCAATCAGTCCATCAATCTTCCACCAATCGCCGTCGTCCATCAATCTTCCATCAATCAGTCCATTAATCAATAGGGTGGGAAGAGAATTTTTTTTTCGATCTTCAGGGGGTTCGAATCCCGGTGTCGTTGATTCTTTTATTAAGGACAGGGGTCAGTAGTGTGATTTTGTAAGCTTAACCGGAGTTGACCCAGTTCTTAATGGGAACCTGGATAAATTTAGCGAAGGTGAACAGGAAAGGCGTAGGAAAATGAAGATTGGCTGCCCCCATCCCCATTACATTCCTGGCTGAATGGCAGTGAGACAGGTATCAGCACCACCGCTTTAGACTAAGAGGAAGATCTTTACTTTATTCCATCAATTTATACCTGACTCCTTAAGGGCATAGCACTATACTGATAAGTGCGGGTAAAAGACAAGCATCATATGAGGTATACACAATGTGCTTGATGCCAGAAAATGTAAATATGTAAAATATGTATATATGTAAATATGTATATTACATCCTTTTAGTTTAAAAGCTGATGAATCTTTCATATTGGAGACATGGTTCAAGTAATAGTTATGATCAAAATAGAGAAAACGAGAACCTTGTTGATAATCAAGTATCTCCAGGTACTCACCACAACTTTCAACATTTGAGTGACTTGACACCGTATTACATTTTGTCCATTTCCTCCTGAAATCCCGCAAATAAACACCCATAGCTTCTTTAACATCTCTAGGCTGAATTTCATTGTATTTTGATGTGACATACCCTGAAACAAAAAAAAAATAGTACGCGAAAGCAAAAACGTATTCATAATTAATTTACAAAATGCTTTTATTTTTTTAAAAGGTAAAGCAATGAGTGTATTAGCTTATACACTCATTGCTTTACCTTGTACAAAGGTAAAGCAGATGATGTACAAAGTCAGAAGATGTACAAAGTAAAAAAAAAAAAAAAAAAAATCCTCCAAGATTTTCCACATGATAGTTTCAGGCTAGAAGTTTAAAGAAACAATTTTACTACAAACCTTACAATAATATCATAACTGCAAAAAAAAAATGTAACGACTTTGTAATGTAATGAAAATGTTTGTAACGAAGAAATATACACCAACAAGCATCAAAATGAATCAAGAACGAAAATGATGGACGACGAAATCTATAGTTAGGAATTACTTAATTCAATTGAAATTGCTGATTTGTCACTCCATGACTTAAAACTAAAGAAAGACACAATAAGTTTAGATTTAGACATTTAAAAGAATATATGAAATTTACCATGCAACATGCCTGGTGGTTACTGAAGTGCTAAAAAGAAACTTTCCATAAAAAAGTTTTTCAAAGAAAAGAAAAGGTCATAGTAAACTCAAGATCAGCAGAGATAAAAATCTATAATAATCAAAACGACCATAAACTACTATTAAAGAAAAAATGAAAACCAATACCGAACAGAAATTAAATAAACAATCATAGCACACAAACATTCAACAGGTAATATAAAAGTTAGTAAAAAAATCTTAAAACGAACAAAAAATGTTTTACTATTAAAGAATAAATAAAACACAAAACGAATGGAAATTGAATGAACAACCATACGAAACAAACATACAACAAGAACATACAACAAGGAATAAATAAATATTAAAACCAATCAATGCTGTTGTATTAAATAAAAAAAACAAGTTTTTTAAATGAAAGTAAGGAGCGACATTAAAACTTAAAACGAACAGAAATTACTCCGTATATGAACGGGGCTTTTCTTCCTCAACGCCTCCCTCTGTACGCTAAAGTTTTACTCTTTCTCTTAGCTCTACTTTTTAAAAAAGGAAAGAACTTTAGCGTAAAGAGCGGGGCGTTGAGGAAGAAAAGCCCCTTTCATATACGGAGTAATTTCTGTTCGTTTTATGTTTTAATGTCGCTCCTTACTTTCATTTAAAAATACTTGTTTTTTTAAATTTAATTTCTGGACGTTTTTTAATTCATGTATGTTTTGATCTTGGCTCTCCGCACATAAATAATTAAAACGAAATTTGCATATTAATTTTCTTTTTGGCTAAATGGCTTTCTCATAGTTTTAATCGGAAGATTTTGAGAAAAAAGGAGAGAGGGAGGAAGCCTAGCTGCCCTCTAATTTTTTGATTACTTAAAAAGGCAACTAGAGCTTTTAATTGTTTTACGAACATTTTCATTAGTAAAAAATATACGTAATTTACGAATTAACTTACGTAACGAACTTCTATATTCGTATATTTTTATTGCGTATCTGAGGGAGTTCACCCCTCGTCGATACCTCACTCTTTACACTAAAGCTTAAATTCTATCCCAATTCCTTAAGAATGACCCTTGAATCACAAAGGCCGTAGAATAAATAGTTGAAATTACTAAAAATACTTTCGCGTAAAGAGCGAGGTATTACGAGGAGGTAAACCCCTCATATGCGCAATAATTTCTCCTCGTTTTAAGTTTTAATGCTGCTCCTCACTTTCAGTAGAAAAAACTTCTCATATTTATTTTTTCCTTGTTTTTTTTTTTAATAATGCAAAAAAATCCTGCGCCCTCTTCATTGAAAGTCTCTTACCCCATGAGAAGTTTTTCCATGGAAAGATCCTCCCGCGTAACCCCCCCCCACCTCAACTCTCCCTCCCAAACAAAAAAAAAATCCCCCTGAAATCGTCCGTACACTTCCCAGTAACCATTACTATATATAAACACAGGTCAAAGTTTGTAACTTGCATCCCCTCCCAGGGAGACTGCGGGATAGTAAGTCGTCCCCAAAGACATAGTTATTAGGTTTTTTGACTATGGTGAATAAAATGGCTATCTCAGAATTTTGATCCAGTGACTTTTGGGAAAAAATAAGCGTGGGAGGGGGCCTAGGTGCCCTCCAATTTTTTTGGTCACTTAAAAAGGGCACTAGAACTTTTAATTTCCGTTAGAATGAGCCCTCCCGCGACATTCTAGTACGACTGGGTCGATACGATCACCCAAAAAAAAAACAAAAAAAAAAACAAATAAACACGCATCCGTGATTTGTCTTCTGGCAAAAAATCCGAAATTCCACATTTTTGTAGATAGGAGCTTGAAACTTCTACAATAAGGTTCTCTGATACGCTAAATCTGATGGTGTGATTTTCGTTAAGATTGTATGACTTTTAGGGGGTGTTTTTCCCTATTTTCTAAAATGAGGCAAATTTTCTCAGGCTCGTAACTTTTGATAGGTCAGACTTATCTTGATGAAAGTTATATATTTGAAATAAGCATTAAAATGCGATTTTTTTTATGTAGCTATTGGTATCAAAATTCCATTTTTTAGAGTTTTGGTTACTATTGAGCCGGGTCGCTCCTTACTACAGTTCGTTACCACGAACTGTTTGATAATATACTACTCCAGACCTTAAGAGGCAAGACCACCATTCTTTGCAGCAAAAGAATGGCCAACAGCGAAATTTTTCAAAGGCATTTAAAATTTAACAATTCACCTTTTCATAACCCTAGTTCCTTTCTCAAACTCTTCATTTTTCTTAATTTGTTTTCTTGCGCTCTTTTAAATTCTAACAACAACTATATCGATGACCCATGGTTCGTGGGGTGGTACTTCAGCTGGTAACCAGCTGTCCCAGATTTACTTATGATTTTTTTCTCCGGGTTAATCTAAGAATAGAGAAACTATCAAGATCAAGATGAAGTGGGATTTTATAGTGATAGTTTGAAAATGTATGTAGAAATACTGACAATTTGGGTAGCGTTAAAAAAACATTTTAAGAGAAAATTAACTTCCGATAAACAAATCAGAGGCAACTTTATAGCCCTGCCTATAGTAAAGGCTATTACGGTTCAATGTTATATTGTTTTTTATTTTTCCTAAGGCAAGGTGGCTATGCAAACTTTGAAGGGTTTCATTCAATAGGAGATCGGAAGTTCTAGTGACCTTTTTAAGAGTCAGAATTAATCGGAGGAAAACTAAACCCATACGCCCTATTTTCCCCAAAAGCATCAGATCAAAATTTTGAGATACCCATTTTCTTAAACAATACAAAGATTTTATAATAATGTCTTCGGGGTTGAAACACCCCCCCCCCTTCCTAGGGCCCGGGGGAAAGGGTTGTCATTTATTCCCCTTGGCCATATTGTTTTTTTATGGAAAGGTTTGTTTGATTGGAAATTGAAAAATCTAATTTCCTACTTAAAAGTGAAAAGTAATTGTAGGACACCTTCCCCTCCCACGCCCTCTTTTCCCCAAATGTATCCAATCGTAATTTTGATATCGCCATTTTGTTTCAAATAGCCTAAAGATCATATAACAATACTTCCAGGACTAACACAACCCCCTCAGGACTCGGGGGCAAGGGTTTTAATTAAGCCCAGGGACATATAATGGTTTTATGGAAGGGGTGGTCATACATACTTTGGGAGGTTCATTTGACTGGAAACTGAAAGATCTAGTTCCCCTGAAAGTGATCAAAGGGCAACTAGCCTCCCCCCTTCCGTAACTTTTTTCCCAAAATGCATCTAATCAAAATTTTGAGATAGCCATTTTGTTCAGAATAGTCCAAAGATCATATAACAATGCCTATGGGATGAACGAGACCCCCATAAGGCCCAGGGGCAAGGGTTGTAAGTTTGCTCCGGGGACACACAAGGTTTTCAAGGAAAGGGTGGTCATATAAACTTTGGAGGAGGCTCATTTGGTTGGAAATTGGAAGTTCCAGTTCTCCCTTTTTAAGAGTCAAAAGTAATAAGAGGACATCTAAGGAAGGAATTAAATAAGGAAGGGCATCTAAGGAAGGAAGTCTATAAGGAAGTAAATAAATAAATTTTAAAACTAGTAAAACTTAAATTGAAAATGGAATAAATTTTAAAACGAACAAAATAACTACAAACAAGAATTTGGCTACTGCCCCCTTTCCTAACTGTAAAAGTCTTAAGACTACTGCAGCATTGACGCTTTACTAAAAGCTATATGTGTCCTTCAACAGTCTTGGAAAAAACTGATGAAATTAAACTGAATATTTTATATAATGATATTAGTTGCTGAAAGTTCACCAGTTCAAGATTTTATTTCATTTTAATTTTAATTTTGAATGTTATTGTAAGCACAAAAGAAAATATTTGTAATTCAATTCATTTCCAGTAAAGCACCAACGATGCAGTAGACTTTAATACTTTTACCGGTAGGGAAGGGGGCAGTAGCCAAACTCTTGTTTGTAATGGAAACTGTATGTGTCTTGATCAGTCTTGGAAAAAACTATTAAAATTAAACTGAATATTTGATATATGATATTAATTGCTGAAAGCTCATGAATTAAATATTTTATTTCACGATTATTTTTATTTTCAGTGTTGTAATAAGTACCAAAGAAAATATTTGACATATCATTCGTTTTCAGTAAAACACCAATGACGCAGTAGGATTGAATTATTATAGGAATTTATTTTTGCTGACGTTAATTCCTAATATGGCCTTTACTTTTCTTTGACAAACTTCTTTTTCGAAAAGTTTTTATTTAATTAATATCGCAAGAAAACGAGACACTAAACAAAAATCTATAGTTGATCCAATTTACAAAACAAGTGTATATAGATGCCAAAATGAAGACATTATAGGTCATATCTTTTATGCTAAAAAAGAAAAATGTTAATGAGAGATGTAACCTTGGCACAACTTCGAAATTCAAGGTATCACCAATAGAATTTCAGGGAAAATTGTTAAATTTTAAGCTCAAAACAACAAACTCAAAATAAAATTTGTACCTATGATGGCCTGGGTCTTCATTCTTGGTAAAGGTGGCCGTTTACAACCAACACCCTTATTGGAGCCTTTCGCTGTACCTTCAACAGAGCATACGCGCAACTGTTCTGTAGTAAATGTTTTCTTCATCAGTAGCCGGACTTCTTTATTGGCACCTTTTTTAGCACATTTATCTATTATCAGATTTCGTTTCAAATTATCCTTTTTAGTTCCCCTTTCAGCAGTGTTATAGGACGGCTGTTCGGATAATTCCACGGAACTTGGTATATCTGTCATATCTTCCTTAATAATAAATGTAAATTAGTGGGAAAAGCTGAGATGCGTATCAATTTATCAAATAAAAAAATATCTTTCAAACAATATAAAACGACAAATAGAAACCTGCCTAAATATCATACTTTCCTCTCAATAAGAACCAGATTAGCAGAAAAAACAAATCTCATATACCTGACCAATAAATTAATCAAATGCCCAACCTATTTACTATCTGAAAGATAAACATACCATTCGAATCGAAATTCATTCCAAATATGATAACTGCCATCACATAGTTTATTTGAAATTCAAACAATATATAACTACTCATTTTTTTTTAATATTTCGGCAGAGCTAAAAAAACACACGGTTAGGTATTCATTCAAAGTTTACGATCAAAAGCTTTAAATTTTACAATTTAGCTTTTTTAATTTTGCTATTTTTCAACATTGGCAATAAGTTCAGGGTCAGCTAGTAATGACTGACAATGCCCAAGATTTAAAGAAAGAAGAAGGGAAAGCAAGATGGAATTTCTGAAGCTAAATTGAGAAATTTTTTAGAATGAATCTTAAAAAAACTAATTCATTTGGAATAGACGAAGGACAAATATCAACGGAGTATTGATCATGGAATCGTATTTCTTCCTTCTTTATACAACTACTAATAGTACTAACAATATACCACAGCACTGAATCGCATAACGTCTGAGGTATACCCCATGCGTCGACATATAAGTCGTGTGTCTATATAGGTCGGTGGGTTTCTAGAAATCATATGTCTATATAGGTCGATCCGTTTCCAATCCGGATTTGCGATAGAAGCAATTATTGTATTTGCAAAGAGGATTGAGAATTACATTGAAAAGTACTACGGTATACCAATGGAATAACATTGGTATTGGTATATTATAAGTAGTGACAGCATAATGCTTTAAAGTCATCCTATCCCTGCTTTTAACGTCATCCCTACCTCTGCTTTTAGAAACATCCCTATCCCGTCATTCTGACGACAGCCAGCAGGTGTATATTACGTCATAGAGAATCTTTTCTGAGAGACACAGGTGCATACCACGTAACTAAAGTTGAGGGTGAAGTAATCATGCGTGACTTGTTGGATCTTACGATTTGCTTCAGTATTATTTCTGCATCGGAAGAATAAACATCTACAATTTATTTAAAAAAAGTGATGATGAAATATTACAAGAATACGTGTGCACATAATAAAGTTGTAGTAGCAATGAACGCTGACAAAGAAAATATATTTAAATTATGAAACAAGTGCTAATGGAGATCTTATTGGAAATGTTGGCTAGGCCTGTGTTGTATTGACAGAAAGGAGTTCAATTGCTTTGGAGTACCGAAAAAATTTAAGAGTTATAGAGGTGGATTTGCGAGAGTAATATCTCCGAAGAAGTTAGTCTTCTTCAGAAAGACTAAAGCAACTTAGATTTGCTTTCAAAGAAAGCAAACCTAAAACTTTTAGTTGATGACAAAGGCCAACTTCTTGCAGATGGTAAAACGTTACCCGTTGATAGATTTTATCATCATCCTCATACTATTACTATTTAAAGAGAGGTGAAAAGAAGACAAATGTACACCAAAAACGGCATGCAACATATCTTATCTAGATGCCGAGACTGTTACCTATGTAAAAATAATGTGGTAATAGACAAAAAATCGCTAGTGAACTATAATGGGCATTAGCAGACATTATCTGCAAGGAATTTAAAAGTGAATTAATGAAACACCCCCCTGCAAAAATTACTACCACCAATGATAGTTTACCCACGGACATATTCATTGAACCAAGAATCAATTTATAAAAAAAAGGAGTAAGTTTGTTACAAGTTAGATCTACTGTTAGTCTTTAATCAGAAGTGAGAGTGTCAGGATTAAAGTGGAATAAAATGGACAGACAGAAAATCATAGGAAATCTTGTTACTTTGGAAAAATGATTAATTCTAGATAATAATTTTCAAAGATTGTCAGTGCAGAAGCGAATCTTCACTAAGAGAATGATTGACGATATAATAAGAAATGAATCTCCGTCTTTGAGCTATTGTCTGAGAATAATGTGTCGTGGCCCCAAGGCATTTACTCAATTTATTGACATATTAATTGAAACAAAAAAAATGATACTGCATATCTGTTTGAAGAGTTTCAGTTAATCCTCCCATTTCTCTAGCGATCCAATAAGCGATCAGCATAAGTCACTAGTGATAGCAAGTAACCTTCATTTCCCCCAGTCAGTTACTTTTTGGAAGTGAGACAGTCAACATCGAAATATGTTTTACACATGTCCATAATGCTTGTATAAATTGAGCAGCTGGTCATCATGTGATAATTGTACTTTTGTTGATGATTATGATGAGAACTGCTATCATATGGTATGTTAGCCTTTCAGTTAGTAATTTCATCGAACATTCAGCAGATTTAGCCATACACAGCAAAATATATTGAAAAAAGGGATTTTCCTCCGATTTTCGAAAGTTACAGCCGCAATTACACCATGAAAGCAGGAACTTGTAATCTGAGTTAGGGAGCTGTGAATTGGAGGTACATCAACTATAACGAGAGCTTATAAAAAGAAAAAAATCACTGACTCTGGTAGTTTTTAATTCGTTTTTCCTGATGCTAATAAAGAAAAAAGTGCAACATGCTGTCATCGTAGAAATACAATATAATTCCTTAGGATAACTGTTTAAACGTCAGCAAAAAAAATTAATTACCACTGACATTGCAAGACAGTCTAGACAGAACACAAACGAGACCTTTTTTGTCGACGCCGTTCATCAACAGTCTATTCTTGCGAGAAAATTTTGTTCAACAATCGCGTTCAAGCGAAAAACAAAGGTTTTGTTGATAAGCATTGTAGGTGAAAATGACCGATAATTGAAATCGTTGCTTATCAAACTTGTTTGTCAAATTAAGCGAGAAAATTCAAGGCAGAGTTTAGGAAAATGCAGCTTTAATTTTGAAAGAGAAAAAAACAGTTATTCTGCCATAATTGTTTTCATGTTTATTATTAGCTTGATCTATCGCCTAAAATAAGACATCAGAAAGTACTTTCTTTTATCTATCCCTTTTTCTACAATTTTTTGGGGAACAAAATTTTAATTTGATCAAACAGTAAAAAAGCTACAGAAATAGTGAAAATGGCAACAGCAAACGTGATACAAATCGAAAATAGTAAATCAATAACTAATCGATTTTGAAAATATTCCCGCTTATTCCGAGAATAATACAAATTTGTTTTCACGTGAAAATCTTTGTTAATCCAAAATTGTTAGTAAACAAATCTGTCCTTGCAATTGTTGATAAACATTGTTGATCAAAAATATATTTTCCAAAACGAGCCTAGGGTATCATTCTATATAGCCTTAAATTCACGTAGATCACGAAGAGTATTTCTAATAATGCCCACATTAGTAATTAAAGATTAGTACTAATTTATTAGTTTTTTTTATTTTCAGTTAAGCCACAAGGCTTAAGGCAGAATAGCAAAGCTAGCAAAGTTGGCAAATAGACACACTCAGACAGATTGTAAATAAAAAGTAGCCTGAAAAACCTGGCTCACTTACCCACAATGGAAGAAAGCCATAAATTTTCATTACAATAAAATCGAATTTATAAAATACGACGATGAAGTTGATTGTTGTTTCTACACGTCATCCATCTCAAATAATTACAGACATTTATTGTTTAAATTCCTGTCTCTATAAATTTCAGCAAGAGCTTTCTCCAAACTGTTTATGCGGTCTAGAAGAAATAGTAGAACATGTGCTACTTCAATGTATGAAATAGGTAGGTGATAGAAACGAATTAAATTTAAATTTGAGATTTTACAATTATGGGATTCTTTTAGTTAATTTTCAACGGCGAGAAATAAACGCAAGATTCCTTGAGTTCAATTTCCAGAAGGGGGGGGGGAGAAATAATAACAAGATTCTTTTAAGAAATTTTCCAGGGGGGATGATTTACACGGGCAGAATTTTGCACAACAGGCATTTTCAGGAGTGGAGGGGGATTCTTAAGGGGAAATTTTCCTAGGATGAGGGAGGTGGATTTCCTGGTATGATCTGAAAAACGATCAGAAATTCGATCAATCAGTTTTTGCAATAGAAAGCGAGGAGCAACATTAAAACTTAAAACAAACAGAAATCACTGTTCATATGAGCGGAGTGCCCCTCCTCAATCCATTGCTCTTTACGCTAAAATTGGACTTTGTGTCCCAATTCTTTATGAACGGCTCCTGAAAAACTAGGACCTTTAGTTGGAATATAGAGCTTTTTTAAAGCATTAAAAACTTTAGCTTAAGGATCGAGTGATTGAGGATGGGCTAGAAACCTTCATAAGCAGAATAATTTCTTTTGAGTTCAGTTTCAATGTTTTTCCTTACTTTCAGTTGAGAAACTTTTTTGTTGTTTTATCAGGCAAAGTTCCAACGCAATAGCATTGACGTGGCAAAAACCGTGGTGTTTCACATGGACTTTTTCTTCAGCTTTATCATATAAAAGAGTGATCGGAGCAACGTGGGAAAGGACAAATTCGATTAAACGAATATTTCTAGTGCTCACTTTAAGAGTCAAAATAGGTTGGAAGACAATTTTACAACCCCATAAACCCACAATTTGTCTCCACGCAGCCGAAGAGGACCCAGCGGAATCAGATCAAAAATTTAAACATGGGCACTTCAATTAAAATGTCGAAAGGTCTAAAAAACATACCACCTGGGGTGATATGATGCGTTTAGTAATAAGGGCAGCGGCACAAAATTATGCATATGCATACGCTTCGTCGAATCCTTTATAACAAAAAGATGGCCATATCACACCCTGTTGGTATTCGTCATACAACGATTTCCTGTTGGTAAAATTAAAGGGTCCAGTAGGACATTTTTGCACCCATACCCCTTCTTCTAATGCTTCAACCCCAAAATTTGCAAACACAAACCAGTCATAACTCTTTTGACTCTAAATCATCGAAGGACCCTTCAGTC
The DNA here is from genome assembly GCF_032884065.1 of Artemia franciscana. Taxonomy (NCBI): domain Eukaryota; kingdom Metazoa; phylum Arthropoda; class Branchiopoda; order Anostraca; family Artemiidae; genus Artemia; species Artemia franciscana. The sequence goes on along the minus strand of NC_088863.1, from coordinate 28,734,649 downwards.
AACGGTGTGCATGTTCCGTCACTAACCGCTTTGGTCAAGAGCATAGAGGCTCTACGTCCAATCACCTTTGGTCAACAGTGTGTATACTCCGCTTCGAACGGTCTTAGGTTATCACTATATACGACCAACCTTCGACTGACTTCGGTTAGCATTGACTACTCTGACCTTTCTTGGTATACATTGTGCGCACTCTGTCTTCAACTCCCATTGGAAAAAAGAAACGCAAGGTCTGACTTCAACCTCCTTTGGTAAATGGTGGGTTACATCTGAGCCCCCTTCAGTCAACACTGGGTACAATCCGTCTCCCTTCTCCTTTTGTTAACAGTGCATATGCTTCGACTCTGAGCCCCTTTGGTTAACAGTGCACACTCTCCGTATTCAGCTGCCTTCGTCAATCCTTCTACCAGCTCCTTTGATAGACGTGTTTCATGACCACGTTTTTTAAACAATGCGCACCGTCCAATCGAGCTTTCAATAAGTCAAAAGTGTGTATGCTCCGTATTTGACCATTTGGTCAATAGTACAAACACTCCGTTATCAGCCCGTTTTAGCTGGGATTGGAGCGTGACTATTATCTTATATTATAACATACTAGTTAGATATTTCAAAAAAGGTATTTTATTTTAAAGTGGAATTCCGAGGTGTTAGAGCTTCTTATTACAAAATTGAGGCTGCTATTGAAGCATATGAACAGAAGGCTGTTACAATTAAAAAAGGAACAATGTAAGCGGATATATATAGTTATAGCATAGCGCATCGATAGCAAGACAAGTCTATAGTCACCATCTGTAGTTTCTTCTAAGACTGCGTAATACAACTAAGTTTTCTCGGTTTACCTTTCTGTCAAGTTGACCTTTGTAATATTTTGCAACCGATAGAAGCATTCCATTTATTTCTTGCAGTTCAGAATACAATCGTGACTTTTAGCTCCTGATAGATGATACCAGTTGACAAACTCGAATTGTAATAACTTATTTTTTCTTTCACTGTTTTGATTTCTGATAGCTTTATAACAGATGAATCTTTTAGAAAATGTAAAACATAATAGCAATCAAAATAATAGAGTATTGAAATAGAAAATAAATAACCCTTTTCACGATCAAGAATCTCGAAAGACTCGTTGGAATCATCAACATTTTGGTCAGTTGATTCTGTATTACGTTTAATCCATGTTCTCCTGAAGTCCCTCAAGTAGACACCCATAATTTGTTTGACATCTTTACGGTTGACATCTCTGTATTTTGATGTAATATAGTCTGAAAAAAAGAAGAAAGCAATACAAAATATACGAACAAAATAAACCTACATTATAAACAGATAGATTCAATAATGCGACTTTAATGTTAACTAAGATGTAGCTATCGGCATTTCGAGACTAGAGTCTTTCAATTCGGCTTGACTAAGACCCAAAAGTAAATGTTTACAATAATGGTTCATATCAGAAATTTTGCTCCTAAGTCTTCCACTAGGGGCGTCCATGTCACTAGTGGCTACGGGAGTCTTTGAAGCATTTCCTAGGGACCCTATATGGCAAGAGATAGCGGACAGTAAGGCACAACCTGATTTTGAGTGTTTACCATTATTTTATCTAAAAAAAAAATTGTGTGCGCTACATCGCAGAGCTCCTACAGTATTTTTCACTTCAGGGTGATGCAATCCAGTTTGCCATCAAGCAAGACTTTATTTGAAGCCCCAGCAGGAAGGCATTTCAATATTAACCCATCTTTTAGCAGTTTGCTATCAAGCAAGACTTCACCAGACGACCCTACTACAACTAGTCATTTCAATACCATTTCAATGAGCAATTTAACAGCAATCACTGCTTCATTGGAGGACCCTTCTACTACAATTACTGAGAAGAGAAAAGCAAGATTTGGAAGATCTTTCACTCCCTTCAAATAGTATAATGCAACATTTTTCAACTACCATTCAATATAAAATTGTTTCAAATCAAATAGGTGGTGTGGGGGCTTCTAACAAAATACCATCATGCGAGGAACCTTTTTTCTTAACAAAAAAAAAATGCGTTTGAGCGGTATTTAAGATCGTACAAGTTTCACCCATTGTGTATAGCCAATATTCCAGGGGAAATTATAGAGGGGTTAGGACACATTTTAGAGAAATTATTTCAACAAAATACAAAACAAAGAAACTAAAAGTCTAAACACTCACGTTACTGTCCTTAGCGTATTCTCTAAAGAGGGTAGGGGGGGGATCAAAAAGGAGTTTTACTATCCAACATGGAATTCTTTCAAAAAGACCGGATATCTTGGAAGGTTTAGACAACCGTATTTCAAAAATAAACAATACAGCTGAAAAATTCAGAAAACGAGCCTGGGTTTACCATACCAGGGAGCGACGGGTTGAATCTACATTTAACGTTTGCTGATTATAGTTATCCCATTGACCGAAAAGGGCTCCCAATCCCCCAATCACGTAAGAAAAAGCGGGCAATTATAGATTTGCTCTTTGAGCAACATTATGAATGATTCAAACAAGTAGTTTTGGAGGCAAGAAATTATGTTTTAGGGGATGATATCAGTATGAAACAGCTTTTAGCTTTGAACAGAGCAGAGTTGGAAGGAGAGATATTGCCCAGTGTTTATTTCAAATGTTTCGAGGGAAGCTGGTCCATTCAAATAAAAATATTAAAGTCCGAGCAGCAGAAAAACCTAGCGTCGGGATTAACGCGCTGAAAAAAAAATTATGTCCTATTCCTAGTCCTTCCAATGTAAATATAAAATTTATGCGTTTTTATTTTATGATGAACATAACAAATCAGGTCATTAATTTCTAGGAGTTACAACAACGAAAAAGTAATGTGCTAGTTAAACACACCATATTCATAGTCATCCTTGCTAAGGAACTGTCTTTCTGGCGCACAGTAAAAACAACACATTCATATTTGTCCAAAATCTTAGTATTCCATTAAATTGACTTTTTTCCTTACATTAAAAAAAAAATAGACAAAAACTGGATTGATTTGAACTGATTTATCGTCAAAGTGTCAGGTGAACTATACCCCAACCTCTCATGGCTTCTGAAGGCCAAAACATAATTTACACTTTACTGAAAAGAAAAGGCTTTTTAAATCTTTTCGCCTTTTTAACTTAAATAAATTTAAATTACTAAGATTTTACAGAATAAACAACAGTATATATTTATTAAACTGTTAATCCACATTCAATTACTGTTTTGTTCAATAATCTTGGTAATGATTTTTTTTTCGACTTTATGAGAAATGGGAGCATTTAGCTTGAAATAAAGATTGTTTTCAGTAAAGTACAAATTCCATTCTGGTCTTTAGAAGTCATGGGAGGCCCAATCATCTTGGTTTCTGCTCTTTTTGAGTTTGACTCGGAAACTTATCGTAATTTCTATTCGTTTTGGGTCTCATTGTTTATTGATGGTTATTTTTTGGTAGTTTTACGCTTGGAAAATTATTTGACTTCATTTCTGATCATTTTTAGTTTAATGTAGCTTCTTTTTTCAATTTTTTTTTTTAATTTATCTAATCAAAGACCTAAATACCCTTTTTCCAACTCACTGCTACGAAGATGCTGATATGATAGATAATTTGCTTTCTGAAAGCATTAAGCTTGAGACTCTTTCCCAAAAAGTGTTCACTTGAAATAGAAGAAAACTCAACAAAACTTTCATTTACCTATGAGGGCTTGGGTCTTAACCCTTGGTAAAGCTGGCCGCTTACTATCAGAGCCTTTTTTTGTTCCTTTTGATGTACCTTCAACGGAAGATGTGAGCAACTCTTCTGTTGTGTAAATATTTTTCATCAGAAGCCGTACTTCCTTATTGAATCCTTTTTTGGTAGATTTATCTACTGGATGTGTTAAGTCTTTCGAAAAATGAGATCCCTAAAAAGGATAAGTAATCTAAAAAAAAAAAAAAAAAAAAAAAAAAAAAAAAAAAAAAAAAAAAAAAAAAAAAAAAAGTTAGCTTCTCATTGAACAGCAACACATTGAACACAAAAAAATCTTGACTAGAAATGATAAATAAATAAATGATCAAAAAGCTGTAGAATCAAGAGATAGAAATAACAGGAGGCGTCCAAGACGATACTCCCTCAAAAAAGTGACTTAAGGTATTTCACAAGTATTAGAAGCAATTATTAGGGCTCTTGCCCTCGATTACCAGATAAGTGTTTTTTTTTTTTCTTGTTTTTTGTTGTTGTTTTTTTTTCAGTTAAAATTCCCGTTTTTTGGACTATCTGTTTCAAACCACCTCCACTTTTCTTTTGTTTCGTACTGTTTAGTTGTCCCTTCTAGCCTAATATTTTTTCTCTCTGACTCGCTAATTAGCTTGAATAGAAATGGCAAAGTTAGGATGACTCATCCCTGACCAAAATATATTTTAAGACGGCCAGACTCGGGTGGGATTCCCGGGTGGAAGGCTAAATTATTTCTTTCATTGCGGATGCCGCATGGCTTTACGGTGCATCCTTCAAGAGCTAAAATTAGTTTGTCTCCATGAGCCGTTGCTCGTGTGGTTTTTACTTTTGTCTGGGAAAAGAGGATTGTTTTTTTAGTCCTTATGTAAAATTTGATTTCAAAAGAAGAAAGCTTGTTCTTCTACTTAGGACTTATTCCTTTGACTATTCTAGAGTTGATAGGTTATTAATAAAACACTAGAGCAAACCAGAACATATTCCGCTGGTCACGGGACATCGGAAGCGGCCAGTGGTAATGCCTAAGCAAATAGTAATGGGGGAGGGGGGCATTGCAGGAAAATTGCAATACCCAAGGGAAGGTTACTGAAACTACTAAAGTAACTCCCCCGAAACCATGACCATCTTGCAATGAGTTAAATGTTTCACCAGGTAGAATATTTTCTTCATGCACACGTTATACATCAAATTATAAGAAAAAACCGGTGGAGGTGTGCAACTTTGTGGCATGGAAGAAAGATGCCCTAAAAAACGCCAACTACCATCCCGCCATAAAAACAAAGGTACAGCGAGGGTCCAAGCCTTAGCACCAGCCCCTAATAAAACACACCCCCCCCCTATCCATGACAGAAACTTCGATTGTGCGTCTGAGAGGACATGAGGCTATACCGACCGTCAATCCATATTACAACTGGATTATGCAGTGTTTGTATACCCCAAAGGCCAGAAGCTAGGTCTATTAGCCCCTACTTTAGACCTTGTCTTCCTCTCCCGAACGTTAACATCTGCCCGCCCTTTGCACCAAACCATCCTCCGACACGCCCCCACTATACCCCAAAGCAACTTCTGGACCTATCAAACAATGAGGAAAACCCTATAGGAAAGAAAATATCCAAACGCCAAAATTCACTCCAAATAGCCCTGCCCCAGGATCAACATCCCCAGCAAACCATAGCCCAACACAACTTTCTATACCGTCTACCAGCATTGCAGAAATCTGGTATCCCGCCACCAATATACGTTATCCGAGGAGCCAGTAAACCACTACTCCGAGCATCGATCCCCTTAGTGCCCGCACTTAAAGTAACAGAAGAGGCTCTGCTCGACATGTCCGTCGACTGGCAGGAAGAATCCGTCAACGCACGTACTAGAGCTACTACCCACAAGGGACAAAGTACGGTTCAAACAGTTCGTGGTAACGAACTGTAGTAAGGAGCGACCCGGCTCAATAGTAACCAAACCCTTAAAAAACGAAATTTTGATACCAAGAGTCACATCAAATCACATCACATTTTTATGCTGATTTTAAATATATAAGATTCATCAAGTTTAGTCTTACCCATCAAAAGTTACGAGCCTGAGAAAATTTGCCTTATTTTAGAGAATAGGAGTAAACACCTTCTAAAAGTCATAGAACCTTAACGAGAATCACACCATCAGATTCAGCGTATCAGAGAACCCGACTGTAGAAGTTGCAAGCTCCTATCTACAAAAATGTGGAATTTTGAATTTTTTGCCAGATGACAGTTCACGGATACGCGTTTATTTGTTTGTTGTTTTTCTTTTCCCAGGGGTGATCGTATCGACCCAGTAGTCCTAGAATGTCGCGAAAAGGCTCATTCTAACGGAAATTAAAAGTTCTAGTGCCCTTCTCAAGTGACCTCAAGGGCACCTAGACCCCTCGACGCTCAATTTTTCCCCTAAGTCACTGGATCAAAATTCTGTGATAGCCATTTTATTCACCATAGTCGAACAACTTAATAACTATGTCTTTGGGGATGACTTACTCCCCCACAGTCACCGTGGGAGGGGCTGCAAGTTTCAAACTTTGACCTGTATTTACATATAGTAATGGTTCTTGGGAACTGTACAAACGTTTTCAGGGGATTTTTTTTGGTTTGGGGGGGGGAGAGGTTGAGGGAGCCTACATGGGAGGATCTTTCCATGGAGGAACTTGTCATAGGGGAAGAGAATTTCAATGGAGGGGGCGCAGAATTTTCTAGCATTATTTAAAAAAAATATGAAAAGTTTCTTCAACTGAAAGTAAGGAGCAACATTTAAACTTAAAACGAACAGAAATTATTACGCATATGAGGGGTTTACCTCCTCCTAATACCTCGTTCTTTACGCCAAAGTATTTTTAGTAATTTCAACTATTTATTCTACGGTCTTTGTAATCAGGGGGTCATTCTTAAGGAATTGGGAAAAATATTAAGCTTTAGCGTAAAGAGCGAGGTATTACGAGGGGGTGAACCCCCTCATATACACAATAAAAACATACGAATATAGAAATTCGTTACGTAAGTTAATTCGCAAGTTACGTATATTTTTTACCAATGAATACGGTCGTAAAAAATCAAAATTCTAGTTGCCTTTTTGAGTCATCAAAAAATTGGAGGGCAACTAGGCCTCCTCCCTTGCTCCTTTTTTCTCGAAATCTTCCAATTAAACTATGAGAAAACCATTTAGCCCCCCCCCCCAAAAAAAAAATATGCAAATTTCGTTTTAATTTATTTATGTGCGGAGAGCCAAAATCAAAACATGAATTAATTAAAAACGTTCAGACATTAAATAAAAAAACAGTTTTTTTTTTACTGCAAGTAACGAGCGACATTAAAACTTAAAACGAACGGAAATTATTCCGTATATAAAAGGGGTTGACCCTTCCTCAACACCTCGCTCTTTACGCTAAAGTTTTTTATTGTTTTAAAAAGTATAGTTGTGAGAAAGAGTCAAACTTTAGCGTAAAGAGCCAGGCGTTGAGGAGGGTTCAACCCCTTTTATATACGGAATAATTTCTGTTCGTTTTAAGTTTTAATGTCGCTCCTTACTTGCAGTTAAAAAAACTTTTTTTTTAATTTTTAAAAAAGATATGAAATTTGTCGTGCCGAAAACTATTTGGAAAGGCAAAAACTCCCCGTATCACAGGATTGCTTAAAAAAAGCAAGATCAAAAAGAAGAAAGAAGGAGACCAAGGAAGCAAAGATAAAAGATATAATTTTATTTTGTTGGTACGGTTCATGCGGTTTTAACCCATCCACCTGGTTAGCTGAAATTTATCTTAGGAGAGAGGTGTTAGGGCTCTTGGCCCTAATTACCAGATAAATATCCTTTTCTTTTTCCTTTTTTTGTTGTTCTCTCGTTAATTTCAAATTAGTTCCATTTCTTTACTATCTGTTTCGTCTTTTCGTTTTACTTCGTGATCTTTGGTTTTCCCTTTAAACGTAATATTTTTTTTCTCAGAGAAAAGCTAAATAGCTTGGATAGTAGCTCCACAATTAGGATGACTCGTCCCTGACCAATATACATTCTGTGACGGCCAGACTTGGGTGAGATTCGTCGGGGGTGGAAGGCAGAATCAGTCTCCCATTGGGGACGAGGCATGGCATTAAGTTGCCCCTTTCGAAAGCTAAAATTGGTCGTTCTCCATGGGTCGTGCCTCGTGTGGTTTTACTTCTGTCTAGGAAAACAGAATTTTTTTTTTTGCCATTATGTGAGATTTGATTTAAGCATATTCTTTCTACTTTTGATTTCTTTTTGACTAGCCTACGGTTGAGGTAGGTTATTTGATTAACCATAGTTCGGTACAGTAGTAGAGCGCGTGTTATTTGAGATATCTTTCACGAGGAAATGTAAGATTTCCAGAAGACAATTTTTGAGCTTGATGACTGTGGCCCTTACAGTGGCATCTTGGGACCCAATACCATGGCACATATATATCAAGGAAGCCGATACCATATTTGGCCACGATACACTGCCCTAGTACCATCAGTAGTGACACTGGTGGCGCTGTGCCAAATACACTGGCGGCACTTGAAACCAATAGTGACAAGAAGTGACTTCCAAAAGGCACTCAGAACAGGCTTCAGTTAGGCTACTGCCTTATAAAAATCCTTGCCCCCTAAAAGCCAGTAAACTTACAGAAAAGAAGGCAGGGGTAATTTATTTAATAATACAAAAAAGGACTCCGATGAAAGCACAAATTTGATTATTACACTAGGAACAAACAACTTGAATAAAGCAAAAATTTATGACTATTTACGGAGAGAAATAACAAGTATAGTTAGCGTCCAGGGATAGGTGTAACGAAAAACTGATGGCATTCCGGTTAAGATAAATTAGTTCATTCCCTTCTTACCCTTTTCTGAAGGTCGATCGGTCAGTTCTGACTTTTCTTTCAAAACTAATAATTGGACAGATTTAGTGTCATCAGGGCTTTCCTTTTCTACAGTACGAGCTTTTATTGATGCTTCTAATAGGTTTCGAGCCAGACCACTGTTCAAAAAGGCTTTCTTTCCTACTGCTTTCTTAAGACGTTCTCCTGCGTCTCTCCTATGGGCCATTTCCTGGACTGCCAGCTCAGCCTCTTTCCTTTCAGCCTCAACCTTTCCTCAATCTGATTCATCATGTTTTCGTCCAATCGAGAAGAGTACATACTAGCTGTAGCTGACCTGGCCAAACGCAGCAGCTTCTTTGTGATCGGTACATGCTCTGTTCTATTCTGATAGCTGCACTGAGTATTACCAACCAATGCTTTAGCGTTTAGAATCTGCACCTCTGTACGGACTTCCATTCTTGTTATCAACAAAACTGAACGAGAAAATCCAAACTATCCCGCACTTCCTTAGCAGGGCGACAGAACTGCTCTACCTGCTCAACCCAAGGCTGGATATTTCATACTGCTAGTTGGTGTCTTCATTTCAAAGATCTTTCGTTAATAGCTATCGATTCGTGTACTATCCGTGGTTGACGACATAGGATCGAAGAATAATAATAACCATTCTCCCGGGACTTTTTCTATGTCCTTCTCAAACGGAAGTTCTCCTGTGACATAGAGAATATCGCTCCAAACTATTGGCTGGGAATCAGGATTGGGAAGTCTGACGCGAGGATGGCTTCAGGAAAACGTGTTAACCATAGATACTTTTAATAGCAAAACTATATAGCAGCTACGACATGATTCCTAACTCCCTGGGGAAGAAGTTTCCAATCTTTCTAAGTCGCTTTCGAAGGACGAATGATTGCCAGGACTCGTTCATTGCACAAAGGTTTATCTAGTCTTATATATACTTCCACAGTGACGTTTACGCGATCAAACCCGCCGAAGAGCGATATTTGGCATAATCAGCATATGCAATCTTGACCAAAATTTTCTATTAACAATTGCACCATCATTCGCGACATCTCAAAAATCTCTCATCTTCCATACACCGAGGGATCTTCTTGATCAGACCCTTGCTAGTAACATGTCCCAAATAATATATTATGAGTTCATTATGAGTTCATATTATGAGAGTAAATAAATATATCCTTTCTACAAGCGGTATTGAACTACAGCTTGTCTCAAGAAGAAACATGAATTGTATTTGATAGGACAAGTTGCTCAATAGCTTCTGTAACCGCTCTTTTGTTAGAGTGACCCTTCTTTAATATTTATTCTATGGCTTTGTAGATAAGCATTTGCACAGTCTATCCCAGTCTGCTCGGTGATACTGTTTTATGATCTTTTCGTGTTTTATAGTTGGAGGTTTTTTTCAGAATTCCCCGACCTAAGACTGCCACATGATTGCTAGTAAAGGGATAGCTCTCAACAATAAAATAACTCAAATGATCAGTCGAAAAAAGGATCAAGCCGGGATGGTCCACCCAATTAACCCAATTAAAGAAGGGTCATTATAACAAAAGAGCGGTTACAGAAGCTATTGAGCAACTTGTCCTATCAAATACAATTCATATTTCTTCTTGAGACAAGCTGTAGTTCAATACCGCTTGTAGAAAGGATACAAGGGAAAAAAGAAGGCTAATCAGAATTGCACTCGGTTGAATCTGATAAGGATCGGAATGCTTTTGTTAGAGCTCGGAACGATTCCGTTAACGCCATTTGTAAAGCTAGGGCTGACCACAAATGCAAGTTTGAAGAAAAACTAAAAAAGCGCTTCTGCAAAGCGATGGCGGAGTGTTGTCAAAGAAGCCCTATCCTCATCTAAACGTAACCTTATTCCATCACTTCAACTTGAAAGGGTAATGATACATTGTGGTCCGGAAAAGACAGGTGCTCTTACAAAAAATTTAAAATATCTCAATTTGATAACGTGGGAGTCTCCCCTCCACCTTATCACAGCGAAAAGATGCAAAAATCGCTTGTGTAAATACAACTAGTAGCAAGGTTTTTAGAACGGTCTGTCACCTTGATGCCACTAAAGTTTCAAGGCCTAATACGACATCCAATGTCGACCTTAAAAGATGTGATCCAGAGCTAGCCTCTCTGCTTCAAAAATACTTTGCAACGGAAACATCCTAAAAACCTGGGAATTTGCTCATATAGTCCCTGTTTTAAAGGTCTAATTGCGCAGTACCAAGGGTGGGTTGAGCTCCTGTCATGGGTACATGACATTCATCTTCTCTCTTTTGACTTTGCAAAAGCCTTCGTGTCGCTCATGGCACGAAGGCCTTCCATGCAAACTAAACACCTATGGAATTGATGGTCAGCTATTTAAGGTGCTTGCTAACTTCCTTCGTCAACTCTCAATATGTCTTGTCGTTGACGGCTTCGTTTCAAAAGAACACCCAGTTTTGGCCAGATTACTCCAAAGAAGTATTCTCGGGCCGACTCTTTTCCTGGTGGTCAAAAACAATCTACGAGACAGAATTGTGAAAACCATCACCACTCTACTGATGACATGACGACAAAGATCTTAATTACAAAAGACGAAGAATCCAACAATCCGCATAAGGAACTTCAAGCGGATTTGAAAAAAGTTAAGGTGTGGGCGGATGTGTGTCTTGTGAGTTTCAATGCATCAGAAACAAAAGAGCTATTCATCTCGAAGGCACGTAATGGGAAGAATCACACTTTTTTATTTTCAAAGGAGAAGCAATAGCAATAGTAGACACAATACGCCTTTCTGAGTTCATTTTTCGTAAGATCTGATGTGGACTGAACACCTAAGAAAAGTGAGATCCACCTGCAAATCAAAGCTAGGATTCACCATATGATGCAAAACCCACCTCCCTCACGAGTTCATTTTGATACTTTTCAAACTCCTGCAGTTGATCCAGGATCGATTTAACGTGGCGTAAATGTCTATGTTCTAAAAATACGTGCATTACGTTCCATCTGAGAAGATATGAAAAGTAGTTCTAAACAGAATAAATTTTTGGTGAACCTCTTGCCAAAATACAGCTCGCCAGGATTACCTTGTGCAGGGTACACCCCGCCAGGAACACTTGACGACGAATTTACCTAACCATCCGTCGCCACATGGAATGGCCTCCAGCGTACGTAATCCCAGAAAAACTTTCTCTTGAGGCCATTCAAAAGAAAGTATAGTAAATACCTCAAAAGTAAAAAAGCAAGGTAATTACCAGGACTAGCGGTATATCCTCACTTGGATTAGAGCCGTGAAGCATGTAATAAAAAAAGAACAGTTGCACGATGAATCGCGACATCTCAACAATCCCTCGAGTGAAAGTATTTCATGTTCCATACACTAAAGCAGCTACCTGCTCAGTTCCCTACTAGTGGCATGTCCCAGAAAATATATTCTAAGATGCCAAGTAATAACTAATTTTTGATCCTTTGGCCAGAGCTGGACTCTTATTTGGAGCTCTTTACACCCAACCACTGTTATTGTGGTTTCATTGTATGCCGTATAAGATCAGACGTCTGGATGTCTTCTATCAAAATTTTCTTAAATAAGGATAAATGACCTCTATAAAAAACAAAAAAAAACAAAAAAATAAACGTAGTTTGTTTTTGTAATTTAACGAGAAGCCTTCCGGGGTAGCACCGGGGAACATAGTTCAAAAGACATTGGAAACACCATCATACGAAGCTGCTGCGAATGTGTTTAGCGTTTCTTCGAAACACTAAAGTGTTTTCGTGTTTCTTCTGCTTTCTTGGAGTTTAGTTGAAAAGATTTTTTTTTCTTTTTTTAGCGCTGAATACAACCTGGAAGAGGTCCTTGCCAGAATATCTATTTTTCGTCTTTTCGCTTCGTTTTGTCTACAGACCAAAAACCACCATAATTTTTTTTTTCAAAAGGTTTAAATTAAATCACAATTTCCTCCATGTACTTTAATTTTTCTTCTTAAATAATGACTACACACTTTTCAATTTTCAGCTTAGTTTTTTTCATGTGCAATTTGCTAACATATTCAGCAGTGGATAAAAATATTGCAGTGTACAAGCCATCCTAAGATCTCCTTGTTCCTCGTATATAATATTACATTTTGATTATCCAGTTAGATAGCCCAGAATTTAATATTTTCTCCATTGCCTTGCTTGGAGCTTTGATTCCCTTGTGCCTGCGGGTCTCATTTCTTAGAAAACGGTATAAATAATGATGTTTTCTTTTCACTTGGCCATTGCCCTGCAGTTAACACCTGATTACGAAGAAAAACTACTATCAGCGTAAAAATGATACATTTTTCTAGTTCTAGAGGCACCATAATCACCAAAAGCAGACCCCCCCCCTTTTTTTATTTTTAAAGAGGACCCTAATCTCTTCCTTACTCACTTAACCCGTTAAATAATAAAAATGTTCCTGTCATTGAAGAAAGAACCGCTTTTGGGGTCTCTACCACCTCTTCCATTTCTAACCATTTACCTACCGAACTTTCTAGGAACTTGAGCCTTCAATCTGCTACTGGAGAAGCCTGGGTACTCCTTTTACCCTTTCTTTCTCAGTCTTTATCTCATCCAGCAGCTTATTAAAAAAAAATTACAAAACCATCAAAAATATCCATTCGCTTTTTATTGTCAAAAACTTTTTTCATTTAATAATTTTTTATATTTTCTTCTTTTATCTTTGTATTTAACCAAAATTAAATTTTGATTTTCGTTATCACATTCTTGGAAACAACTCAGAAAACATTTCACTTTCCACTTCATTATCTTAAAATTCCAGCCAAAATACCGTTTATTCTTTCTTCTTTTCTTTTAAATAAATTCATACTTCCATTTACCTCATTTCACTCCACCATTATTCCTTTTAGATCTTTTCCATTGTCCTTCAGTGCATTCAATTTATTCGTAACACGCGAAACTGAAAGCTCCCTTTTAAATGCTTCGATATCATTACCTATTAATTCGCACCGTTTTTAACTACGTAAAACTTGCGAATATACAACATTCTTCGATGTCCCATTGTCTGTGCATATAAATAGATTGTCAGGTTTACCGACTCTTGAGCATACAACATAAAATTGTCCATGGGAAAAACAATACGTATTCAGATTTATACCTCATTATTCTAATGATTGCCCTTGAGCTTTGTTGATGGTGATTACTAATCGAACATTCCATGTGTCCCCGTCGGTCGTTATTTATATATCCCCCTGTGCCCCCGGCGTCCCCGTTGTAGTTCTGTCCCTGTGTCCCATTTATATTTTCAGTATCCCGGTCGTCATTTGTGTCCCAGTGTCCCAGTCTGTAATTTCACTTTGAGCGTCCCGGTCGTCATTTATATTCCCTGTGTCCCGGTCGTCATTTGTGTCCCGGTGTCCCGGTGTCCCATAGATATATATATATATATATATATATATATATATATATATATATATATATATATATATATATATATATATATATATATATATATATATAGAAGCAATTTGTCCAATGACAAACTTTGCTTCCAGTGGTAGTATCTACAAGAGCACTTTATACGGACTGTCTAAGGATAATGCCAACTTGATGAAAATCTCATTATCTGTATGCCTCAATGTTTTTGAATCCATATCAAATGACAAATTAGTGCCATTACTCGCCCACAAGTTTGAAGGCACAATCGGAGAATACTGTTGGATCAGAAAAGGACTGTTTATTGTGTCGTTGTTCCCGTGTTGAACAACTGACCCCAGCGTATGAATACCTGATAATTCTATTTAAAAAAAATGCTTAGTAAAGGTATAGAAAAAGTGGCAGATTCAAATCAGGCAAAAAGCACCTAGTTTCAGCTTCAACTTCTGCATTATAGGAAACAGCAAGTACGGATACTAAGACAAAGTCTTTCCGGCTTAGAATAGTAAAAAATATTTAAAAAATCCTGGCACAGCTGAAACTTGCGGAAAAACATCTCTCACGAATCTCCTTTGAATATAAATTACAAAATCCACAATGCTGAAGAACCGCACGTATGCAAAATTTGAAAAAAAAAAATTGTGTTTATCTTGTAATACTTCCTTGGGTCCCCCTAAGAGAATCCATTAAGGTAAAAAAAACTTTTGAATATGAAGAATACAAAAAAAAACACACAAAACAGACAAACAATTTTATCAGAAATCAGAATTTGGCTGTGCATAGGAAGTTCTACACTGGTGAAAAGCTAAACAAATGTTATGTAGGTCAAAGAAAGTTGACGGTAAACATGAGAACCAACAATGACGAAAATCCGCAATGCATAAAAATAAATTACGTAAAAGAGTGGCTTGTGGAAAAGTGATAGTACTAAAATAGGATGAAATTATAATAAAAAGATTTTTTGGTAGCACATCCGACTGAAGAGCGAGCACCGACATTTTGCTATCGAAGGAACGTGACTCTTTTGAAAATGTACGAAATATAAAACTTACAACTTTCATCCAATGATAAACGTCCATTTTTGGTTCATCAGTCTCAGTGTCACTGAAAACCTGAGTCGATGGTTCAGTTCCTAGAAATGAAATATTATAAAACAAAAATCCATATTGGTTCTTTTTCTTTATTTTAAAATGAGAGTTGGCCTTAAGAAGATGAAATACTTAGTTTAAGGTGTGGGAAAATAATGATTGATTAATTATAAGAGCCTACAAGACTACTTCTTACTTCAGCAAGCCCTTAGAGAGAGAAAAAAAATATATATATTTAAATATATATATATATTTATATATATATATATATATATATATATATATATATATATATATATATATATATATATTTATATAAATTTTTTGATGGAAGTAAACAGCGATATTAAACTAGCAATTCACGTTCAGTTGTTTTTTTGTTGTTTTTTTTTTTCAGTAAAATGCAAATTATGTTCCTGCCTTGAGAATGCATGGGGGTTGTCAACCCTACCCACGTTAATTTCTGCTCATTTTGAACATGACTCGGTTGTTTATTGTAATTTCTATTCGTTTTGAGTTGCATTTATTTATTGATTGTGATTTGCAGTGTTTGGACGCTTCGAAAATTCTTTGATTTTATTTCTGATCATTTTGGGTTTAATGGAGTTCCTTATTTTTCTTTAAAAAACTTAAAGTTGATGAAATTAACCATAGATAGAACCCATTGATGCAATTTAGATTTATACATATATTTGGTACCCACTAACCCTGATTCTTTCTTATCAACTGGTCCGAAATCCTCGAAAATCCTATCCCACTTATTTCGTTCTCCAGATGCAACCCAACTAATTTCCCCAGACCCAAAATCAGCACCCTCTCTTTTCTTAAGACCAATGGATGTTTTTATTTTCAATACTGTCAAACGCCCTATCCTTCACTGAAGAATTTGTGTATAACGGCTTTCTACTTTCTGGAAGAATTATTTGGATTAGCTTATCAATGTATCTGGTAGCATATGATAGTTTTTAAGCAGTTTTTGCTTAAACTGGAGAATTTATGTGGAGACCTGTTTAGCTAGCCTTTTCTGCACTCTCTTCTTCTCAAGATGATCTTCAATGCGTATATAGTGCTATCTTCGAATTTTGTTATAAATCTGGTCAATGTCTGAGATCGGCTTCCAATTTCGAGTCTTTATCAAACCTTGTTGGAAAACCGTTTTTAAGCTCACTTATTATATAGGCGTGGACTTTGAGAAGTCGCAAAACTTATTGAGGCCATTCAATTTCCTATTAGCAGTATTTCGAGGAAGAGATTGTAGTTCGGCAAATAAGTGCTGTTCTTCATTTCTAATTCAACAACTCTATAAGAAAGGATAAAATGGATAAAGTTTTAAGAGAAGAACAATGCGGTTTTAGGAAGGGGTGGGGATGTGTTGGAAAATTTACACTCTTTGATTAATATTTGATCAGTCATCAGAACCTTTAGTTCTCAGTATTATGGATTATGCGTTTGATTCAGCTGATAGAGAAGCTTTGTCGGAGGTACTATCCTTGTATGGTATACCAGATAAATACATTAAAAAAATTAGTGCTTATGTACGAGAATAACAGTGCTGCTGTTAAGGTAGAAAGTAATGTTAGTAGTTGGTTTCGTATTAAATCACGGGTTAAGCAGGGTTGCATATTTATATGGATCATTTTGATGGACTTTCTGCTAAGGAGCACAGCAAAGGCGATGGGAGGATACGGAATCAATTGAGGAAGTAAAAATATCCTAGACTTCGATTTTGCTGATGATTTAGGCTTTCTAGATTTGAATTTTAGCAAAATGAAAGAATTTTGGAGGTTTTGAGAGTTCAGGGTACAAGAGTACGTTTGAAAATTATTATTAGGAAGACTAAGTCTCTAAGACAAGGAATAAGTAAAGGTAAAAAGGTGATGTTTGATAACACGAAGATCGATCAAAAGAGGGAAGCTTCACTTACCTAGGTAGTAATATTAGTGAAGATGGTGGGTGCAGCGAAGATGTTAAAGGTAGAATAGCGCATGACAAGGGTGTTTTTCCACAGTTGAAAAAAAAACTTTGAAGAATAGGAAGATATGTCTGCGAACCAATATAATAATATTGGAAGCTACAATGATAACACCCGTTAAGCATGGTTCTGAAGCATGGGCGCATTGAAATACGGAGGAGGTTGTGTTGAACGCTTCCCAAAGAAATTTTTTAAGGATCGTTTCGGGTACCCAACTGACAGACCGAGTCTCAAATTGTAGCCTGTATGAAAAATGCGGTTCAATTCCGCTTTCTAGGGCTATAATGAGAGAAAGGTTGATATGGTTAGGACATGTTTTGGGGATGAAGGATGAGAGATTACCAAAGATCGTGCTTGTCAGCGGACCATCTAGGGCTAAACGATAAACAAGTTTTCCCCGAATTGGGTGGGAAGATGTCATAAGGAAAGATTCAAGAGCAATGATAACTTCTTGGGAGGATGTATAGAAAAAGGCTTTAAATTGATTGGGATGGAGGAAGAACATGCATAGCTGTGTTGGCCTCAGGCGGCTTGGTGCTGCAGTGAATTGTTAGTAGTAGTAGTAGTTCTAACAGAATGATTATTCCCTTTAGACACGACTTTAAGTCTGCAGAAACAGTTTTTAATACTAGAAAGGGCTTTTTCCGACTTTCATTGCTGGATATCTAACTAAAAAAAATACATATACATATATATATATATATATATATATATATATATATATATATATATATATATATATATATATATATATATATATATATATATATATATATATATATATATATATATATATATATATATATATATAATATATATATATATATATATATATATATATATATATATATATATATATATATATATATATATATATATATATATATATACAAGATATCAATCTGATTCCTAAGCTGTTTATTAAAACATAACAGATGTCTGTCGCAAAACTGACCATTATAAAGAATATACACACTTTTTACATTTAGTTTCAATATCAAAACATAAAAAAGACATTTTAGCCTTGTCTATTGACATGAACTATGTTGTGTGTTGTGAAACACCTAACTTAGACAACAAACAAACTGTCATATTTACACAAGACACACACGTTCATATCTACCCAGCAGGATGTATCATAGTTACTTAAAACTATGTGCTCGCCAAAAAGCATGGCCCGCCGGTCTTGTATCGATTCTTACGACATCGATCTTATATAAATAAGCCTTGAAACATGTCTATTTGATCGCTTAGTCCCCCACTAACGGCGAGGAAAAAAACAGAAAATAAGGAGACATATCAGTGCTTCCGAGGCAAAAAATTGATTTCCTTGTTGTTCAAGTTAAAGAGGAGGGGAGGAGGTATAATTTTGTTGATCGAAGTTTTCAATGATGCTGATTCCAATAGTGCACTGTCCTTTCGTTCTGACTCCATTCTACACTATTTTCGAGAAGTTTCAGGCTATTTTTAGAAATTTCCATAAGTTTTTTTCGTAATAAACTTTTATCATCTAATATTAATGGAAATAATATTTACCATCCCTGGACAAATTCAAATGGTGGAACATTCTCACTTTAATTAAAAAAAAAAAAACGTTTTTGAATTTTTGGTTACTATGTTGCATCTGATGCTGCGACAATGATGTTCACAGACGAACTTCAACTATAAAAAATTCGTGGTTCGGACGATACAGGTCCGATCTGGTGCACGAGAACTATTTTCTGTTCCTTCAGTTAAGTCTACCTTAACACAATGTCGTTTTGAAAATCTAAAGAAATTACAAAAGAGGGTTCTGAACTGATTTCTAGTAGAACATTTCGAGTTTTAAATATCAAAATGTTCTGCAATATGAAACATTTGAGATTATGACAATGTAGCTAAAGGAAAAACTTAAATTTATTTTGTCATTAGATATATCATAAACAAGAGACAATACGCTTAATTGGTATCTAGAGAGCCTCTGTCTTAAATTAAGTGTTTGCATACATTAGGCCCCTTGCCAGCGAGACTACGCGGGCTATGTCACCAGTTAAGGTCATTCATTTAATCTTCTGGCCGTTCAATGCAATCTTGAAATTCACATAACTTAAAAATAAATTGGGCATCACCCAGCATTTTACAACCACCCATTCTATATGTTGAGAGGCCTTTGGAGAAATTCAGGGGAGAAACATCAACCTTTACTATGTTACCGCTATTGCGTTGACTGATATTAAAATAGTTGGGTAATGATTCATTAATTATGAGAAAATTACTTTCGACTAAGCTTTATCTTTTTATTTATGAAGCAAAGAAACACTATATTTTATATATCAGTTAGTCATTGCCTCGGAAAAAAACATTTGTAAATCATGTGTATAGTTTGCATCATACTCTACCATTGCTCCACTCTCACATTGCTGATTATGGCAAAGTCAATAAATTGGAAAATTGTTAATTATGGCAAACATAATAAGATGGAATGACTGACTAGAGGCAATCAGTACACACAAACAAAGCGCAGTTCTGTTCAGCACCACCAGTTTTGAGCATTAGATGCTTCGCTTCAAATACCTTAGGCCATTAGGACTATGGCAGGATGCAACTTAAGGTTTACTTTATAGAATAGATGTATACTGTTTTTGAAGATGGAGGAATGGGCAAAAATGATTTTTAATCTATTCGTCTACATGATTGTGGAAACGCAACGTTTTTTTCAATCGAAGTTCTGAACGTTGAATTCACAATTATTGGTAGAACTCATAATTTGTCACAATATAATCCGGTCTAAACGAGTAAACTTGAAACGTAGCTTTTCTGAATATATATACCTTAATGTACCATTAATTGGTGGAAAATCATGTGGTTTCAAAAAAACTTACGGTTTAGTGCATGGATTCGAGCTATATTAGAAATCCAGCAATGCGGAACGCGCAGTGTTTTCCTGCAGGATTCTCTGTTTGGTGAAAGATTTAAATACTTCAGTTACAGTTAATTAAGGCAAGGCTCTGAAGATGTCCAATTTAAATAACTATGTGAACTACATGTTCTGAGATCTAAACACTGGGCGATCCAATGTCAAAGGATCCAATTATTTTTTACAGCGTAACTAGAAGACTTGAAGATTTAGCTTTAAAAGATAAATAAATAAAAAATTTATAAATACAAAAATAAATATAAATAAAATAAAAATAAATAAAATAAAATAAAAAATAAATAGATAAATGAAAAAAGAACAGCGTAACTAGAAGACTTGAAGATTTAGCTTTAAAAGACAAATTAAGCTTTAAGGCACTGACAAAACAGTTTAATAGCAACGTAAGGCACGATTGATTAGGAATACTAAAACTTTTTAAAGAAGCCACTTTTTTACACATACATACATATTAAGGCTTTTTTCAGACATGTATAAGCATGCGCAACTTGATTCCATATTTTTTATATAATCGGGAACGCTTCAGATTTTTGGCCGAAACTTGAAACCATAAAATTGTGAGGTCGTATTAAGGTATTTCTGTAGGAAGAAAGAAAAAAAAAATGAAGGAACAATATATCGTTTAGTGATAAATGACGAAGTTTCCTAGCAAAAAAAAATAAATACTACATCCACCAGACAGTCGATGTTGAGCAAGAAAAGCAGGTGTATTGTTGCTTTAAAGGCTTCCCTCTCCCCCATGGAATTCGGTTTATGAATCCTTTATGGTGACCAAAATATAACAAAAATTTAATGACCAGGACTCTAGATGAGAAACAAAACCAAAATAATACTAGATACTGATTTTCTTGCTCTTTTCATAGTAAATACAATGTTTCGATCAATTTAAATAATTTTTTTGCGAATTCGGACGCACTACATGAGCGTGTTCAGATCCTTAAGCGAACCTCAAAATATTAAGGTAAACAATTAACTTTAATTAGTTTATAGTAAGAAGGTAATATTTTACCTGACTTATATGCATGCATTAGATCTGAGCACTTGGGTCTGTTTACGCCTTTAACAGAATTGCAGAGAGAACTAATGGTGACTTCACTGCAGGTAAGGATCCGAACACACTCATGATGGTTCTTTATGCACTCACACTAGACTAGTCAAGAAATCAAACCAATGTCCAGTATTTTTAATGGATTTTATCATCAAAAAGCAGCAGGTACTGAGCAATACTTGTATATATCATACGATAAATAGATTAAAATAGACATGCATGGCAGCCGGAATTAATTGATTTTGAAGCCATGCAATATCATGCACCTTATTACTTTTTCAGTCTTTTAAATAAGAGCAAATCTCCAATTTGGTTGTCTCCTAAATCAAAGGAACCAGACTTCAACGCGTAATCCTGAGGATCAAGAGTATCAGGGTTGCATCCACTTTTGAAGAGAATGTTTCTGATGATAGCCACTTTTCCTGGTCAAAGTTGATCCATAATTTCTATCGTATTTCTTCACGTTGAAGAAGGGGGACATCAAGAATGTTGTCAAGGCCATGATTTTGTGCTTGACATGTTCCACTACTTGCAGCACTTTAGTGTCCTTGCTGATTCACCCGGCTTTTCCAGTTGGTTTGATAATATTTTTGATAAGTTTCTCATGATCCCGGACTTTCTATTTTCTAATATCTGCATCAGGCTTTAGGGAAACTTCTGGGAACAAGTGTCGATTGTTGGGTATATGCAAAATGTGAATGAGCTCGTCGTAGGCGTCTTTATTAATAGGGATTCCTCCTGTCGATGATTGAGGGAACAAATCACTTTTAAAAAGCATGATTCAGGTTTTGGAAGAATGCTTTATCCCAAAAACTCCTAAAATCATTCGTATAGCCTGCCTATCACCGAACATGTTACAACCAACTCCCGCGCAAACCGAAGCAAAGAAAGCCAAGTTCAAGAACGATTTTTTGAAATATTTCATGTATTACGTAGACATTCTTGACGCAAAGCATTTTCAAGAAGATCAATTGAAATATCGATACCAGAATAATTTTCACTGAAATTTCGGAAAAACAGAAGCGAAGAAAAGAACACATCTGTTTCACTAGCGAGAAGACAGAAACGCTTCGTATCTGAACTGGAAGCAATCTTCAAAATGTAGAAGAGAATTGTGTGGTCTGCTTCTGCAGGACAGTTAGCAAACTCATTTTTTTATGGATGAAGACTTCATTGAGACGTGAAAAACAATTGGTGCTGATCTAGTTAATGGTTCAGTTTCTTGCCTACAACCGTCCACAATGACGTGCATGTTCTTTATCCCGTGATGTTTGAAAATAACGTATTCACTCCCCTGAAGATGGTGGCACATAGCGTAGATCAGGCCATAACGAAGCTCACGAGAAGCCATTATTGGAGGGAAATTTTCACGGAAAAATTAATTCATTAACTTTTCAGCAACACTATTAGTTAACGCCAGGACTCGTTTCCTCACATGGTACTTGACTGGATCGATTTTTTAAGTCTTTTCGTTCTCGTAGAATTCTGACATTCTCCTTTCTTAGGCCTAGCAGCAGCCATCTTTGCTAATTCGTCATCCGTGACGAATAAGGACATCCATCTTGTTTCGTGCAAAAACTTTGTCAAGTTTATTAAACGGACAGGATACTCACTTTGCTTCCCAGAAGAAATTAGTAGACTTAAAGCAACTGAAGGAAGTTCAGACAATTTCACATAAGAACACTTAAAAGGTTGCCTTTCGAACGGGTTAAGAAAGCGAGCCTTTGCAGAAGCATCAAGCTTTTTGCCAATAGATGCTATCTTCTCCCCATTATCTTTGAAGCGACACTCATTTGCCACTGCATTCACCAAGTCTTTTAGAAGAAAGTACCACTCGTCCTGACGTTTTAAACAAGTTAAGGAAAATGTACTTCCATGGCCACTGAAACATGCTAGTAACTTGCAGGATGTCAGCGTCATGTCACTCAACTCAAAGCTCAGACGCACTTCCGATATAACGGTTGAGCCTTCCGATACTTGATGTCCAGCATCAAAACTTACGCTTTCTGAAAAAAAAAAAAAAAAAACAGCATGCATTTACTTTGACAGGTCCCAAAACCCCAAACGCGTGCTTTCCCATATCAAAATTATTTTTTAACACAGGAATTTTGCGAGACATCCTATTTCCACCTTGCAATCGTAGGGAAGCTCCCACTATCGGGACTGTTCTCATCCTCCCCTCTCATTTCTCCTTTCCTTTTAGAGGACACAATGACGAAAATGGGCTTAAAAAAGGGTTAAAGCGATAGAAACATTCATTCTGGTCGATAAGATGGTTTGAAAATACTTTTTTCTTGCGCATGGCGGAGGAAACTTTAGAACTAAGTATCACTAAGTGTGCTATTCCTTACATTTGTCACTTTACACAACTATTTTAGAGAAGCAAATTACTTTAAAACCATTGCTGTGTTGTGAAAGGTTTTAGTGTAAACACGTTGGCATCAGGAAGCGTCAGTTTTTTGCTTTACGAATAATTAATTGGGCGAAGCAGTCCAAATTCTCAAAATCGATCAGCCTGAAGCAACGCACTTTACAATTTTAGAAATTTACAACTAAAACGTCCATTTTTTTTCTCGTCCCTTCAGTTATCCATGCTAGATAGCAAATAATCTTCAATAGAAATACAAGTATTATGCTGTGGTTAAGCCACAAAACTGTTATAATCAAGTATTAAGGATTTTCCCTTTCCGACTTACAAGTGACAAAGACTGGTAGTCAGTACACTTCGAAGCGGCAAAAATTTCAAATTTAGCATGAAAGGTGCCGTTTTTTCTCTTTTCCCTGTAAGATCCTATCTTTCATGCTCTTGTTTGGATGATTAAGATGGCTTCTAAACATCATAGGGAACGTGAACAGTGTGATTTCTTCAAAAGAACGCTGTTCGTTTGTTGGTTGGCCTGCAACCCCAGATTCAGTACGGAACGTCTACGAGCAAATAAGGATACTACCAGCTTCAGGACTACGACAGCTATATACACTTTAGTTTATTTTTAGACTACAACATGGTAAAGATCTTTCATGTTTTGACAGTTTCGTTGATTTGAGATCCATCATGCACAATTGTGACACTCGATCTTCCAGAGAGATTAATATTCCATTGATTTTTTCGACCTAGTCGACGTTTTCTGTCCTTCATAGGGGGATTAGAAGTTGGAATCATGTAGATCAGAAAAGTAAAAACAATAATGATATTTCTATGTTTAAGAGTGCAACTAAAGAAATCCTTTTTAGTAAGTATGAATTCTAGTTAGTTCTTTCGTTGCTTTTTTTTTGGGGGGGGGGGGGGAATAAATAATTGAGTAGCTTACTATGGCCTCTCGGGGTATGATCTTAACACTAATGTTGAATTTGCTTTGTTTTATTGTAAGGTCTGTGGTGCAGATTTGGATGTACGACTTATCTTAGTTGTTTCATAATTTATTTAGTCCTGTATTTGTTTTAATGTATTTTTGCCACCCCCCTCGGACAGGTTTTTCTACTTTTCGGGGTGGCTGTTATTACTGATATTGTTTTTTGGCTCACTAAATACGTCTCTCTCACTGGGCTTTGAAGTATTTCTAAGAGAACCACCACCACCCCCCTGAATCTGCCACTGTTGTATATTTCATAACTTATTTAGTCCTGTATTGTTTTTTGCTCGGGGAGGTTGTTAATACTTATGTTGTTTTTGGCTTACTAAATGTATCTCTCTCACTGGGCTTTAAAGCCTTCCTAAGAGAACCACCACTCGCCCCTGAATCTGCCACTGCTGTATATTTCATAATTTATTTAGTCCTGTATTGTTTTTTAATGTATTTTTTGCCACCACCTTGGCCAAATTTTTCTACTTCTCGGGGTGGCTGTTAATGCTGATGTTGTTTTTTGGCTTACTAAATGTATCTTTCTCACTGGGCTTTAAAGCCTTTCTAACAGAACCACCACCACCCCTGAATCTGCCACTGCTGTATATTCCATACAGAAAATCTAGTGTTTACTGCTGCCGGACCTGAAGCACAGAATAACTTTGACGACTTCTGGTTTAGTGTGGGAAGCGTTCAAAGCACTAAACGTGAGTGAACTAGAGCATAGAAGAGCCAGAAAAAAGAAACAGGTTTTGAAAGCAACTTAACAGCGCTAATTATTCTGGAAGTTACTTTATTGCCACCACAGTATATAAATAATATACAGTAGAATCACGACTCAGTAATATTTGGCTACTACAGTCTTGGCACGTATAAAAGCTCCGCCCATATTCTTCTCTGCCCTCGTCCATCAAAAATTCAGTATATATTAACTCTGGAACACGTATTTTCGCATAAACTTTCTCAAAATACCTTTGAAACCAACTCAAGACTTTGAAACTTACTTGTAATTTCTGAAAATATTTCAGATTCTTATACATGTATTTGAATAAATTAATTTAAAATTAGGTTCTTCAAAATTTAGTGTTACAAAGGTAAAGCCAAGTTTCGCGTTCAAGAGAAATCCGACTTGTCAACCCGTGAAAAAATCTGATGTGCCTTATGTTTCAACGTTCTCCGGAGCACTTGCATCTTGGTCCGGCGTTGTATAATGGTTGAGGTAAGGAATAATTCTACTTTATATTATTTACATACAGTGGTTGCCGCTGTCATAAAAAAACAAATATGAAAATTGCCGAGACTTGGGAGCGGACCTCTTAACCCACCTCCAACTATACCATCAACCCCGAATACTGCTAAAATAGAAAACTAAAAAGAAATTATGAAAAGTAGAAAAGAAAGGAAATAACGAAGAAAATATTAGAATTTTAAGAGAGTAATCTTTCAGCATTATTTCCGAGCAAGCTTGATAAACACTTGGCTGACTGGCAACCTTCCCATGTACTTCGACACTTGTATCGGTGAGTTGTCTTTACCATGATCTATCAGAAATTTGAACAATGTAGCTATAGCTAAGTAACGCGAATTTCAGAAATTTCCTACTAAATCGATTTACATCACCGTCACTCTCAGAGGCCTGAACTTAGATTGAGGTATCGCAACCAACATCAACTTTTGAGGTCTTAGGATATCTCATATCTATTCATTTCTTTTTATATTCTTTTTATACTCATAATGTCGTCCTATTTGTGCTTGTGTACTTCTCGTTTACTTGTGTACATTTCGTTCCCTCTCATTCCGTCAATTTTATTTCGTTTTTGTGACGAGTTTCTAACAAATAAGAATAGTAACAAAAATGATATAAATGTTAAAAATTGAAAATGGTCTTGGGTTCAAATAGGAGAAGAGCAAGAAATCAAGTATTCTTGTCCAACTTGTGTTTCCTTGTTACATATATTGAACTGGAAGTACTCATTAATAAATTTATCATAAAATCTGCATTATATTTTTCTATCAGATTGACGACGCTTCTTGACTACTAAGGTCCCTGCGTCGGCCCTGCAGTGCATTGATGCAGCATGATTCGATCTCTGGGTCCCGTATTACCAAGCTAAGGTCAAACCCACTGCGCCACCACAGGACAAAATCTGCATTATATTTTTGAAAATTCAGACGCTCAAATTCTACGCCAGAAATGTTTGTTTACATTTGATCTTTGTGAAATGTTTTACTCTTTTTCCAAAAGAATTAGGGTAATTACAGTTTGGATAAACAATTTTCACACCAAAACTTAATTTTGTCTGCCCGAAAATGTCTTGAATTTTTAGATTTATTTCTGGATTTTAAAAAAAAAACGAAAAAAAAACGAGAGTGGATACACTTCACCTTCCGACTGGGAAGCTTTGCTTGTGCATGCTAGCAGTAAGAAGATAAAAGAAAAAATAGAAAGCAAAATTTTTACACAAAGAGTATGAAAAGGTGGAGAAGAGAAAGCGAACAGAAAAAAAGCAAACGACAGATTCTCATAAATATTCCTTAAGTTCAGCATGGAAGAAATACCGTTCAATCCACGTCTCAAAACACATTATAAATTTCATCCAGATTTCGTAGAAACATATTGTTTTGTTAGTTTACCTTGCTAAATACAGTATTTCATCCTACCACTCTCCATTTGAGTAGCCTCTACAATTGAGCTGTTATGATCTGTCCAGCGTCTAACTTCTTCTGTTTCCAACAGTATTCGTGAAAGCTCAGAAATCCTTTCATTTATTAATATGGCTATCAGTATATGTTGTTATTTGCTTTTGATTTCAATAGCAAGGACTTTTCTTCATGAAGTATTAATTTATAGTTCAATAAATTAATTCGTTGAGTTAAAAAAAAAGTTTATCAATTAGACCCTCTAGACAATAGGCATCAGAAAACTTTTCTCCGTTCAACTTCTCTATTTTCGGCTTTCCCTTTTCACCTTACCTTTTTTTGGTTGGTTATAATCCTTATAAAGAAATAAATTATATATAAAAAAACATTAAAAAGCAGTCCTTCAGTAACGTATTTTCCCAGCACTGAATATTAGCCAAGATCTTTGCCTTATACCCATGCCTAATCGTTTAGTCTTCGACGTCATCTCTCAAGGATCACTTTGATTAACAGGCAACTGGGTTCCGAACCCATTGGTAAAAAGGGTTCTGACTATAGATGATATAGCACATAACCTTATTACCTTCATTATAGCTTAGTGTTCCATCTCTTCTTTCTTCTTCAATATAACTTGCATATGAGTTTGAGGATGTGGTTCGTTCAATAATGTCCAGGTGTGGCAATTCCAGGTGATGATTTTCAGGTAGGCCCAATGTATTATGTTCTGTCACCGAAGACGAGATATTTTCCATTTTCACGTCAACTGAACCATCAGTTGGCATATCGAGCTGATAGCCTGATTCATCTTCTGGATAGACGCTATTGACTCGGCTAACATCCACATAAAGATATTTTTTTTCATCCATGTCTTCGTCTTGACGTATTTCACTCTTGATTTCTCTCGCCTAGAACATGTAAACTACTATTAGAAAAAATTTTAAGTAAATACAGGCAGGATCGACGTTATTCCAACACATACTCCAATTTAGTGGTTTAAAAAAAACTAGCTGAAATCAGATCCTATAGAGAATATAAGCATACACGAAATAATTAGATTATCGGTCAAATTTAGACTCGTGGCAACCCTAAATTCACATAGAAACATTAACGATTCGTGGTAAACGCAAACTATGGTTTTGGAAATTTTTACCCATTTTGATGCAAATTAATGCTTTTATCGACTACATTGGGACATTTTTAAAACGCCGTTAAAAAGAAATCATCCGTCTTAAAAGGAAGAAAAGGGAAGTTTCTGAAAACCTAACTTTATTTTGTTTTATTTATAACCGAAACATACAAACAAAAAATATAACGGTGGAAACATAATAATAACAGGATAGAAAAACATAGAATAACGATGAAATCAGCAAGATAATGGTCAGGGGACAAAACCGCACAACCCGTACACGAGTTTCCTATTCAGGAAATCTAGCTTTGGAACAATATTTGAAACGCCAAATAATACACCAGAAACCAGTTTTTTCCATGGTGGGCGACTTAGGAAAAATTCACGAAACTTAAAAAAAAAATCTGTCCGAATTCTGTTCAGATCACGAATCTTAGGAGTTGGGAAAAAATCTGCAGCATAAAGGACAGAGTGGTAAAAAAGGTGGAGCAGTTTGGCCAATCTTCGAATAGGTAGAACTGGGTCTTTCTATGGATTTCGCCAATAGTCCCCTAAAACAAATTTTGAAGGAGAGTTGCAAACTGACAAACCAAGCCAGCGAATACGATCTGCAAGAGGGGTGAGTGAAAATATTACAACAAAAGGCAGGAACAGTTGCACAGTTACTATCATGTTACTATCGCACCCCATGAGGGGTGGGTGAAAATATTACAACAAATGGCAGGAACAGTTGCACAGTTACTATCATGTTACTATCGCACCCCAAGAGGGGTGGGTGAAAATATTACAACAAATGGCAGGAACAGTTGCACAATTACTATCATTTTACTATCGCACCCCAAGAGGGGTGGGTGAAAATATTACAACAAATGGCAGGAACAGTTGCACAGTTACTATCGCACCCCAAGAGGGGTGGGTGAAAATATTACAACAAATGGCAGGAACAGTTGCGCAGTTACCATCATGTTACTATCGCACCCCAAGAGGGGTGGGTGAAAATATTACAACAAATGGCAGGAACAGTTGCACAAATTACTATCATGTTACTATCGCACAGTTACTATAGCACAATTACTATCAAATAAATATCAGCTTCTTTTGCAGAGTAAGCACGCTTTTTTCTGCTTGTATTCAATTTCTGTTTTAGCGTCCTAAACCTAGCTGAACAGCAGTAGTAATTCTGTACTCCTGTTGCTTATTTTATCCAATTTGCGTCATGAAAATAACAGTTTGTGGATAAGATTCAACAAAGCTCTTTTTAGTAGATAGAAAAAAATGATGATTTTTACCGCCCTTATACATTTTTTTTTCCTAAAAAAACTTTCTTAGGGAACTATTGAAAACCTTGATCACAGAGTCAATAATATTTCAGAACAAGCAAATTTCTTACATTTTATGTTTTTTAAGATGATTTCACACATACAACATTTGATCATTTTTTTTACAATTTAAATTGATCTACTCGTATGCCCTAAAAAAAATACTTGATTTGACAAACGAAAGTAGACCACAAAAAGAACACATAATCTTTTGATAAAAGCAATGATGTCAAATTAAAGACATTTCTTAAAACATTGATTTAACTTTCAAAATTGTGCTAGGCTAAATTAAATTTAGGCTAAATAACCTCAAAAAGTAATTAAAGTATATGCCAGTTTTCTAAACAGAAGATAAAATAATACAAGACAATAAAACGGGGAGTAGTAAAGCAGTCTAAAATAACTTAACAATACTTAATACAACGCTATACCATGATGGAATCTGAACCGCAATGCTCTTAAATAGGCATTTTTAGAGCAGTACAAGTGCATTGAAAATGCCTCTCCCTTCCATGGGCAAATCCCTTATTTTCACCCTTGTACAGAGGAAAGAGCAAGTTACTAGAATTTTTTATTGGACCAAATATCACCCATTGATGATTATTTCAAACCGCACCGAAGGAGGTAGAACTTACTTAGAAGTTTCTTTGTTAAGCATAATGTGTTTACAGATGAGTCAGTGTTTTGACATTCGTTAATTGTAGATTCAAGGCCCGCTCGTACAACACAGTTAATCATTTATTTAGATTACTCAATGAGTCATATTAAAATCCAGAATCTATATTTAATTATTTAAATTGGGAGCTGGAGAAGGATAATCACTGTCGTATATTGGATAGTTTCTGCTTGATTCAAGCTTTACTTTAACTCTTTACTAGCTACATTTGGTCCCAGAAAGAGCTCCCGTAGGCAAAAACATAGGTCAAAGACTACACAATAACTTATCAACTATAACTGAGACACTGCAAAAAAGAGGGTGTCCGATCTCCCGTTTTGTTGTATAGGTTTCATATAGACTGTTTAGCTGAAATAATTATGTTCAGAACTTACTCAGCTGAGCTAAAGTTACTTATAATAAAGTTACTTATAATATATAAATACTATTAATACAATTCATACTTCAGATGTAAATTATTTGATTAGAGGGTTTCTGCAATGATTTAATCGCGTCATGCCCTGATAAATCGTGACAAGGGTTGGAGTAAATTTTATTACAATCCTGTGATACTAGATTTGATGATTGGCTGATCAGAAGAATTCCGATCCGAACTCAATTTTGGAAAAAAAAAAACATCGAAAACAGAAACAGTAAGAAAATCATAATAATCTCAAGATCCCAAGGAGTACTGGATAAGAAACCAACAGATGTACGTAACTGACAATTTCAATATGGCTGATTTGGACTCAATAGTGAATAACTAATCAATTGCAAGAAGTTTTGGACACCCATAATTTCAAGATTGAACTTGTCACCCTCTAATCTCAAGCTTTTCTGATTCCCTCCACAGTTTGGAGGGAATCAGAAAAGTCAGATTTGGAGGGAATCATGTTCTAAATCAGATTCCCTCCACAGATTGGAGGGAATAATTTAGAACATTAGAATTTTACACTGTAGATGCAAGCCTAATGCACACAGATGAGTATCTTGAAAATCCTCCCTAGCAAAAGCATCGTTGGATTACTAAAAAGAAGAAAAATCTTTAAATTCTGCGTGTTTAAAACTTTTTTTCTGATATGTATGCTCTAGGATGAGCCGTATCCAATCTAGAATCCTGATTTAAAAAAAAAACTAAGCTTATAAAACTTCCTTGGTCGGTTATAAGCAGTTTTAGATTTCGTCCAGGTGTTTTTTATTTCGACTATTCAATACAGAAAATTACATTTCTGTATTAGCAAATAAAAAGTTAAAATTTTATCTAGACATTGACCGAGTTGTTCAAACACAAAGGAAGCTCAGGATACTCAGTCCAACTTCAACATTCATTTTGACCAGTACTTCAAGTTGGCTTTGATCCATCTTCAGTAATCCAACTTGTAAGTTGGATATTCAAACACAACTTCGACAGTGCAAAGTTTCTTCGTGAGGGCAGAGTTTTGGTTGTTAGAAAGACTCGCCATTCTTTCCATTTTAAGTATCCCAAAATAATTTGAAAGCAAACCGACTTGTGACTGAATCTCAATACATGAATAAGGATCAACCAAAAGTAGGTCTTCTTCTGCATTGTAATGATAATATTGAAAGAACCAACAAATAACATATTCCAATTTAAACATTTCTGTTTAAAGTGTGAATACATCTATATATACTCGGACGATTACAAACTTGAATATTTTAAAATAGCACTATCGCCATATCTTAATATCGTTTTTCATTCCTGCCAAACAAATAAAGCAAAGAGATAACCAGCATTTTGTTAAGAGGCGGGGGAAGGCGACTCTGAAAAGTGCTTGCGTTCAGAATTCTTTAGACATTGGCCCTTTTTTAACGTTTCAGAACCATATAGCTTACAACCACATTTTTGTACTTCTCAAACG
Source organism: Artemia franciscana (assembly GCF_032884065.1). Classification (NCBI taxonomy): domain Eukaryota; kingdom Metazoa; phylum Arthropoda; class Branchiopoda; order Anostraca; family Artemiidae; genus Artemia; species Artemia franciscana. Next base: position 28,702,741 of record NC_088863.1, on the reverse strand, counting down.
TCAGGGAGGGGATGAAAAACTAGTACTACTTCAACCGGTTAAAACAATGAAGAGTAATAAAAAGAGGGTTTACGAGGTTTCTAGCTGAAATTCCTTAAGAAATCATAAAAGAAACTAGGGTGCATCACCGATCAAGTCAATGGCTAGGAAAAGCGCAAGTACGAAAAGATAGAAGTGTCAATTTACTGGCAAGTAAAAGGAAATAAAAGAATAATATGATGTAATAAAAGAATAAAAAAGGAAATAAAAGAATAATAAAGAATAATAATAAACGAATGCACCAGAATGCACTTGCACAAAAAAATAGAATAAAATAACAACCTTTCATTCAAGAAAATTTGAACGATTGATCATTTTTACGATGGTTACATAATGTTGACAATTTTTGTTCTAACGGATGCAGTTGAATTTTTTTATGAATTGTTCAGGAGTAAAAATTCTTAGTTCCTAATATACTTCAATTTAATGTTTGTTTGCTAAAGGAGATGACTCGAACAATAAATGACATCTGAATGATTGGCCTGATGGGAAGTAAATGTAGTTTAGGCCGCATTAAGGGGGGGGAGTAGCCTGTTTTACAAAGAATTTCCATCCGACTCATAAAAAGTAACAAAAATCCTGGATGCGCCCTTGGATATTAGACTTGATGCTTGTTTTGACATCAACTCAAAGTTTGAAACTTCTTGCAAAATATACCTAAAAAAGTCACTTAAAACGTGACAAATGCTTTTCACAGTTACCTTTATCATAGACTACAAACATAATTCTAGGCATACAGTCCTGTTTCGCTTTTGGATAGCAAAATATTTTGCTAGCGTAGTTCTAAAAAAGACGTAAAATCTACGGCAACAAAGTATAAATACAGGAGTTTTAATTCAGAAAAAAAAGTACAACAGAGTACACTCCCCAAAAAGTTATAACCAAGTACTCGATTAAAGCTCAGAGTGGGTGGCAAAATGTTAAATACAGAACGATAACGTATGATGAAAATGAGTCAAAATAAGTATTTATCGCAATTCTAGCGACTAATTGAAATAAATAGGTAAAAGGCATTTGGCACAATATTTAAACTTCAAATAACGAACAAGCTCTACATTTGCCATCAATTTTTCGTCATTAAAATATACGATAAGTTCTAGCCAATTTTGTGGCAATGTATTTGCCTCCAATTTTATGGCTCTGCCAGAATTCAAATTCTGATTTCTCAACTAAATTAAACAAAATGAAGCGTCCACTCCACTTGGGGCATATAAGCCGACCTTATGCTACATTCGGTTAACTATATGTTCTTTCTCAGCCTTTCGGCTCATGTTCCAGGTCTTTTATTTCATCGTCTAAAGCCAAAGTCGAGCGTTGGCATCATTGCATCAAAAGCAAGGCTTGTTCTTAAGACTATCAAAAGTATTCTTTCAATCTCGGAAACTCTTCTTTAGAAATTCTTTTCATATCTTGTTGGAACTGAAACATTTCGTATGCTTGCAGATGCTTCCGCTACAACGAAAAATTAAAATCAGGCAAAAAGAATAGTAGCATAAATTAACATTTGTATTATATATCCAGCGTGCTTTCACAACACAAATTTGGCCAGCGAGACAAAGCAAATCAAAAATCATCATCGCGTCCCCTTTGACCCTCCACTTCTATTTTGTTATAAAATTCAATATTCCTGTATCCATTATTTACTCAATTATCCATACCATTATTCGTCTTTGGTACTAACCCCGCAATGGATCTAATTATTCTTTGTGTCTTTAAATGCTTGCATCTTATTCAATTATTCAAGGCAACACTTTTTTTGGTCTAGATCGGTGGTTTCCAACCAATTGTGGGCCATGTCCCATCTAGGCATTTGTAAAATCCTGATACCCCCCCTCGTGGTATTTAAATTTTGTTACCCAAACTTTTACGCACTTTCATCTGAAGGAAGTTTAAAAGGCCATTAAATTGTTAAATTTTCTTTGAGTTGTCCTCTAGGTGTATTTTATGCGAATGGAATTTTTTTTCTGTATGCATGACATCATTGCAGCAGTGTCATGGATCTGTTTTGCTATTTAAATGTATTTGAATGTAACGTCATTTGCATGAAGAATGTTTTTTTTTAAAATTAGGGCTCTATAATATTTATCAGTGGAAGGGTACGTTCAGCCCATTCCCCACCGGTGGGATGTATGCACCACGTTGGGAATAACGGGTTTAGATACTCACTCAGAAATTTGTCGAAGAGTTTGATATGCTTTTAAGTGTTT